>NC_141552.1:37420000-37720000 GCF_021556685.1 Rattus norvegicus
AATTCTGTTCGTTCCAAGCTGGCAAAGCTTGTAGGAAGATGACTCTGAAGATAAACACAGCGCTAGTGTTTCACTATGTGAATTGCTCTTACGTGGCGAATAAGCTTAGTTTTAAGTTGTTCTAGACAGTAAAAAGCATACTTTTCTACACAGATCATACATGCATTTCCCAGTCTGAATCGCACATTCTTTGGCGAATTCTGTTCTTTCCAAGCTGGCAAAGCTTGTAGGAAGATGAATTTGAAGAAAAACACACCTCCAGTGTTTCATAAGGTGAATTGCAGTTACACGGCGAATAAGCTCAGTTTTAAGTTGTTCTAGACGTTAAAAAGCATACTTTTCTATATGGATCAAATGTGGGTTTCCCAGTCTGAATCGCACATTCTTTAGCGAATTCTGTTCGTTCCAAGCTGGCAAAGCTTGTAGGAAGGTGAATTTGAAGATAAACACACCTCTAGTGTTTCATAAGGTGAATTGCAGTTACACGGCGAATAAGCTTAGTTTTAAGTTGTTGTAGACGGTAAAAAGCATACTTTTCTACACAGATCATACCTGCATTTCCCAGTCTGAATCGCACATTCTTTGGCGAATTCTGTTCGTTCTAACCAAGCAAAGCTTGTAGTAAGATGAATTTGAAGATAAACACACCGGGAGTGCTTCATATAGTGAATTGCAGTTACCTGGCTTAGTTTTAAGTTGTTCTAGACGGTAAAAAGCTTACATTTGTATATAGACCAAACGTGCGTTTCCCAGTCTCAATCGCACATTCTTTGGCGAATTCTGTTCGTTCCAAGCCGGCAAAGCTTGTAGGAAGATGACTCTGAAGATAAACACAGCGCTAGTGTTTCACAATGTGAACTGCTGTTACATGGCGAATAAGCTCAGTTTTAAGTTGTTGTAGACGGTAAAAAGCATACTTTTCTACACAGACCATACATGCATTTCCCAGTCTGAATCGCACATTCTTTGGCGAATTCTGTTGGTTCCATGCCGGCAAAGCTTGTAGGAAGATGACTTTGAAGATAAACACAGCGCTAGTGTTTCACTATGTGAATTGCTCTTACATGGCGAATAAGCTTAGTTTTAAGTTGTTCTAGACAGTAAAAAGCATACTTTTCTACACAGATCTTACGTGCATTTCCCAGTCTGAATCGCACATTCTTTGGCGAATTCTGTTCCTTTCAACCTGGCAAAGCTTGTAGGAAGACGACTTTGAAGATAAACACAGCGCTAGTGTTTCACAATGTTAATTGTTATTACATGGCGAATAAGCTTAGTTTTAAGTTGTTGTAGACGGTAAAAAGCATACTTTTCTACACAGATCATACCTGCATTTCCCAGTCTGAATCGCACATTCTTTGGCGAATTCTGTTCGTTCCAAGCTGGCAAAGCTTGTAGGAAGATGACTCTGAAGATAAACACAGCGCTAGTGTTTCACAATGTTAATTGGTGTTACATGGCGAATAAGCTTAGTTTTAAGTTGTTGTAGACGGTAAAAAGCATACTTTTCTAGACAGATCATTCCTGCATTTCCCAGTCTGAATCGCACATTCTTTGGCAAATTCTGTTCGTTCCAAGCTGGCAAAGCTTGTAGGAAGATGACTCTGAAGATAAACACAGCGCTAGTGTTTCAAATATGAACTCATGTTACATGGCGAATAAGCTCAGTTTTAAGTTGTTGTAGACGGTAAAAAGCATACTTTTCTACACAGATCATACATGCATTTCCCAGTCTGAATCGCACATTCTTTGGCGAATTCTGTTCTTTCCAAGCTGGCAAAGCTTGTAGGAAAATGAATTTGAAGATAAACACACCGCTAGTGTTTCATTAGGTGAATTGCAGTTAAACGGCGAATAAGCTTAGTTTCAAGTTGTTCTAGAGGTTAAAAAGCATACTTTTCTATATAGATCAAATGTGGGTTTCCCAGTCTGAATCGCACATTCTTTGGCGAATTCTGTTCGTTCTAACCTAGCAAAGCTTGTAGTAAGATGAATTTGAAGATAAACACAGCGCTAGTGTTTCACTATGTGAATTGCTCTTACGTGGCGAATAAGCTTAGTTTTAAGTTGTTCTAGACGGTAAAAAGCATACTTTTCTACACAGATCTTACGTGCATTAACCAGTCTGAATCGCACATTCTTTGGCGAATTCTGTTCGTTCCAAGCTGGCAAAGCTTGTAGTAAGATGAAGTTGAAGATAAACACACCTCTAGTGTTTCATAAGGTGAATTGCAGTTACACGGCGAATAAGCTTAGTTTTAAGTTGTTCTAGACGTTAAAAAGCATACTTTTCTATATAGATCAAATGTGGGTTTCCCAGTCTGAATCGCACATTCTTTGGCGAATTCTGTTCCTTTCAACCTGGCAAAGCTTGTAGGAAGATGACTTTGAAGATAAACACAGCGCTAGTGTTTCACAATGTTAATTGTTATTACATGGCGAATAAGCTTAGTTTTAAGTTGTTGTAGACGGTAAAAAGCATACTTTTCTACACAGATCATACCTGCATTTCCCAGTCTGAATCGCACATTCTTTGGCGAATTCTGTTCGTTGCAAGCTGGCAAAGCTTGTAGGAAGATGACTCTGAAGATAAACACAGCGCTAGTGTTTCACAATGTTAATTGGTGTTACATGGCGAATAAGCTTAGTTTTAAGTTGTTGTAGACGGTAAAAAGCATACTTTTCTAGACAGATCATTCCTGCATTTCCCAGTCTGAATCGCACATTCTTTGGCGAATTCTGTTCGTTCCATGCCGGCAAAGCTTGTAGGAAGATGACTTTGAAGATAAACACAGCGCTAGTGTTTCACTATGTGAATTGCTCTTTCAAGGCAAATAAGCTTAGTTTTACGTTGTTCTAGACAGTGAAAAGCATACTTTTCTACCCAGATCTTACGTGCATTTCCCAGTCTGAATCGCACATTCTTTGGCGAATTCTGTTCTTTCCAAGGTGGCAAAGCTTGTAGGAAGATGAATTTGAAGATAAACACACCTCTAGTGTTTCATAAGGTGAATTGCAGTTACACGGCGAATAAGCTTAGTTTTAAGTTGTTCTAGACGTTAAAAAGCATACTTTTCTATATAGATCAAATGTGGGTTTCCCAGTCTGAATCGCATATTCTTTGGCGAATTGTGTTCCTTCCAACATGACAAAGCTTGTAGGAAGATGACTTTGAAGATAAACACAGCGCTAGTGTTTCACTATGTGAATTGCTCTTACGTGGCGAATAAGCTTAGTTTTAAGTTGTTCTAGACGGTAAAAAGCATACTTTTCTACACAGATCTTACGTGCATTAACCAGTCTGAATTGCACATTCTTTGGCGAATTCTGTTCTTTCCAAGCTGGCAACGCTTTTAGGAAGATGACTCTGAAGATAAACACAGCGCTAGTGTTTCACAATATGAACTGATGTTACATGGCGAATAAGCTCAGTTTTAAGTTGTTGTAGACGGTAAAAATCATACTTTTCTACACAGATCACACCTGCATTTCCCAGTCTGAATCGCACATTCTTTGGCGAATTCTGTTCGTTCTAACCTAACAAAGCTTGTAGTAAGATGAAATTGAAGATAAACACACCGGGAGTGCTTCATAAAGTGAATTGCAGTTACCTGGCTCAGTTTTAAGTTGTTCTAGACGATAAAAAGCTTACATTTGTATATAGATCAAACGTGCGTTTCCCAGTCGCAATCGCACATTCTTTGGCGAATTCTGTTCGTTCTAAGCTGGCAAAGCTTGTAGGAAGATGACTCTGAAGATAAACACAGCGCTAGTGTTTCACAATATGAACTGATGTTACATGGCGAATAAGCTCTGTTTTAAGTTGTTGTACACGGAAAAAGCATACTTTTCTACACAGAACATACATGCATTTCCCAGTCTGAATCGCACATTCTTTGGCGAATTCTGTTCTTTCCAAGCTGGCAAAGCTTGTAGGAAAATGAATTTGAAGATAAACACACCGCTAGTGTTTCATTAGGTGAATTGCAGTTAAACGGCGAATAAGCTTAGTTTCAAGTTGTTCTAGAGGT
Organism: Rattus norvegicus; assembly: GCF_021556685.1. Taxonomy (NCBI): domain Eukaryota; kingdom Metazoa; phylum Chordata; class Mammalia; order Rodentia; family Muridae; genus Rattus; species Rattus norvegicus. The sequence goes on from NC_141552.1 coordinate 37,424,032, forward strand.
TAAAAAGCATACTTTTCTATATAGATCAAATGTGGGTTTCCCAGTCTGAATCGCACATTCTTTGGCGAATTCTGTTCGTTCTAACCTAGCAAAGCTTGTAGTAAGATGAATTTGAAGATAAACACACTGGGAGTGCTTCATAAAGTGAATTGCAGTTACCTGTCTTAATTTTAAGTGGTTCTAGACGGTAAAAAGCTTACATTTGTATATAGATCAAACGTGCGTTTCCCAGTCTCAATCGCACATTCTTTGGCGAATTCTGTTCGTTCCAAGCTGGCAAAGCTTGTAGGAAGATGACTCTGAAGATAAACACAGCGCTAGTGGTTCACTATGTGAATTGCTCTTACGTGGCGAATAAGCTTAGTTTTAAGTTGTTCTAGACGGTAAAAAGCATACTTTTCTACACAGATCATACATGCATTTCCCAGTCTGAATCGCACATTCTTTGGCGAATTCTGTTCTTTCCAAGCTGGCAAAGCTTGTAGGAAGATGAATTTGAAGATAAACACACCACTAGTGTTTCATTAGGTGAATTGCAGTTACACGGCGAATAAGCTTAGTTTTAAGTTGTTCTAGACGTTAAAAAGCATACTTTTCTATATGGATCAAATGTGGGTTTCCCAGTCTGAATCGCACATTCTTTAGCGAATTCTGTTCGTTCCAAGCTGGCAAAGCTTGTAGGAAGATGACTTTGAAGATAAACACAGCGCTAGTGTTTCACAATGTTAATTGGTGTTACATGGCGAATAAGCTTAGTTTTAAGTTGTTGTAGACGGTAAAAAGCATACTTTTCTACACAGATCATACCTGCATTTCCCAGTCTGAATCGCACATTCTTTGGCGAATTCTGTTCGTTCTAACCAAGCAAAGCTTGTAGTAAGATGAATTTGAAGATAAACACACCGGGAGTGCTTCATATAGTGAATTGCAGTTACCTGGCTTAGTTTTAAGTTGTTCTAGACGGTAAAAAGCTTACATTTGTATATAGACCAAACGTGCGTTTCCCAGTCTCAATCGCACATTCTTTGGCGAATTCTGTTCGTTCCAAGCCGGCAAAGCTTGTAGGAAGATGACTCTGAAGATAAACACAGCGCTAGTGTTTCACAATGTGAACTGCTGTTACATGGCGAATAAGCTCAGTTTTAAGTTGTTGTAGACGGTAAAAAGCATACTTTTCTACACAGACCATACATGCATTTCCCAGTCTGAATCGCACATTCTTTGGCGAATTCTGTTGGTTCCATGCCGGCAAAGCTTGTAGGAAGATGACTTTGAAGATAAACACAGCGCTAGTGTTTCACTATGTGAATTGCTCTTACATGGCGAATAAGCTTAGTTTTAAGTTGTTCTAGACAGTAAAAAGCATACTTTTCTACACAGATCTTACGTGCATTTCCCAGTCTGAATCGCACATTCTTTGGCGAATTCTGTTCCTTTCAACCTGGCAAAGCTTGTAGGAAGACGACTTTGAAGATAAACACAGCGCTAGTGTTTCACAATGTTAATTGTTATTACATGGCGAATAAGCTTAGTTTTAAGTTGTTGTAGACGGTAAAAAGCATACTTTTCTACACAGATCATACCTGCATTTCCCAGTCTGAATCGCACATTCTTTGGCGAATTCTGTTCGTTCCAAGCTGGCAAAGCTTGTAGGAAGATGACTCTGAAGATAAACACAGCGCTAGTGTTTCACAATGTTAATTGGTGTTACATGGCGAATAAGCTTAGTTTTAAGTTGTTGTAGACGGTAAAAAGCATACTTTTCTAGACAGATCATTCCTGCATTTCCCAGTCTGAATCGCACATTCTTTGGCGAATTCTGTTCGTTCCAAGCTGGCAAAGCTTGTAGGAAGATGACTCTGAAGATAAACACAGCGCTAGTGTTTCAAATATGAACTCATGTTACATGGCGAATAAGCTCAGTTTTAAGTTGTTGTAGACGGTAAAAAGCATACTTTTCTACACAGATCATACATGCATTTCCCAGTCTGAATCGCACATTCTTTGGCGAATTCTGTTCTTTCCAAGCTGGCAAAGCTTGTAGGAAAATGAATTTGAAGATAAACACACCGCTAGTGTTTCATTAGGTGAATTGCAGTTAAACGGCGAATAAGCTTAGTTTCAAGTTGTTCTAGAGGTTAAAAAGCATACTTTTCTATATAGATCAAATGTGGGTTTCCCAGTCTGAATCGCACATTCTTTGGCGAATTCTGTTCGTTCTAACCTAGCAAAGCTTGTAGTAAGATGAATTTGAAGATAAACACACTGGGAGTGCTTCATAAAGTGAATTGCAGTTACCTGTCTTAATTTTAAGTGGTTCTAGACGGTAAAAAGCTTACATTTGTATATAGATCAAACGTGCGTTTCCCAGTCTCAATCGCACATTCTTTGGCGAATTCTGTTCGTTCCAAGCTGGCAAAGCTTGTAGGAAGATGACTCTGAAGATAAACACAGCGCTAGTGTTTCACTATGTGAATTGCTCTTACGTGGCGAATAAGCTTAGTTTTAAGTTGTTCTAGACAGTAAAAAGCATACTTTTCTACACAGATCATACATGCATTTCCCAGTCTGAATCGCACATTCTTTGGCGAATTCTGTTCTTTCCAAGCTGGCAAAGCTTGTAGGAAGATGAATTTGAAGAAAAACACACCTCCAGTGTTTCATAAGGTGAATTGCAGTTACACGGCGAATAAGCTCAGTTTTAAGTTGTTCTAGACGTTAAAAAGCATACTTTTCTATATGGATCAAATGTGGGTTTCCCAGTCTGAATCGCACATTCTTTAGCGAATTCTGTTCGTTCCAAGCTGGCAAAGCTTGTAGGAAGGTGAATTTGAAGATAAACACACCTCTAGTGTTTCATAAGGTGAATTGCAGTTACACGGCGAATAAGCTTAGTTTTAAGTTGTTGTAGACGGTAAAAAGCATACTTTTCTACACAGATCATACCTGCATTTCCCAGTCTGAATCGCACATTCTTTGGCGAATTCTGTTCGTTCTAACCAAGCAAAGCTTGTAGTAAGATGAATTTGAAGATAAACACACCGGGAGTGCTTCATATAGTGAATTGCAGTTACCTGGCTTAGTTTTAAGTTGTTCTAGACGGTAAAAAGCTTACATTTGTATATAGACCAAACGTGCGTTTCCCAGTCTCAATCGCACATTCTTTGGCGAATTCTGTTCGTTCCAAGCCGGCAAAGCTTGTAGGAAGATGACTCTGAAGATAAACACAGCGCTAGTGTTTCACAATGTGAACTGCTGTTACATGGCGAATAAGCTCAGTTTTAAGTTGTTGTAGACGGTAAAAAGCATACTTTTCTACACAGACCATACATGCATTTCCCAGTCTGAATCGCACATTCTTTGGCGAATTCTGTTGGTTCCATGCCGGCAAAGCTTGTAGGAAGATGACTTTGAAGATAAACACAGCGCTAGTGTTTCACTATGTGAATTGCTCTTACATGGCGAATAAGCTTAGTTTTAAGTTGTTCTAGACAGTAAAAAGCATACTTTTCTACACAGATCTTACGTGCATTTCCCAGTCTGAATCGCACATTCTTTGGCGAATTCTGTTCCTTTCAACCTGGCAAAGCTTGTAGGAAGACGACTTTGAAGATAAACACAGCGCTAGTGTTTCACAATGTTAATTGTTATTACATGGCGAATAAGCTTAGTTTTAAGTTGTTGTAGACGGTAAAAAGCATACTTTTCTACACAGATCATACCTGCATTTCCCAGTCTGAATCGCACATTCTTTGGCGAATTCTGTTCGTTCCAAGCTGGCAAAGCTTGTAGGAAGATGACTCTGAAGATAAACACAGCGCTAGTGTTTCACAATGTTAATTGGTGTTACATGGCGAATAAGCTTAGTTTTAAGTTGTTGTAGACGGTAAAAAGCATACTTTTCTAGACAGATCATTCCTGCATTTCCCAGTCTGAATCGCACATTCTTTGGCGAATTCTGTTCGTTCCAAGCTGGCAAAGCTTGTAGGAAGATGACTCTGAAGATAAACACAGCGCTAGTGTTTCAAATATGAACTCATGTTACATGGCGAATAAGCTCAGTTTTAAGTTGTTGTAGACGGTAAAAAGCATACTTTTCTACACAGATCATACATGCATTTCCCAGTCTGAATCGCACATTCTTTGGCGAATTCTGTTCTTTCCAAGCTGGCAAAGCTTGTAGGAAAATGAATTTGAAGATAAACACACCGCTAGTGTTTCATTAGGTGAATTGCAGTTAAACGGCGAATAAGCTTAGTTTCAAGTTGTTCTAGAGGTTAAAAAGCATACTTTTCTATATAGATCAAATGTGGGTTTCCCAGTCTGAATCGCACATTCTTTGGCGAATTCTGTTCGTTCTAACCTAGCAAAGCTTGTAGTAAGATGAATTTGAAGATAAACACACTGGGAGTGCTTCATAAAGTGAATTGCAGTTACCTGTCTTAATTTTAAGTGGTTCTAGACGGTAAAAAGCTTACATTTGTATATAGATCAAACGTGCGTTTCCCAGTCTCAATCGCACATTCTTTGGCGAATTCTGTTCGTTCCAAGCTGGCAAAGCTTGTAGGAAGATGACTCTGAAGATAAACACAGCGCTAGTGTTTCACTATGTGAATTGCTCTTACGTGGCGAATAAGCTTAGTTTTAAGTTGTTCTAGACAGTAAAAAGCATACTTTTCTACACAGATCATACATGCATTTCCCAGTCTGAATCGCACATTCTTTGGCGAATTCTGTTCTTTCCAAGCTGGCAAAGCTTGTAGGAAGATGAATTTGAAGAAAAACACACCTCCAGTGTTTCATAAGGTGAATTGCAGTTACACGGCGAATAAGCTCAGTTTTAAGTTGTTCTAGACGTTAAAAAGCATACTTTTCTATATGGATCAAATGTGGGTTTCCCAGTCTGAATCGCACATTCTTTAGCGAATTCTGTTCGTTCCAAGCTGGCAAAGCTTGTAGGAAGGTGAATTTGAAGATAAACACACCTCTAGTGTTTCATAAGGTGAATTGCAGTAACACGGCGAATAAGCTTAGTTTTAAGTTGTTGTAGACGGTAAAAAGCATACTTTTCTACACAGATCATACCTGCATTTCCCAGTCTGAATCGCACATTCTTTGGCGAATTCTGTTCGTTCTAACCAAGCAAAGCTTGTAGTAAGATGAATTTGAAGATAAACACACCGGGAGTGCTTCATATAGTGAATTGCAGTTACCTGACTTAGTTTTAAGTTGTTCTAGACGGTAAAAAGCTTACATTTGTATATAGACCAAACGTGCGTTTCCCAGTCTCAATCGCACATTCTTTGGCGAATTCTGTTCGTTCCAAGCCGGCAAAGCTTGTAGGAAGATGACTCTGAAGATAAACACAGCGCTAGTGTTTCACAATGTGAACTGCTGTTACATGGCGAATAAGCTCAGTTTTAAGTTGTTGTAGACGGTAAAAAGCATACTTTTCTACACAGACCATACATGCATTTCCCAGTCTGAATCGCACATTCTTTGGCGAATTCTGTTGGTTCCATGCCGGCAAAGCTTGTAGGAAGATGACTTTGAAGATAAACACAGCGCTAGTGTTTCACTATGTGAATTGCTCTTACATGGCGAATAAGCTTAGTTTTAAGTTGTTCTAGACAGTAAAAAGCATACTTTTCTACACAGATCTTACGTGCATTTCCCAGTCTGAATCGCACATTCTTTGGCGAATTCTGTTCCTTTCAACCTGGCAAAGCTTGTAGGAAGACGACTTTGAAGATAAACACAGCGCTAGTGTTTCACAATGTTAATTGTTATTACATGGCGAATAAGCTTAGTTTTAAGTTGTTGTAGACGGTAAAAAGCATACTTTTCTACACAGATCATACCTGCATTTCCCAGTCTGAATCGCACATTCTTTGGCGAATTCTGTTCGTTCCAAGCTGGCAAAGCTTGTAGGAAGATGACTCTGAAGATAAACACAGCGCTAGTGTTTCACAATGTTAATTGGTGTTACATGGCGAATAAGCTTAGTTTTAAGTTGTTGTAGACGGTAAAAAGCATACTTTTCTAGACAGATCATTCCTGCATTTCCCAGTCTGAATCGCACATTCTTTGGCGAATTCTGTTCGTTCCAAGCTGGCAAAGCTTGTAGGAAGATGACTCTGAAGATAAACACAGCGCTAGTGTTTCAAATATGAACTCATGTTACATGGCGAATAAGCTCAGTTTTAAGTTGTTGTAGACGGTAAAAAGCATACTTTTCTACACAGATCATACATGCATTTCCCAGTCTGAATCGCACATTCTTTGGCGAATTCTGTTCTTTCCAAGCTGGCAAAGCTTGTAGGAAAATGAATTTGAAGATAAACACACCGCTAGTGTTTCATTAGGTGAATTGCAGTTAAACGGCGAATAAGCTTAGTTTCAAGTTGTTCTAGAGGTTAAAAAGCATACTTTTCTATATAGATCAAATGTGGGTTTCCCAGTCTGAATCGCACATTCTTTGGCGAATTCTGTTCGTTCTAACCTAGCAAAGCTTGTAGTAAGATGAATTTGAAGATAAACACACTGGGAGTGCTTCATAAAGTGAATTGCAGTTACCTGTCTTAATTTTAAGTGGTTCTAGACGGTAAAAAGCTTACATTTGTATATAGATCAAACGTGCGTTTCCCAGTCTCAATCGCACATTCTTTGGCGAATTCTGTTCGTTCCAAGCTGGCAAAGCTTGTAGGAAGATGACTCTGAAGATAAACACAGCGCTAGTGTTTCACTATGTGAATTGCTCTTACGTGGCGAATAAGCTTAGTTTTAAGTTGTTCTAGACAGTAAAAAGCATACTTTTCTACACAGATCATACATGCATTTCCCAGTCTGAATCGCACATTCTTTGGCGAATTCTGTTCTTTCCAAGCTGGCAAAGCTTGTAGGAAGATGAATTTGAAGAAAAACACACCTCCAGTGTTTCATAAGGTGAATTGCAGTTACACGGCGAATAAGCTCAGTTTTAAGTTGTTCTAGACGTTAAAAAGCATACTTTTCTATATGGATCAAATGTGGGTTTCCCAGTCTGAATCGCACATTCTTTAGCGAATTCTGTTCGTTCCAAGCTGGCAAAGCTTGTAGGAAGGTGAATTTGAAGATAAACACACCTCTAGTGTTTCATAAGGTGAATTGCAGTTACACGGCGAATAAGCTTAAGTTGTTGTAGACGGTAAAAAGCATACTTTTCTACACAGATCATACCTGCATTTCCCAGTCTGAATCGCACATTCTTTGGCGAATTCTGTTCGTTCTAACCAAGCAAAGCTTGTAGTAAGATGAATTTGAAGATAAACACACCGGGAGTGCTTCATATAGTGAATTGCAGTTACCTGGCTTAGTTTTAAGTTGTTCTAGACGGTAAAAAGCTTACATTTGTATATAGACCAAACGTGCGTTTCCCAGTCTCAATCGCACATTCTTTGGCGAATTCTGTTCGTTCCAAGCCGGCAAAGCTTGTAGGAAGATGACTCTGAAGATAAACACAGCGCTAGTGTTTCACAATGTGAACTGCTGTTACATGGCGAATAAGCTCAGTTTTAAGTTGTTGTAGACGGTAAAAAGCATACTTTTCTACACAGACCATACATGCATTTCCCAGTCTGAATCGCACATTCTTTGGCGAATTCTGTTGGTTCCATGCCGGCAAAGCTTGTAGGAAGATGACTTTGAAGATAAACACAGCGCTAGTGTTTCACTATGTGAATTGCTCTTACATGGCGAATAAGCTTAGTTTTAAGTTGTTCTAGACAGTAAAAAGCATACTTTTCTACACAGATCTTACGTGCATTTCCCAGTCTGAATCGCACATTCTTTGGCGAATTCTGTTCCTTTCAACCTGGCAAAGCTTGTAGGAAGACGACTTTGAAGATAAACACAGCGCTAGTGTTTCACAATGTTAATTGTTATTACATGGCGAATAAGCTTAGTTTTAAGTTGTTGTAGACGGTAAAAAGCATACTTTTCTACACAGATCATACCTGCATTTCCCAGTCTGAATCGCACATTCTTTGGCGAATTCTGTTCGTTCCAAGCTGGCAAAGCTTGTAGGAAGATGACTCTGAAGATAAACACAGCGCTAGTGTTTCACAATGTTAATTGGTGTTACATGGCGAATAAGCTTAGTTTTAAGTTGTTGTAGACGGTAAAAAGCATACTTTTCTAGACAGATCATTCCTGCATTTCCCAGTCTGAATCGCACATTCTTTGGCGAATTCTGTTCGTTCCAAGCTGGCAAAGCTTGTAGGAAGATGACTCTGAAGATAAACACAGCGCTAGTGTTTCAAATATGAACTCATGTTACATGGCGAATAAGCTCAGTTTTAAGTTGTTGTAGACGGTAAAAAGCATACTTTTCTACACAGATCATACATGCATTTCCCAGTCTGAATCGCACATTCTTTGGCGAATTCTGTTCTTTCCAAGCTGGCAAAGCTTGTAGGAAAATGAATTTGAAGATAAACACACCGCTAGTGTTTCATTAGGTGAATTGCAGTTAAACGGCGAATAAGCTTAGTTTCAAGTTGTTCTAGAGGTTAAAAAGCATACTTTTCTATATAGATCAAATGTGGGTTTCCCAGTCTGAATCGCACATTCTTTGGCGAATTCTGTTCGTTCTAACCTAGCAAAGCTTGTAGTAAGATGAATTTGAAGATAAACACACTGGGAGTGCTTCATAAAGTGAATTGCAGTTACCTGTCTTAATTTTAAGTGGTTCTAGACGGTAAAAAGCTTACATTTGTATATAGATCAAACGTGCGTTTCCCAGTCTCAATCGCACATTCTTTGGCGAATTCTGTTCGTTCCAAGCTGGCAAAGCTTGTAGGAAGATGACTCTGAAGATAAACACAGCGCTAGTGTTTCACTATGTGAATTGCTCTTACGTGGCGAATAAGCTTAGTTTTAAGTTGTTCTAGACAGTAAAAAGCATACTTTTCTACACAGATCATACATGCATTTCCCAGTCTGAATCGCACATTCTTTGGCGAATTCTGTTCTTTCCAAGCTGGCAAAGCTTGTAGGAAGATGAATTTGAAGAAAAACACACCTCCAGTGTTTCATAAGGTGAATTGCAGTTACACGGCGAATAAGCTCAGTTTTAAGTTGTTCTAGACGTTAAAAAGCATACTTTTCTATATGGATCAAATGTGGGTTTCCCAGTCTGAATCGCACATTCTTTAGCGAATTCTGTTCGTTCCAAGCTGGCAAAGCTTGTAGGAAGGTGAATTTGAAGATAAACACACCTCTAGTGTTTCATAAGGTGAATTGCAGTTACACGGCGAATAAGCTTAGTTTTAAGTTGTTCTAGACGTTAAAAAGCATACTTTTCTATATAGATCAAATGTGGGTTTCCCAGTCTCAATCGCACATTCTTTGGCGAATTCTGTTCCTTCCAACCTGGCAAAGCTTGTAGGAAGATGACTTTGAAGATAAACACAGCGCTAGTGTTTCACAATGTTAATTGGTGTTACATGGCGAATAAGCTCAGTTTTAAGTTGTTGTAGACGGTAAAAAGCATACTTTTCTACACAGATCATACCTGCATTTCCCAGTATGAATCGCACATTCTTTGGCGAATTCAGTTCGTTCCAAGCTGGCAAAGCTTGTAGGAAGATGACTCTGAAGATAAACACAGCGCTAGTGTTTCACAATATGAACTCATATTACATGGCGAATAACCTCAGTTTTAAGTTGTTGTAGACGGTAAAAAGCATACTTTTCTACACAGATCATACATGCATTTCCCAGTCTGAATCGCACATTCTTTGGCGAATTCTGTTCTTTCCAAGCTGGCAAAGCTTGTAGGAAGATGAATTTGAAGATAAACAAACCACTAGTGTTTCATTAGGTGAATTGCAGTTACACGGCGAATAAGCTTAGTTTTAAGTTGTTCTAGACGTTAAAAAGCATACTTTTCTATATGGATCAAATGTGGGTTTCCCAGTCTGAATCGCACATTCTTTAGCGAATTCTGTTCGTTCCAAGCTGGCAAAGCTTGTAGGAAGATGACTTTGAAGATAAACACAGCGCTAGTGTTTCACAATGTTAATTGGTGTTACATGGCGAATAAGCTTAGTTTTAAGTTGTTGTAGACGGTAAAAAGCATACTTTTCTACACAGATCATACCTGCATTTCCCAGTCTGAATCGCACATTCTTTGGCGAATTCTGTTCGTTCTAACCAAGCAAAGCTTGTAGTAAGATGAATTTGAAGATAAACACACCGGGAGTGCTTCATATAGTGAATTGCAGTTACCTGGCTTAGTTTTAAGTTGTTCTAGACGGTAAAAAGCTTACATTTGTATATAGACCAAACGTGCGTTTCCCAGTCTCAATCGCACATTCTTTGGCGAATTCTGTTCGTTCCAAGCCGGCAAAGCTTGTAGGAAGATGACTCTGAAGATAAACACAGCGCTAGTGTTTCACAATGTGAACTGCTGTTACATGCGAATAAGCTCAGTTTTAAGTTGTTGTAGACGGTAAAAAGCATACTTTTCTACACAGACCATACATGCATTTCCCAGTCTGAATCGCACATTCTTTGGCGAATTCTGTTGGATCCATGCCGGCAAAGCTTGTAGGAAGATGACTTTGAAGATAAACACAGCGCTAGTGTTTCACTATGTGAATTGCTCTTACATGGCGAATAAGCTTAGTTTTAAGTTGTTCTAGACAGTAAAAAGCATACTTTTCTACACAGATCTTACGTGCATTTCCCAGTCTGAATCGCACATTCTTTGGCGAATTCTGTTCCTTTCAACCTGGCAAAGCTTGTAGGAAGACGACTTTGAAGATAAACACAGCGCTAGTGTTTCACAATGTTAATTGTTATTACATGGCGAATAAGCTTAGTTTTAAGTTGTTGTAGACGGTAAAAAGCATACTTTTCTACACAGATCATACCTGCATTTCCCAGTCTGAATCGCACATTCTTTGGCGAATTCTGTTCGTTCCAAGCTGGCAAAGCTTGTAGGAAGATGACTCTGAAGATAAACACAGCGCTAGTGTTTCACAATGTTAATTGGTGTTACATGGCGAATAAGCTTAGTTTTAAGTTGTTGTAGACGGTAAAAAGCATACTTTTCTAGACAGATCATTCCTGCATTTCCCAGTCTGAATCGCACATTCTTTGGCGAATTCTGTTCGTTCCAAGCTGGCAAAGCTTGTAGGAAGATGACTCTGAAGATAAACACAGCGCTAGTGTTTCAAATATGAACTCATGTTACATGGCGAATAAGCTCAGTTTTAAGTTGTTGTAGACGGTAAAAAGCATACTTTTCTACACAGATCATACATGCATTTCCCAGTCTGAATCGCACATTCTTTGGCGAATTCTGTTCTTTCCAAGCTGGCAAAGCTTGTAGGAAAATGAATTTGAAGATAAACACACCGCTAGTGTTTCATTAGGTGAATTGCAGTTAAACGGCGAATAAGCTTAGTTTCAAGTTGTTCTAGAGGTTAAAAAGCATACTTTTCTATATAGATCAAATGTGGGTTTCCCAGTCTGAATCGCACATTCTTTGGCGAATTCTGTTCGTTCTAACCTAGCAAAGCTTGTAGTAAGATGAATTTGAAGATAAACACACTGGGAGTGCTTCATAAAGTGAATTGCAGTTACCTGTCTTAATTTTAAGTGGTTCTAGACGGTAAAAAGCTTACATTTGTATATAGATCAAACGTGCGTTTCCCAGTCTCAATCGCACATTCTTTGGCGAATTCTGTTCGTTCCAAGCTGGCAAAGCTTGTAGGAAGATGACTCTGAAGATAAACACAGCGCTAGTGTTTCACTATGTGAATTGCTCTTACGTGGCGAATAAGCTTAGTTTTAAGTTGTTCTAGACAGTAAAAAGCATACTTTTCTACACAGATCATACATGCATTTCCCAGTCTGAATCGCACATTCTTTGGCGAATTCTGTTCTTTCCAAGCTGGCAAAGCTTGTAGGAAGATGAATTTGAAGAAAAACACACCTCCAGTGTTTCATAAGGTGAATTGCAGTTACACGGCGAATAAGCTCAGTTTTAAGTTGTTCTAGACGTTAAAAAGCATACTTTTCTATATGGATCAAATGTGGGTTTCCCAGTCTGAATCGCACATTCTTTAGCGAATTCTGTTCGTTCCAAGCTGGCAAAGCTTGTAGGAAGGTGAATTTGAAGATAAACACACCTCTAGTGTTTCATAAGGTGAATTGCAGTTACACGGCGAATAAGCTTAGTTTTAAGTTGTTGTAGACGGTAAAAAGCATACTTTTCTACACAGATCATACCTGCATTTCCCAGTCTGAATCGCACATTCTTTGGCGAATTCTGTTCGTTCTAACCAAGCAAAGCTTGTAGTAAGATGAATTTGAAGATAAACACACCGGGAGTGCTTCATATAGTGAATTGCAGTTACCTGACTTAGTTTTAAGTTGTTCTAGACGGTAAAAAGCTTACATTTGTATATAGACCAAACGTGCGTTTCCCAGTCTCAATCGCACATTCTTTGGCGAATTCTGTTCGTTCCAAGCCGGCAAAGCTTGTAGGAAGATGACTCTGAAGATAAACACAGCGCTAGTGTTTCACAATGTGAACTGCTGTTACATGGCGAATAAGCTCAGTTTTAAGTTGTTGTAGACGGTAAAAAGCATACTTTTCTACACAGACCATACATGCATTTCCCAGTCTGAATCGCACATTCTTTGGCGAATTCTGTTGGTTCCATGCCGGCAAAGCTTGTAGGAAGATGACTTTGAAGATAAACACAGCGCTAGTGTTTCACTATGTGAATTGCTCTTACATGGCGAATAAGCTTAGTTTTAAGTTGTTCTAGACAGTAAAAAGCATACTTTTCTACACAGATCTTACGTGCATTTCCCAGTCTGAATCGCACATTCTTTGGCGAATTCTGTTCCTTTCAACCTGGCAAAGCTTGTAGGAAGACGACTTTGAAGATAAACACAGCGCTAGTGTTTCACAATGTTAATTGTTATTACATGGCGAATAAGCTTAGTTTTAAGTTGTTGTAGACGGTAAAAAGCATACTTTTCTACACAGATCATACCTGCATTTCCCAGTCTGAATCGCACATTCTTTGGCGAATTCTGTTCGTTCCAAGCTGGCAAAGCTTGTAGGAAGATGACTCTGAAGATAAACACAGCGCTAGTGTTTCACAATGTTAATTGGTGTTACATGGCGAATAAGCTTAGTTTTAAGTTGTTGTAGACGGTAAAAAGCATACTTTTCTAGACAGATCATTCCTGCATTTCCCAGTCTGAATCGCACATTCTTTGGCGAATTCTGTTCGTTCCAAGCTGGCAAAGCTTGTAGGAAGATGACTCTGAAGATAAACACAGCGCTAGTGTTTCAAATATGAACTCATGTTACATGGCGAATAAGCTCAGTTTTAAGTTGTTGTAGACGGTAAAAAGCATACTTTTCTACACAGATCATACATGCATTTCCCAGTCTGAATCGCACATTCTTTGGCGAATTCTGTTCTTTCCAAGCTGGCAAAGCTTGTAGGAAAATGAATTTGAAGATAAACACACCGCTAGTGTTTCATTAGGTGAATTGCAGTTAAACGGCGAATAAGCTTAGTTTCAAGTTGTTCTAGAGGTTAAAAAGCATACTTTTCTATATAGATCAAATGTGGGTTTCCCAGTCTGAATCGCACATTCTTTGGCGAATTCTGTTCGTTCTAACCTAGCAAAGCTTGTAGTAAGATGAATTTGAAGATAAACACACTGGGAGTGCTTCATAAAGTGAATTGCAGTTACCTGTCTTAATTTTAAGTGGTTCTAGACGGTAAAAAGCTTACATTTGTATATAGATCAAACGTGCGTTTCCCAGTCTCAATCGCACATTCTTTGGCGAATTCTGTTCGTTCCAAGCTGGCAAAGCTTGTAGGAAGATGACTCTGAAGATAAACACAGCGCTAGTGTTTCACTATGTGAATTGCTCTTACGTGGCGAATAAGCTTAGTTTTAAGTTGTTCTAGACAGTAAAAAGCATACTTTTCTACACAGATCATACATGCATTTCCCAGTCTGAATCGCACATTCTTTGGCGAATTCTGTTCTTTCCAAGCTGGCAAAGCTTGTAGGAAGATGAATTTGAAGAAAAACACACCTCCAGTGTTTCATAAGGTGAATTGCAGTTACACGGCGAATAAGCTCAGTTTTAAGTTGTTCTAGACGTTAAAAAGCATACTTTTCTATATGGATCAAATGTGGGTTTCCCAGTCTGAATCGCACATTCTTTAGCGAATTCTGTTCGTTCCAAGCTGGCAAAGCTTGTAGGAAGGTGAATTTGAAGATAAACACACCTCTAGTGTTTCATAAGGTGAATTGCAGTTACACGGCGAATAAGCTTAAGTTGTTGTAGACGGTAAAAAGCATACTTTTCTACACAGATCATACCTGCATTTCCCAGTCTGAATCGCACATTCTTTGGCGAATTCTGTTCGTTCTAACCAAGCAAAGCTTGTAGTAAGATGAATTTGAAGATAAACACACCGGGAGTGCTTCATATAGTGAATTGCAGTTACCTGGCTTAGTTTTAAGTTGTTCTAGACGGTAAAAAGCTTACATTTGTATATAGACCAAACGTGCGTTTCCCAGTCTCAATCGCACATTCTTTGGCGAATTCTGTTCGTTCCAAGCCGGCAAAGCTTGTAGGAAGATGACTCTGAAGATAAACACAGCGCTAGTGTTTCACAATGTGAACTGCTGTTACATGGCGAATAAGCTCAGTTTTAAGTTGTTGTAGACGGTAAAAAGCATACTTTTCTACACAGACCATACATGCATTTCCCAGTCTGAATCGCACATTCTTTGGCGAATTCTGTTGGTTCCATGCCGGCAAAGCTTGTAGGAAGATGACTTTGAAGATAAACACAGCGCTAGTGTTTCACTATGTGAATTGCTCTTACATGGCGAATAAGCTTAGTTTTAAGTTGTTCTAGACAGTAAAAAGCATACTTTTCTACACAGATCTTACGTGCATTTCCCAGTCTGAATCGCACATTCTTTGGCGAATTCTGTTCCTTTCAACCTGGCAAAGCTTGTAGGAAGACGACTTTGAAGATAAACACAGCGCTAGTGTTTCACAATGTTAATTGTTATTACATGGCGAATAAGCTTAGTTTTAAGTTGTTGTAGACGGTAAAAAGCATACTTTTCTACACAGATCATACCTGCATTTCCCAGTCTGAATCGCACATTCTTTGGCGAATTCTGTTCGTTCCAAGCTGGCAAAGCTTGTAGGAAGATGACTCTGAAGATAAACACAGCGCTAGTGTTTCACAATGTTAATTGGTGTTACATGGCGAATAAGCTTAGTTTTAAGTTGTTGTAGACGGTAAAAAGCATACTTTTCTAGACAGATCATTCCTGCATTTCCCAGTCTGAATCGCACATTCTTTGGCGAATTCTGTTCGTTCCAAGCTGGCAAAGCTTGTAGGAAGATGACTCTGAAGATAAACACAGCGCTAGTGTTTCAAATATGAACTCATGTTACATGGCGAATAAGCTCAGTTTTAAGTTGTTGTAGACGGTAAAAAGCATACTTTTCTACACAGATCATACATGCATTTCCCAGTCTGAATCGCACATTCTTTGGCGAATTCTGTTCTTTCCAAGCTGGCAAAGCTTGTAGGAAAATGAATTTGAAGATAAACACACCGCTAGTGTTTCATTAGGTGAATTGCAGTTAAACGGCGAATAAGCTTAGTTTCAAGTTGTTCTAGAGGTTAAAAAGCATACTTTTCTATATAGATCAAATGTGGGTTTCCCAGTCTGAATCGCACATTCTTTGGCGAATTCTGTTCGTTCTAACCTAGCAAAGCTTGTAGTAAGATGAATTTGAAGATAAACACACTGGGAGTGCTTCATAAAGTGAATTGCAGTTACCTGTCTTAATTTTAAGTGGTTCTAGACGGTAAAAAGCTTACATTTGTATATAGATCAAACGTGCGTTTCCCAGTCTCAATCGCACATTCTTTGGCGAATTCTGTTCGTTCCAAGCTGGCAAAGCTTGTAGGAAGATGACTCTGAAGATAAACACAGCGCTAGTGTTTCACTATGTGAATTGCTCTTACGTGGCGAATAAGCTTAGTTTTAAGTTGTTCTAGACAGTAAAAAGCATACTTTTCTACACAGATCATACATGCATTTCCCAGTCTGAATCGCACATTCTTTGGCGAATTCTGTTCTTTCCAAGCTGGCAAAGCTTGTAGGAAGATGAATTTGAAGAAAAACACACCTCCAGTGTTTCATAAGGTGAATTGCAGTTACACGGCGAATAAGCTCAGTTTTAAGTTGTTCTAGACGTTAAAAAGCATACTTTTCTATATGGATCAAATGTGGGTTTCCCAGTCTGAATCGCACATTCTTTAGCGAATTCTGTTCGTTCCAAGCTGGCAAAGCTTGTAGGAAGGTGAATTTGAAGATAAACACACCTCTAGTGTTTCATAAGGTGAATTGCAGTTACACGGCGAATAAGCTTAGTTTTAAGTTGTTCTAGACGTTAAAAAGCATACTTTTCTATATAGATCAAATGTGGGTTTCCCAGTCTCAATCGCACATTCTTTGGCGAATTCTGTTCCTTCCAACCTGGCAAAGCTTGTAGGAAGATGACTTTGAAGATAAACACAGCGCTAGTGTTTCACAATGTTAATTGGTGTTACATGGCGAATAAGCTCAGTTTTAAGTTGTTGTAGACGGTAAAAAGCATACTTTTCTACACAGATCATACCTGCATTTCCCAGTATGAATCGCACATTCTTTGGCGAATTCAGTTCGTTCCAAGCTGGCAAAGCTTGTAGGAAGATGACTCTGAAGATAAACACAGCGCTAGTGTTTCACAATATGAACTCATATTACATGGCGAATAACCTCAGTTTTAAGTTGTTGTAGACGGTAAAAAGCATACTTTTCTACACAGATCATACATGCATTTCCCAGTCTGAATCGCACATTCTTTGGCGAATTCTGTTCTTTCCAAGCTGGCAAAGCTTGTAGGAAGATGAATTTGAAGATAAACAAACCACTAGTGTTTCATTAGGTGAATTGCAGTTACACGGCGAATAAGCTTAGTTTTAAGTTGTTCTAGACGTTAAAAAGCATACTTTTCTATATGGATCAAATGTGGGTTTCCCAGTCTGAATCGCACATTCTTTAGCGAATTCTGTTCGTTCCAAGCTGGCAAAGCTTGTAGGAAGATGACTTTGAAGATAAACACAGCGCTAGTGTTTCACAATGTTAATTGGTGTTACATGGCGAATAAGCTTAGTTTTAAGTTGTTGTAGACGGTAAAAAGCATACTTTTCTACACAGATCATACCTGCATTTCCCAGTCTGAATCGCACATTCTTTGGCGAATTCTGTTCGTTCTAACCAAGCAAAGCTTGTAGTAAGATGAATTTGAAGATAAACACACCGGGAGTGCTTCATATAGTGAATTGCAGTTACCTGGCTTAGTTTTAAGTTGTTCTAGACGGTAAAAAGCTTACATTTGTATATAGACCAAACGTGCGTTTCCCAGTCTCAATCGCACATTCTTTGGCGAATTCTGTTCGTTCCAAGCCGGCAAAGCTTGTAGGAAGATGACTCTGAAGATAAACACAGCGCTAGTGTTTCACAATGTGAACTGCTGTTACATGCGAATAAGCTTAGTTTTAAGTGGTTCTAGACGGTAAAAAGCATACTTTTCTACACAGACCATACATGCATTTCCCAGTCTGAATCGCACATTCTTTGGCGAATTCTGTTGGATCCATGCCGGCAAAGCTTGTAGGAAGATGACTTTGAAGATAAACACAGCGCTAGTGTTTCACTATGTGAATTGCTCTTACATGGCGAATAAGCTTAGTTTTAAGTTGTTCTAGACAGTAAAAAGCATACTTTTCTACACAGATCTTACGTGCATTTCCCAGTCTGAATCGCACATTCTTTGGCGAATTCTGTTCGTTCCAAGCTGGCAAAGCTTGTAGTAAGATGAAGTGGAAGATAAACACACCTCTAGTGTTTCATAAGGTGAATTGCAGTTACACGGCGAATAAGCTTAGTTTTAAGTTGTTCTAGACGTTAAAAAGCATACTTTTCTATATAGATCAAATGTGGGTTTCCCAGTCTGAATCGCACATTCTTTGGCGAATTCTGTTCCTTTCAACCTGGCAAAGCTTGTAGGAAGATGACTTTGAAGATAAACACAGCGCTAGTGTTTCACAATGTTAATTGTTATTACATGGCGAATAAGCTTAGTTTTAAGTTGTTGTAGACGGTAAAAAGCATACTTTTCTACACAGATCATACCTGCATTTCCCAGTCTGAATCGCACATTCTTTGGCGAATTCTGTTCGTTCCAAGCTGGCAAAGCTTGTAGGAAGATGACTCTGAAGATAAACACAGCGCTAGTGTTTCACAATGTTAATTGGTGTTACATGGCGAATAAGCTTAGTTTTAAGTTGTTGTAGACGGTAAAAAGCATACTTTTCTAGACAGATCATTCCTGCATTTCCCAGTCTGAATCGCACATTCTTTGGCGAATTCTGTTCGTTCCAAGCTGGCAAAGCTTGTAGGAAGATGACTCTGAAGATAAACACAGCGCTAGTGTTTCAAATATGAACTCATGTTACATGGCGAATAAGCTCAGTTTTAAGTTGTTGTAGACGGTAAAAAGCATACTTTTCTACACAGATCATACATGCATTTCCCAGTCTGAATCGCACATTCTTTGGCGAATTCTGTTCTTTCCAAGCTGGCAAAGCTTGTAGGAAGATGAATTTGAAGATAAACACACCTCCAGTGTTTCATAAGGTGAATTGCAGTTACACGGCGAATAAGCTCAGTTTTAAGTTGTTCTAGACGTTAAAAAGCATACTTTTCTATATGGATCAAATGTGGGTTTCCCAGTCTGAATCGCACATTCTTTAGCGAATTCTGTTCGTTCCAAGCTGCCAAAGCTTGTAGGAAGATGACTTTGAAGATAAACCCAGCGCTAGTGTTTCACAATGTTAATTGGTGTTACATGGCGAATAAGCTTAGTTTTAAGTTGTTGTAGACGGTAAAAAGCATACTTTTCTACACAGATCATACCTGCATTTCCCAGTCTGAATCGCACATTCTTTGGCGAATTCTGTTTGTTCTAACCAAGAAACGCTTGTAGTAAGATGAATTTGAAGATAAACAAACCGGGAGTGCTTCATAAAGTGAATTGCAGTTACCTGGCTTAGTATTAAGTTGTTCTAGACGGTAAAAAGCTTACATTTGTATATAGACCAAACGTGCGTTTCCCAGTCTCAATCGCACATTCTTTGGCGAATTCTGTTCGTTCCAAGCCGGCAAAGCTTGTAGGAAGATGACTCTGAAGATAAACACAGCGCTAGTGTTTCACAATGATAATTGTTGTTTCATGGCGAATAAGCTTAGTTTTAAGTTGTTGTAGACGTTAAAAAGCATACTTTTCTATATAGATCAAATGTGGGTTTCCCATTCTGAATCGCACATTCTTTGGCGAATTCTGTTCGTTCCAAGCTGGCAAAGCTTGTAGGAAGATGACTTTGAAGACAAACACAGCGCTAGTGTTTCACAATGTTAATTGTTGTTTCATGGCGAATAAGCTTAGTTTTAAGTTGTTGTAGACGGTAAAAAGCATACTTTTCTACACAGATCATACCTGCATTTCCCAGTCTGAATCGCACATTCTTTGGCGAATTCTGTTCGTTCTAACCTAGCAAAGCTTGTAGTAAGATGAATTTGAAAATAAACACACCGGGAGTGCTTCATAAAGTGAATTGCAGTTACCTGGCTCAGTTTTAAGTTGTTCTAGACGGTAAAAAGCTTACATTTGTATAAAGATCAAACGTGCGTTTCCCAGTCTCAATCGCACATTCTTTGGCGAATTCTGTTCGTTCCAAGCTGGCAAAGCTTGTAGGAAGATGACTCTGAAGATAAACACAGCGCTAGTGTTTCACTATGTGAATTGCTCTTACGTGGCGAATAAGCTTAGTTTTAAGTTGTTCTAGACGGTAAAAAGCATACTTTTCTACACAGATCATACATGCATTTCCCAGTCTGAATCGCACATTCTTTGGCGAATTCTGTTCTTTCCAAGCTGGCAAAGCTTGTAGGAAGATGAATTTGAAGAAAAACACACCTCCAGTGTTTCATAAGGTGAATTGCAGTTACACGGCGAAAAAGCTCAGTTTTAAGTTGTTCTAGACGTTAAAAAGCATACTTTTCTATATGGATCAAATGTGGGTTTCCCAGTCTGAATCGCACATTCTTTAGCGAATTCTGTTCGTTCCAAGCTGGCAAAGCTTGTAGGAAGGTGAATTTGAAGATAAACACACCTCTAGTGTTTCATAAGGTGAATTGCAGTTACACGGCGAATAAGCTTAGTTTTAAGTTGTTCTAGACGTTAAAAAGCATACTTTTCTATATAGATCAAATGTGGGTTTCCCAGTCTGAATCGCACATTCTTTGGCGAATTCTGTTCCTTCCAACCTGGCAAAGCTTGTAGGAAGATGACTTTGAAGATAAACACAGCGCTAGTGTTTCACAATGTTAATTGGTGTTACATGGCGAATAAGCTCAGTTTTAAGTTGTTGTAGACGGTAAAAAGCATACTTTTCTACACAGATCATACCTGCATTTCCCAGTATGAATCGCACATTCTTTGGCGAATTCAGTTCGTTCCAAGCTGGCAAAGCTTGTAGGAAGATGACTCTGAAGATAAACACAGCGCTAGTGTTTCACAATATGAACTCATATTACATGGCGAATAACCTCAGTTTTAAGTTGTTGTAGACGGTAAAAAGCATACTTTTCTACACAGATCATACATGCATTTCCCAGTCTGAATCGCACATTCTTTGGCGAATTCTGTTCTTTCCAAGCTGGCAAAGCTTGTAGGAAGATGAATTTGAAGATAAACACACCACTAGTGTTTCATTAGGTGAATTGCAGTTACACTGCGAATAAGCTTAGTTTTAAGTTGTTCTAGACGTTAAAAAGCATACTTTTCTATATGGATCAAATGTGGGTTTCCCAGTCTGAATCGCACATTCTTTAGCGAATTCTGTTCGTTCCAAGCTGGCAAAGCTTGTAGGAAGATGAGTTTGAAGATAAACACAGCGCTAGTGTTTCACAATGTTAATTGGTGTTACATGGCGAATAAGCTTAGTTTTAAGTTGTTGTAGACGTTAAAAAGCATACTTTTCTACACAGATCATACCTGCATTTCCCAGTCTGAATCGCACATTCTTTGGCGAATTCTGTTCGTTCTAACCAAGCAAAGCTTGTAGTAAGATGAATTTGAAGATAAACACACCGGGAGTGCTTTATATAGTGAATTGCAGTTACCTGGCTTAGTTTTAAGTTGTTCTAGACGGTAAAAAGCTTACATTTGTATATAGACCAAACGTGCGTTTCCCAGTCTCAATCGCACATTCTTTGGCGAATTCTGTTCGTTCCAAGCCGGCAAAGCTTGTAGGAAGATGACTCTGAAGATAAACACAGCGCTAGTGTTTCACAATGTGAACTGCTGTTACATGGCGAATAAGCTCAGTTTTAAGTTGTTGTAGACGGTAAAAAGCATACTTTTCTACACAGACCATACATGCATTTCCCAGTCTGAATCGCACATTCTTTGGCGAATTCTGTTGGTTCCATGCCGGCAAAGCTTGTAGGAAGATGACTTTGAAGATAAACACAGCGCTAGTGTTTCACTATGTGAATTGCTTTCACATGGCGAATAAGCTTAGTTTTAAGTTGTTCTAGACAGTAAAAAGCATACTTTTCTACACAGATCTTACGTGCATTTCCCAGTCTGAATCGCACATTCTTTGGCGAATTCTGTTCGTTCCAAGCTGGCAAAGCTTGTAGTAAGATGAAGTTGAAGATAAACACACCTCTAGTGTTTCATAAGGTGAATTGCAGTTACACGGCGAATAAGCTTAGTTTTAAGTTGTTCTAGACGTTAAAAAGCATACTTTTCTATATAGATCAAATGTGGGTTTCCCAGTCTGAATCGCACATTCTTTGGCGAATTCTGTTCCTTTCAACCTGGCAAAGCTTGTAGGAAGATGACTTTGAAGATAAACACAGCGCTAGTGTTTCACAATGTTAATTGTTATTACATGGCGAATAAGCTTAGTTTTAAGTTGTTGTAGACGGTAAAAAGCATACTTTTCTACACAGATCATACCTGCATTTCCCAGTCTGAATCGCACATTCTTTGGCGAATTCTGTTCGTTCCAAGCTGGCAAAGCTTGTAGGAAGATGACTCTGAAGATAAACACAGCGCTAGTGTTTCACAATGTTAATTGGTGTTACATGGCGAATAAGCTTAGTTTTAAGTTGTTGTAGACGGTAAAAAGCATACTTTTCTAGACAGATCATTCCTGCATTTCCCAGTCTGAATCGCACATTCTTTGGCGAATTCTGTTCGTTCCAAGCTGGCAAAGCTTGTAGGAAGATGACTCTGAAGATAAACACAGCGCTAGTGTTTCAAATATGAACTCATGTTACATGGCGAATAAGCTCAGTTTTAAGTTGTTGTAGACGGTAAAAAGCATACTTTTCTACACAGATCATACATGCATTTCCCAGTCTGAATCGCACATTCTTTGGCGAATTCTGTTCTTTCCAAGCTGGCAAAGCTTGTAGGAAGATGAATTTGAAGATAAACACACCTCCAGTGTTTCATAAGGTGAATTGCAGTTACACGGCGAATAAGCTCAGTTTTAAGTTGTTCTAGACGTTAAAAAGCATACTTTTCTATATGGATCAAATGTGGGTTTCCCAGTCTGAATCGCACATTCTTTAGCGAATTCTGTTCGTTCCAAGCTGCCAAAGCTTGTAGGAAGATGACTTTGAAGACAAACACAGCGCTAGTGTTTCACAATGTTAATTGTTGTTTCATGGCGAATAAGCTTAGTTTTAAGTTGTTGTAGACGGTAAAAAGCATACTTTTCTACACAGATCATACCTGCATTTCCCAGTCTGAATCGCACATTCTTTGGCGAATTCTGTTCGTTCTAACCTAGCAAAGCTTGTAGTAAGATGAATTTGAAAATAAACACACCGGGAGTGCTTCATAAAGTGAATTGCAGTTACCTGGCTCAGTTTTAAGTTGTTCTAGACGGTAAAAAGCTTACATTTGTATAAAGATCAAACGTGCGTTTCCCAGTCTCAATCGCACATTCTTTGGCGAATTCTGTTCGTTCCAAGCTGGCAAAGCTTGTAGGAAGATGACTCTGAAGATAAACACAGCGCTAGTGTTTCACTATGTGAATTGCTCTTACGTGGCGAATAAGCTTAGTGTTAAGTTGTTCTAGACGGTAAAAAGCATACTTTTCTACACAGATCATACATGCATTTCCCAGTCTGAATCGCACATTCTTTAGCGAATTCTGTTCGTTCCAAGCTGTCAAAGCTTGTAGGAAGATGACTTTGAAGATAAACACAGCGCTAGTGTTTCACAATGTTAATTGGTGTTACATGGCGAATAAGCTTAGTTTTAAGTTGTTGTAGACGGTAAAAAGCATACTTTTCTACACAGATCATACCTGCATTTCCCAGTCTGAATCGCACATTCTTTGGCGAATTCTGTTTGTTCTAACCAAGAAACGCTTGTAGTAAGATGAATTTGAAGATAAACACACCGGGAGTGCTTCATAAAGTGAATTGCAGTTACCTGGCTTAGTATTAAGTTGTTCTAGACGGTAAAAAGCTTACATTTGTATATAGACCAAACGTGCGTTTCCCAGTCTCAATCGCACATTCTTTGGCGAATTCTGTTCGTTCCAAGCCGGCAAAGCTTGTAGGAAGATGACTCTGAAGATAAACACACCACTAGTGTTTCACAATGTTAATTGTTGTTTCATGGCGAATAAGCTTAGTTTTAAGTTGTTGTAGACGTTAAAAAGCATACTTTTCTATATAGATCAAATGTGGGTTTCCCATTCTGAATCGCACATTCTTTGGCGAATTCTGTTCGTTCCAAGCTGGCAAAGCTTGTAGGAAGATGACTTTGAAGATAAACACAGCGCTAGTGTTTCACAATGTTAATTGTTGTTTCATGGCGAATAAGCTTAGTTTTAAGTTGTTGTAGACGGTAAAAAGCATACTTTTCTACACAGATCATACCTGCATTTCCCAGTCTGAATCGCACATTCTTTGGCGAATTCTGTTCGTTCTAACCTAGCAAAGCTTGTAGTAAGATGAATTTGAAAATAAACACACCGGGAGTGCTTCATAAAGTGAATTGCAGTTACCTGGCTCAGTTTTAAGTTGTTCTAGACGGTAAAAAGCTTACATTTGTATAAAGATCAAACGTGCGTTTCCCAGTCTCAATCGCACATTCTTTGGCGAATTCTGTTCGTTCCAAGCTGGCAAAGCTTGTAGGAAGATGACTCTGAAGATAAACACAGCGCTAGTGTTTCACTATGTGAATTGCTCTTACGTGGCGAATAAGCTTAGTGTTAAGTTGTTCTAGACGGTAAAAAGCATACTTTTCTACACAGATCATACATGCATTTCCCAGTCTGAATCGCACATTCTTTAGCGAATTCTGTTCGTTCCAAGCTGTCAAAGCTTGTAGGAAGATGACTCTGAAGATAAACACAGCGCTAGTGTTTCACAATATGAACTGATGTTACATGGCGAATAAGCTCTGTTTTAAGTGGTTGTACACGGAAAAAGCATACTTTTCTACACAGAACATACATGCATTTCCCAGTCTGAATCGCACATTCTTTGGCGAATTCTGTTCTTTCCAAGCTGGCAAAGCTTGTATGAAAATGAATTTGAAGATAAACACACCGCTAGAGTTTCATTAGGTGAATTGCAGATAAACGGCGAATAAGCTTAGTTTCAAGTTGTTCTAGAGGTTAAAAAGCATACTTTTCTATATAGATGAAATGTGGGTTTCCCAGTCTGAATCGCACATTCTTTGGCGAATTCTGTTCGTTCTAACCTAGCAAAGCTTGTAGTAAGATGAATTTGAAGATAAACACACTGGGAGTGCTTCATAAAGTGAATTGCAGTTACCTGTCTTAGTTTTAAGTGGTTCTAGACGGTAAAAAGCTTACATTTGTATATAGATCAAACGTGCGTTTCCCAGTCTCAATCGCACATTCTTTGGCGAATTCTGTTCGTTCCAAGCTGGCAAAGCTTGTAGGAAGATGACTCTGAAGATAAACACAGCGCTAGTGTTTCACTATGTGAATTGCTCTTACGTGGCGAATAAGCTTAGTTTTAAGTTGTTCTAGACGGTAAAAAGCATACTTTTCTACACAGATCATACATGCATTTCCCAGTCTGAATCGCACATTCTTTGGCGAATTCTGTTCTTTCCAAGCTGGCAAAGCTTGTAGGAAGATGAATTTGAAGAAAAACACACCTCCAGTGTTTCATAAGGTGAATTGCAGTTACACGGAGAATAAGCTCAGTTTTAAGTTGTTCTAGACGTTAAAAAGCATACTTTTCTATATGGATCAAATGTGGGTTTCCCCATCTGAATCGCACATTCTTTAGCGAATTCTGTTCGTTCCAAGCTGGCAAAGCTTGTAGGAAGGTGAATTTGAAGATAAACACACCTCTAGTGTTTCATAAGGTGAATTGCAGTTACACGGCGAATAAGCTTAGTTTTAAGTTGTTCTAGACGTTAAAAAGCATACTTTTCTATATAGATCAAATGTGGGTTTCCCAGTCTGAATCGCACATTCTTTGGCGAATTCTGTTCCTTCCAACCTGGCAAAGCTTGTAGGAAGATGACTTTGAAGATAAACACAGCGCTAGTGTTTCACAATGTTAATTGGTGTTACATGGCGAATAAGCTCAGTTTTAAGTTGTTGTAGACGGTAAAAAGCATACTTTTCTACACAGATCATACCTGCATGTCCCAGTATGAATCGCACATTCTTTGGCGAATTCAGTTCGTTCCAAGCTGGCAAAGCTTGTAGGAAGATGACTCTGAAGATAAACACAGCGCTAGTGTTTCACAATATGAACTCATATTACATGGCGAATAAGCTCAGGTTTAAGTTGTTGTAGACGGTAAAAAGTATACTTTTCTACACAGATCATACATGCATTTCCCAGTCTGAATCGCACATTCTTTGGCGAATTCTGTTCTTTCGAAGCTGGCAAAGCTTGTAGGAAGATGACTCTGAAGATAAACACACCACTAGTGTTTCACAATGTTAATTGTTGTTTCATGGCGAATAAGCTTAGTTTTAAGTTGTTGTAGACGTTAAAAAGCATACTTTTCTATATGGATCAAATGTGGGTTTCCCAGTCTGAATCGCACATTCTTTAGCGAATTCTGTTCGTTCCAAGCTGGCAAAGCTTGTAGGAAGATGACTTTGAAGATAAACCCAGCGCTAGTGTTTCACAATGTTAATTGGTGTTACATGGCGAATAAGCTTAGTTTTAAGTTGTTGTAGACGCTAAAAAGCATACTTTTCTACACAGATCATACCTGCATTTCCCAGTCTGAATCGCACATTCTTTGGCGAATTCTGTTCGTTCTAACCTAGCAAAGCTTGTAGTAAGATGAATTTGAAAATAAACACACCGGGAGTGCTTCATAAAGTGAATTGCAGTTACCTGGCTCAGTTTTAAGTTGTTCTAGACGGTAAAAAGCTTACATTTGTATAAAGATCAAACGTGCGTTTCCCAGTCTCAATCGCACATTCTTTGGCGAATTCTGTTCGTTCCAAGCTGGCAAAGCTTGTAGGAAGATGACTCTGAAGATAAACACAGCGCTAGTGTTTCACTATGTGAATTGCTCTTACGTGGCGAATAAGCTTAGTTTTAAGTTGTTCTAGACGGTAAAAAGCATACTTTTCTACACAGATCATACATGCATTTCCCAGTCTGAATCGCACATTCTTTGGCGAATTCTGTTCTTTCCAAGCTGGCAAAGCTTGTAGGAAGATGAATTTGAAGAAAAACACACCTCCAGTGTTTCATAAGGTGAATTGCAGTTACACGGCGAAAAAGCTCAGTTTTAAGTTGTTCTAGACGTTAAAAAGCATACTTTTCTATATGGATCAAATGTGGGTTTCCCAGTCTGAATCGCACATTCTTTAGCGAATTCTGTTCGTTCCAAGCTGGCAAAGCTTGTAGGAAGGTGAATTTGAAGATAAACACACCTCTAGTGTTTCATAAGGTGAATTGCAGTTACACGGCGAATAAGCTTAGTTTTAAGTTGTTCTAGACGTTAAAAAGCATACTTTTCTATATAGATCAAATGTGGGTTTCCCAGTCTGAATCGCACATTCTTTGGCGAATTCTGTTCCTTCCAACCTGGCAAAGCTTGTAGGAAGATGACTTTGAAGATAAACACAGCGCTAGTGTTTCACAATGTTAATTGGTGTTACATGGCGAATAAGCTCAGTTTTAAGTTGTTGTAGACGGTAAAAAGCATACTTTTCTACACAGATCATACCTGCATTTCCCAGTATGAATCGCACATTCTTTGGCGAATTCAGTTCGTTCCAAGCTGGCAAAGCTTGTAGGAAGATGACTCTGAAGATAAACACAGCGCTAGTGTTTCACAATATGAACTCATATTACATGGCGAATAACCTCAGTTTTAAGTTGTTGTAGACGGTAAAAAGCATACTTTTCTACACAGATCATACATGCATTTCCCAGTCTGAATCGCACATTCTTTGGCGAATTCTGTTCTTTCCAAGCTGGCAAAGCTTGTAGGAAGATGAATTTGAAGATAAACACACCACTAGTGTTTCATTAGGTGAATTGCAGTTACACTGCGAATAAGCTTAGTTTTAAGTTGTTCTAGACGTTAAAAAGCATACTTTTCTATATGGATCAAATGTGGGTTTCCCAGTCTGAATCGCACATTCTTTAGCGAATTCTGTTCGTTCCAAGCTGGCAAAGCTTGTAGGAAGATGAGTTTGAAGATAAACACAGCGCTAGTGTTTCACAATGTTAATTGGTGTTACATGGCGAATAAGCTTAGTTTTAAGTTGTTGTAGACGTTAAAAAGCATACTTTTCTACACAGATCATACCTGCATTTCCCAGTCTGAATCGCACATTCTTTGGCGAATTCTGTTCGTTCTAACCAAGCAAAGCTTGTAGTAAGATGAATTTGAAGATAAACACACCGGGAGTGCTTTATATAGTGAATTGCAGTTACCTGGCTTAGTTTTAAGTTGTTCTAGACGGTAAAAAGCTTACATTTGTATATAGACCAAACGTGCGTTTCCCAGTCTCAATCGCACATTCTTTGGCGAATTCTGTTCGTTCCAAGCCGGCAAAGCTTGTAGGAAGATGACTCTGAAGATAAACACAGCGCTAGTGTTTCACAATGTGAACTGCTGTTACATGGCGAATAAGCTCAGTTTTAAGTTGTTGTAGACGGTAAAAAGCATACTTTTCTACACAGACCATACATGCATTTCCCAGTCTGAATCGCACATTCTTTGGCGAATTCTGTTGGTTCCATGCCGACAAAGCTTGTAGGAAGATGACTTTGAAGATAAACACAGCGCTAGTGTTTCACTATGTGAATTGCTTTCACATGGCGAATAAGCTTAGTTTTAAGTTGTTCTAGACAGTAAAAAGCATACTTTTCTACACAGATCTTACGTGCATTTCCCAGTCTGAATCGCACATTCTTTGGCGAATTCTGTTCGTTCCAAGCTGGCAAAGCTTGTAGTAAGATGAAGTTGAAGATAAACACACCTCTAGTGTTTCATAAGGTGAATTGCAGTTACACGGCGAATAAGCTTAGTTTTAAGTTGTTCTAGACGTTAAAAAGCATACTTTTCTATATAGATCAAATGTGGGTTTCCCAGTCTGAATCGCACATTCTTTGGCGAATTCTGTTCCTTTCAACCTGGCAAAGCTTGTAGGAAGATGACTTTGAAGATAAACACAGCGCTAGTGTTTCACAATGTTAATTGTTATTACATGGCGAATAAGCTTAGTTTTAAGTTGTTGTAGACGGTAAAAAGCATACTTTTCTACACAGATCATACCTGCATTTCCCAGTCTGAATCGCACATTCTTTGGCGAATTCTGTTCGTTCCAAGCTGGCAAAGCTTGTAGGAAGATGACTCTGAAGATAAACACAGCGCTAGTGTTTCACAATGTTAATTGGTGTTACATGGCGAATAAGCTTAGTTTTAAGTTGTTGTAGACGGTAAAAAGCATACTTTTCTAGACAGATCATTCCTGCATTTCCCAGTCTGAATCGCACATTCTTTGGCGAATTCTGTTCGTTCCAAGCTGGCAAAGCTTGTAGGAAGATGACTCTGAAGATAAACACAGCGCTAGTGTTTCAAATATGAACTCATGTTACATGGCGAATAAGCTCAGTTTTAAGTTGTTGTAGACGGTAAAAAGCATACTTTTCTACACAGATCATACATGCATTTCCCAGTCTGAATCGCACATTCTTTGGCGAATTCTGTTCTTTCCAAGCTGGCAAAGCTTGTAGGAAGATGAATTTGAAGATAAACACACCTCCAGTGTTTCATAAGGTGAATTGCAGTTACACGGCGAATAAGCTCAGTTTTAAGTTGTTCTAGACGTTAAAAAGCATACTTTTCTATATGGATCAAATGTGGGTTTCCCAGTCTGAATCGCACATTCTTTAGCGAATTCTGTTCGTTCCAAGCTGCCAAAGCTTGTAGGAAGATGACTTTGAAGACAAACACAGCGCTACTGTTTCACAATGTTAATTGTTGTTTCATGGCGAATAAGCTTAGTTTTAAGTTGTTGTAGACGGTAAAAAGCATACTTTTCTACACAGATCATACCTGCATTTCCCAGTCTGAATCGCACATTCTTTGGCGAATTCTGTTCGTTCTAACCTAGCAAAGCTTGTAGTAAGATGAATTTGAAAATAAACACACCGGGAGTGCTTCATAAAGTGAATTGCAGTTACCTGGCTCAGTTTTAAGTTGTTCTAGACGGTAAAAAGCTTACATTTGTATAAAGATCAAACGTGCGTTTCCCAGTCTCAATCGCACATTCTTTGGCGAATTCTGTTCGTTCCAAGCTGGCAAAGCTTGTAGGAAGATGACTCTGAAGATAAACACAGCGCTAGTGTTTCACTATGTGAATTGCTCTTACGTGGCGAATAAGCTTAGTGTTAAGTTGTTCTAGACGGTAAAAAGCATACTTTTCTACACAGATCATACATGCATTTCCCAGTCTGAATCGCACATTCTTTAGCGAATTCTGTTCGTTCCAAGCTGTCAAAGCTTGTAGGAAGATGACTTTGAAGATAAACACAGCGCTAGTGTTTCACAATGTTAATTGGTGTTACATGGCGAATAAGCTTAGTTTTAAGTTGTTGTAGACGGTAAAAAGCATACTTTTCTACACAGATCATACCTGCATTTCCCAGTCTGAATCGCACATTCTTTGGCGAATTCTGTTTGTTCTAACCAAGAAACGCTTGTAGTAAGATGAATTTGAAGATAAACACACCGGGAGTGCTTCATAAAGTGAATTGCAGTTACCTGGCTTAGTATTAAGTTGTTCTAGACGGTAAAAAGCTTACATTTGTATATAGACCAAACGTGCGTTTCCCAGTCTCAATCGCACATTCTTTGGCGAATTCTGTTCGTTCCAAGCCGGCAAAGCTTGTAGGAAGATGACTCTGAAGATAAACACACCACTAGTGTTTCACAATGTTAATTGTTGTTTCATGGCGAATAAGCTTAGTTTTAAGTTGTTGTAGACGTTAAAAAGCATACTTTTCTATATAGATCAAATGTGGGTTTCCCATTCTGAATCGCACATTCTTTGGCGAATTCTGTTTGTTCCAAGCTGGCAAAGCTTGTAGGAAGATGACTTTGAAGATAAACACAGCGCTAGTGTTTCACAATGTTAATTGTTGTTTCATGGCGAATAAGCTTAGTTTTAAGTTGTTGTAGACGGTAAAAAGCATACTTTTCTACACAGATCATACCTGCATTTCCCAATCTGAATCGCACATTCTTTGGCGAATTCTGTTCGTTCTAACCTAGCAAAGCTTGTAGTAAGATGAATTTGAAAATAAACACACCGGGAGTGCTTCATAAAGTGAATTGCAGTTACCTGGCTCAGTTTTAAGTTGTTCTAGACGGTAAAAAGCTTACATTTGTATAAAGATCAAACGTGCGTTTCCCAGTCTCAATCGCACATTCTTTGGCGAATTCTGTTCGTTCCAAGCTGGCAAAGCTTGTAGGAAGATGACTCTGAAGATAAACACAGCGCTAGTGTTTCACTATGTGAATTGCTCTTACGTGGCGAATAAGCTTAGTGTTAAGTTGTTCTAGACGGTAAAAAGCATACTTTTCTACACAGATCATACATGCATTTCCCAGTCTGAATCGCACATTCTTTAGCGAATTCTGTTCGTTCCAAGCTGTCAAAGCTTGTAGGAAGATGACTCTGAAGATAAACACAGCGCTAGTGTTTCACAATATGAACTGATGTTACATGGCGAATAAGCTCTGTTTTAAGTGGTTGTACACGGAAAAAGCATACTTTTCTACACAGAACATACATGCATTTCCCAGTCTGAATCGCACATTCTTTGGCGAATTCTGTTCTTTCCAAGCTGGCAAAGCTTGTATGAAAATGAATTTGAAGATAAACACACCGCTAGAGTTTCATTAGGTGAATTGCAGATAAACGGCGAATAAGCTTAGTTTCAAGTTGTTCTAGAGGTTAAAAAGCATACTTTTCTATATAGATCAAATGTGGGTTTCCCAGTCTGAATCGCACATTCTTTGGCGAATTCTGTTCGTTCTAACCTAGCAAAGCTTGTAGTAAGATGAATTTGAAGATAAACACACTGGGAGTGCTTCATAAAGTGAATTGCAGTTACCTGTCTTAGTTTTAAGTGGTTCTAGACGGTAAAAAGCTTACATGTGTATATAGATCAAACGTGCGTTTCCCAGTCTCAATCGCAAATTCTTTGGCGAATTCTGTTCGTTCCAAGCTGGCAAAGCTTGTAGGAAGATGACTCTGAAGATAAACACAGCGCTAGTGTTTCACTATGTGAATTGCTCTTACGTGGCGAATAAGCTTAGTTTTAAGTTGTTCTAGACGGTAAAAAGCATACTTTTCTACACAGATCATACATGCATTTCCCAGTCTGAATCGCACATTCTTTGGCGAATTCTGTTCTTTCCAAGCTGGCAAAGCTTGTAGGAAGATGAATTTGAAGAAAAACACACCTCCAGTGTTTCATAAGGTGAATTGCAGTTACACGGAGAATAAGCTCAGTTTTAAGTTGTTCTAGACGTTAAAAAGCATACTTTTCTATATGGATCAAATGTGGGTTTCCCAATCTGAATCGCACATTCTTTAGCGAATTCTGTTCGTTCCAAGCTGGCAAAGCTTGTAGGAAGGTGAATTTGAAGATAAACACACCTCTAGTGTTTCATAAGGTGAATTGCAGTTACACGGCGAATAAGCTTAGTTTTAAGTTGTTCTAGACGTTAAAAAGCATACTTTTCTATATAGATCAAATGTGGGTTTCCCAGTCTGAATCGCACATTCTTTGGCGAATTCTGTTCCTTCCAACCTGGCAAAGCTTGTAGGAAGATGACTTTGAAGATAAACACAGCGCTAGTGTTTCACAATGTTAATTGGTGTTACATGGCGAATAAGCTCAGTTTTAAGTTGTTGTAGACGGTAAAAAGCATACTTTTCTACACAGATCATACCTGCATGTCCCAGTATGAATCGCACATTCTTTGGCGAATTCAGTTCGTTCCAAGCTGGCAAAGCTTGTAGGAAGATGACTCTGAAGATAAACACAGCGCTAGTGTTTCACAATATGAACTCATATTACATGGCGAATAAGCTCAGGTTTAAGTTGTTGTAGACGGTAAAAAGTATACTTTTCTACACAGATCATACATGCATTTCCCAGTCTGAATCGCACATTCTTTGGCGAATTCTGTTCTTTCGAAGCTGGCAAAGCTTGTAGGAAGATGACTCTGAAGATAAACACACCACTAGTGTTTCACAATGTTAATTGTT
The DNA here is from genome assembly GCF_021556685.1 of Rattus norvegicus. Classification (NCBI taxonomy): domain Eukaryota; kingdom Metazoa; phylum Chordata; class Mammalia; order Rodentia; family Muridae; genus Rattus; species Rattus norvegicus. The sequence continues at coordinate 37,457,052 of NC_141552.1, forward strand.
GTTTCATGGCGAATAAGCTTAGTTTTAAGTTGTTGTAGACGTTAAAAAGCATACTTTTCTATATGGATCAAATGTGGGTTTCCCAGTCTGAATCGCACATTCTTTAGCGAATTCTGTTCGTTCCAAGCTGGCAAAGCTTGTAGGAAGATGACTTTGAAGATAAACCCAGCGCTAGTGTTTCACAATGTTAATTGGTGTTACATGGCGAATAAGCTTAGTTTTAAGTTGTTGTAGACGCTAAAAAGCATACTTTTCTACACAGATCATACCTGCATTTCCCAGTCTGAATCGCACATTCTTTGGCGAATTCTGTTCGTTCTAACCTAGCAAAGCTTGTAGTAAGATGAATTTGAAAATAAACACACCGGGAGTGCTTCATAAAGTGAATTGCAGTTACCTGGCTCAGTTTTAAGTTGTTCTAGACGGTAAAAAGCTTACATTTGTATAAAGATCAAACGTGCGTTTCCCAGTCTCAATCGCACATTCTTTGGCGAATTCTGTTCGCTCCAAGCTGGCAAAGCTTGTAGGAAGATGACTCTGAAGATAAACACAGCGCTAGTGTTTCATTATGTGAATTGCTCTTACGTGGCGAATAAGCTTAGTTTTAAGTTGTTCTAGACGGTAAAAAGCATACTTTTCTACACAGATCATACATGCATTTCCCAGTCTGAATCGCACATTCTTTGTCGAATTCTGTTCTTTCCAAGCTGGCAAAACTTGTAGGAAGATGAATTTGAAGAAAAACACACCTCCAGTGTTTCATAAGGTGAATTGCAGTTACACGGCGAATAAGCTCAGTTTTAAGTTGTTCTAGACGTTAAAAAGCATACTTTTCTATATGGATCAAATGTGGGTTTCCCAGTCTGAATCGCACATTCTTTAGCGAATTCTGTTCGTTCCAAGCTGGCAAAGCTTGTAGGAAGGTGAATTTGAAGATAAACACACCTCTAGTGTTTCATAAGGTGAATTGCAGTTACACGGCGAATAAGCTTAGTTTTAAGTTGTTCTAGACGTTAAAAAGCATACTTTTCTATATAGATCAAATGTGGGTTTCCCAGTCTGAATCGCACATTCTTTGGCGAATTCTGTTCCTTCCAACCTGGCAAAGCTTGTAGGAAGATGACTTTGAAGATAAACACAGCGCTAGTGTGTCACAATGTTAATTGGTGTTACATGGCGAATAAGCTCAGTTTTAAGTTGTTGTAGATGGTAAAAAGCATACTTTTCTACACAGATCATACCTGCATTTCCCAGTATGAATCGCACATTCTTTGGCGAATTCTGTTCGTTCCAAGCTGGCAAAGCTTGTAGGAAGATGACTCTGAAGATAAACACAGCGCTAGTGTTTCAAATATGAACTCATGTTACATGGCGAATAAGCTCAGTTTTAAGTTGTTGTAGACGGTAAAAAGCATACTTTTCTACACAGATCATACATGCATTTCCCAGTCTGAATCGCACATTCTTTGGCGAATTCTGTTCTTTCCAAGCTGGCAAAGCTTGTAGGAAGATGAATTTGAAGATAAACACACCTCCAGTGTTTCATAAGGTGAATTGCAGTTACACGGCGAATAAGCTCAGTTTTAAGTTGTTCTAGACGTTAAAAAGCATACTTTTCTATATGGATCAAATGTGGGTTTCCCAGTCTGAATCGCACATTCTTTAGCGAATTCTGTTCGTTCCAAGCTGCCAAAGCTTGTAGGAAGATGACTTTGAAGATAAACCCAGCGCTAGTGTTTCACAATGTTAATTGGTGTTACATGGCGAATAAGCTTAGTTTTAAGTTGTTGTAGACGGTAAAAAGCATACTTTTCTACACAGATCATACCTGCATTTCCCAGTCTGAATCGCACATTCTTTGGCGAATTCTGTTTGTTCTAACCAAGAAACGCTTGTAGTAAGATGAATTTGAAGATAAACAAACCGGGAGTGCTTCATAAAGTGAATTGCAGTTACCTGGCTTAGTATTAAGTTGTTCTAGACGGTAAAAAGCTTACATTTGTATATAGACCAAACGTGCGTTTCCCAGTCTCAATCGCACATTCTTTGGCGAATTCTGTTCGTTCCAAGCCGGCAAAGCTTGTAGGAAGATGACTCTGAAGATAAACACAGCGCTAGTGTTTCACAATGTTAATTGTTGTTTCATGGCGAATAAGCTTAGTTTTAAGTTGTTGTAGACGTTAAAAAGCATACTTTTCTATATAGATCAAATGTGGGTTTCCCATTCTGAATCGCACATTCTTTGGCGAATTCTGTTCGTTCCAAGCTGGCAAAGCTTGTAGGAAGATGACTTTGAAGACAAACACAGCGCTAGTGTTTCACAATGTTAATTGTTGTTTCATGGCGAATAAGCTTAGTTTTAAGTTGTTGTAGACGGTAAAAAGCATACTTTTCTACACAGATCATACCTGCATTTCCCAGTCTGAATCGCACATTCTTTGGCGAATTCTGTTCGTTCTAACCTAGCAAAGCTTGTAGTAAGATGAATTTGAAAATAAACACACCGGGAGTGCTTCATAAAGTGAATTGCAGTTACCTGGCTCAGTTTTAAGTTGTTCTAGACGGTAAAAAGCTTACATTTGTATAAAGATCAAACGTGCGTTTCCCAGTCTCAATCGCACATTCTTTGGCGAATTCTGTTCGTTCCAAGCTGGCAAAGCTTGTAGGAAGATGACTCTGAAGATAAACACAGCGCTAGTGTTTCACTATGTGAATTGCTCTTACGTGGCGAATAAGCTTAGTGTTAAGTTGTTCTAGACGGTAAAAAGCATACTTTTCTACACAGATCATACATGCATTTCCCAGTCTGAATCGCACATTCTTTAGCGAATTCTGTTCGTTCCAAGCTGTCAAAGCTTGTAGGAAGATGACTTTGAAGATAAACACAGCGCTAGTGTTTCACAATGTGAACTGCTGTTACATGGCGAATAAGCTCAGTTTTAAGTTGTTGTAGACGGTAAAAAGCATACTTTTCTACACAGACCATACATGCATTTCCCAGTCTGAATCGCACATTCTTTGGCGAATTCTGTTGGTTCCATGCCGGCAAAGCTTGTAGGAAGATGACTTTGAAGATAAACACAGCGCTAGTGTTTCACTATGTGAATTGCTTTTACATGGCGAATAAGCTTAGTTTTAAGTTGTTCTAGACAGTAAAAAGCATACTTTTCTACACAGATCTTACGTGCATTTCCCAGTCTGAATCGCACATTCTTTGGCGAATTCTGTTCGTTCCAAGCTGGCAAAGCTTGTAGTAAGATGAAGTTGAAGATAAACACACCTCTAGTGTTTCATAAGGTGAATTGCAGTTACACGGCGAATAAGCTTAGTTTTAAGTTGTTCTAGACGTTAAAAAGCATACTTTTCTATATAGATCAAATGTGGGTTTCCCAGTCTGAATCGCACATTCTTTGGCGAATTCTGTTCCTTTCAACCTGGCAAAGCTTGTAGGAAGATGACTTTGAAGATAAACACAGCGCTAGTGTTTCACAATGTTAATTGTTATTACATGGCGAATAAGCTTAGTTTTAAGTTGTTGTAGACGGTAAAAAGCATACTTTTCTACACAGATCATACCTGCATTTCCCAGTCTGAATCGCACATTCTTTGGCGAATTCTGTTCGTTCCAAGCTGGCAAAGCTTGTAGGAAGATGACTCTGAAGATAAACACAGCGCTAGTGTTTCACAATGTTAATTGGTGTTACATGGCGAATAAGCTTAGTTTTAAGTTGTTGTAGACGGTAAAAAGCATACTTTTCTAGACAGATCATTCCTGCATTTCCCAGTCTGAATCGCACATTCTTTGGCGAATTCTGTTCGTTCCAAGCTGGCAAAGCTTGTAGGAAGATGACTCTGAAGATAAACACAGCGCTAGTGTTTCAAATATGAACTCATGTTACATGGCGAATAAGTTCAGTTTTAAGTTGTTGTAGACGGTAAAAAGCATACTTTTCTACACAGATCATACATGCATTTCCCAGTCTGAATCGCACATTCTTTGGCGAATTCTGTTCTTTCCAAGCTGGCAAAGCTTGTAGGAAGATGAATTTGAAGATAAACACACCTCCAGTGTTTCATAAGGTGAATTGCAGTTACACGGCGAATAAGCTCAGTTTTAAGTTGTTCTAGACGTTAAAAAGCATACTTTTCTCTATGGATCAAATGTGGGTTTCCCAGTCTGAATCGCACATTCTTTAGCGAATTCTGTTCGTTCCAAGCTGTCAAAGCTTGTAGGAAGATGACTTTGAAGATAAACACAGCGCTAGTGTTTCACAATGTTAATTGGTGTTACATGGCGAATAAGCTTAGTTTTAAGTTGTTGTAGACGGTAAAAAGCTTACATTTGTATAAAGATCAAACGTGCGTTTCCCAGTCTCAATCGCACATTCTTTGGCGAATTCTGTTCGTTCCAAGCTGGCAAAGCTTGTAGGAAGATGACTCTGAAGATAAACACAGCGCTAGTGTTTCACTATGTGAATTGCTCTTACGTGGCGAATAAGCTTAGTGTTAAGTTGTTCTAGACGGTAAAAAGCATACTTTTCTACACAGATCATACATGCATTTCCCAGTCTGAATCGCACATTCTTTAGCGAATTCTGTTCGTTCCAAGCTGTCAAAGCTTGTAGGAAGATGACTTTGAAGATAAACACAGCGCTAGTGTTTCACAATGTTAATTGGTGTTACATGGCGAATAAGCTTAGTTTTAAGTTGTTGTAGACGGTAAAAAGCATACTTTTCTACACAGATCATACCTGCATTTCCCAGTCTGAATCGCACATTCTTTGGCGAATTCTGTTCGTTCCATGCCGGCAAAGCTTGTAGGAAGATGACTTTGAAGATAAACACAGCGCTAGTGTTTCACTATGTGAATTGCTCTTTCAAGGCAAATAAGCTTAGTTTTACGTTGTTCTAGACAGTGAAAAGCATACTTTTCTACCCAGATCTTACGTGCATTTCCCAGTCTGAATCGCACATTCTTTGGCGAATTCTGTTCTTTCCAAGGTGGCAAAGCTTGTAGGAAGATGAATTTGAAGATAAACACACCTATAGTGTTTCATAAGGTGAATTGCAGTTACACGGCGAATAAGCTTAGTTTTAAGTTGTTCTAGACGTTAAAAAGCATACTTTTCTATATAGATCAAATGTGGGTTTCCCAGTCTGAATCGCACATTCTTTGGCGAATTGTGTTCCTTCCAACATGACAAAGCTTGTAGGAAGATGACTTTGAAGATAAACACAGCGCTAGTGTTTCACTATGTGAATTGCTCTTACGTGGCGAATAAGCTTAGTTTTAAGTTGTTCTAGACGGTAAAAAGCATACTTTTCTACACAGATCTTACGTGCATTAACCAGTCTGAATTACACATTCTTTGGCGAATTCTGTTCTTTCCAAGCTGGCAAAGCTTGTAGGAAGATGAATTTGAAGATAAACACACCTCTAGTGTTTCATAAGGTGAATTGCAGTTACACGGCGAATAAGCTTAGTTTTAAGTTGTTCTAGACGTTAAAAAGCATACTTTTCTATATATATCAAATGTGGGTTTCCCAGTCTGAATCGCACATTCTTTGGCGAATTCTGTTCCTTCCAACCTGGCAAAGCTTGTAGGAAGATGACTTTGAAGATAAACACAGCGCTAGTGTTTCACAATGTTAATTGTTGTTACATGGCGAATAAGCTTAGTTTTAAGTAGTTGTAGACGGTAAAAAGCATACTTTTCTACGCAGATCATACCTGCATTTCCCAGTCTGAATTGCACATTCTTTGGCGAATTCTGTTCTTTCCAAGCTGGCAACGCTTTTAGGAAGATGACTCTGAAGATAAACACAGCGCTAGTGTTTCACAATATGAACTGATGTTACATGGCGAATAAGCTCAGTTTTAAGTTGTTGTAGATGGTAAAAATCATACTTTTCTACACAGATCACACCTGCATTTCCCAGTCTGAATCGCACAGTCTTTGGCGAATTCTGTTCGTTCTAACCTAGCAAAGCTTGTAGTAAGATGAATTTGAAGATAAACACACCGGGAGTGCTTCATAAAGTGAATTGCAGTTACCTGGCTCAGTTTTAAGTTGTTCTAGACGGTAAAAAGCTTACATTTGTATATAGATCAAACGTGCGTTTCCCAGTCGCAATCGCACATTCTTTGGCGAATTCTGTTCGTTCTAAGCTGGCAAAGCTTGTAGGAAGATGACTCTGAAGATAAACACAGCGCTAGTGTTTCACAATATGAACTGATGTTACATGGCGAATAAGCTCTGTTTTAAGTGGTTGTACACGGAAAAAGCATACTTTTCTACACAGAACATACATGCATTTCCCAGTCTGAATCGCACATTCTTTGGCGAATTCTGTTCTTTCCAAGCTGGCAAAGCTTGTATGAAAATGAATTTGAAGATAAACACACCGCTAGAGTTTCATTAGGTGAATTGCAGATAAACGGCGAATAAGCTTAGTTTCAAGTTGTTCTAGAGGTTAAAAAGCATACTTTTCTATATAGATCAAATGTGGGTTTCCCAGTCTGAATCGCACATTCTTTGGCGAATTCTGTTCGTTCTAACCTAGCAAAGCTTGTAGTAAGATGAATTTGAAGATAAACACACTGGGAGTGCTTCATAAAGTGAATTGCAGTTACCTGTCTTAGTTTTAAGTGGTTCTAGACGGTAAAAAGCTTACATTTGTATATAGATCAAACGTGCGTTTCCCAGTCTCAATCGCACATTCTTTGGCGAATAATGTTCGTTCCAAGCTGGCAAAGCTTGTAGGAAGATGACTCTGAAGATAAACACAGCGCTAGTGTTTCACTATGTGAATTGCTCTTACGTGGCGAATAAGCTTAGTTTTAAGTTGTTCTAGACGGTAAAAAGCATACTTTTCTACACAGATCATACATGCATTTCCCAGTCTGAATCGCACATTCTTTGGCGAATTCTGTTCTTTCCAAGCTGGCAAAGCTTGTAGGAAGATGAATTTGAAGAAAAACACACCTCCAGTGTTTCATAAGGTGAATTGCAGTTACACGGAGAATAAGCTCAGTTTTAAGTTGTTCTAGACGTTAAAAAGCATACTTTTCTATATGGATCAAATGTGGGTTTCCCCATCTGAATCGCACATTCTTTAGCGAATTCTGTTCGTTCCAAGCTGGCAAAGCTTGTAGGAAGGTGAATTTGAAGATAAACACACCTCTAGTGTTTCATAAGGTGAATTGCAGTTACACGGCGAATAAGCTTAGTTTTAAGTTGTTCTAGACGTTAAAAAGCATACTTTTCTATATAGATCAAATGTGGGTTTCCCAGTCTGAATCGCACATTCTTTGGCGAATTCTGTTCCTTCCAACCTGGCAAAGCTTGTAGGAAGATGACTTTGAAGATAAACACAGCGCTAGTGTTTCACAATGTTAATTGGTGTTACATGGCGAATAAGCTCAGTTTTAAGTTGTTGTAGACGGTAAAAAGCATACTTTTCTACACAGATCATACCTGCATGTCCCAGTATGAATCGCACATTCTTTGGCGAATTCAGTTCGTTCCAAGCTGGCAAAGCTTGTAGGAAGATGACTCTGAAGATAAACACAGCGCTAGTGTTTCACAATATGAACTCATATTACATGGCGAATAAGCTCAGGTTTAAGTTGTTGTAGACGGTAAAAAGTATACTTTTCTACACAGATCATACATGCATTTCCCAGTCTGAATCGCACATTCTTTGGCGAATTCTGTTCTTTCGAAGCTGGCAAAGCTTGTAGGAAGATGACTCTGAAGATAAACACACCACTAGTGTTTCACAATGTTAATTGTTGTTTCATGGCGAATAAGCTTAGTTTTAAGTTGTTGTAGACGTTAAAAAGCATACTTTTCTATATGGATCAAATGTGGGTTTCCCAGTCTGAATCGCACATTCTTTAGCGAATTCTGTTCGTTCCAAGCTGGCAAAGCTTGTAGGAAGATGACTTTGAAGATAAACACAGCGCTAGTGTTTCACAATGTTAATTGGTGTTACATGGCGAATAAGCTTAGTTTTAAGTTGTTGTAGACGCTAAAAAGCATACTTTTCTACACAGATCATACCTGCATTTCCCAGTCTGAATCGCACATTCTTTGGCGAATTCTGTTCGTTCTAACCTAGCAAAGCTTGTAGTAAGATGAATTTGAAAATAAACACACCGGGAGTGCTTCATAAAGTGAATTGCAGTTACCTGGCTCAGTTTTAAGTTGTTCTAGACGGTAAAAAGCTTACATTTGTATAAAGATCAAACGTGCGTTTCCCAGTCTCAATCGCACATTCTTTGGCGAATTCTGTTCGCTCCAAGCTGGCAAAGCTTGTAGGAAGATGACTCTGAAGATAAACACAGCGCTAGTGTTTCACTATGTGAATTGCTCTTACGTGGCGAATAAGCTTAGTTTTAAGTTGTTCTAGACGGTAAAAAGCATACTTTTCTACACAGATCATACATGCATTTCCCAGTCTGAATCGCACATTCTTTGGCGAATTCTGTTCTTTCCAAGCTGGCAAAGCTTGTAGGAAGATGAATTTGAAGAAAAACACACCTCCAGTGTTTCATAAGGTGAATTGCAGTTACACGGAGAATAAGCTCAGTTTTAAGTTGTTCTAGACGTTAAAAAGCATACTTTTCTATATGGATCAAATGTGGGTTTCCCCATCTGAATCGCACATTCTTTAGCGAATTCTGTTCGTTCCAAGCTGGCAAAGCTTGTAGGAAGGTGAATTTGAAGATAAACACACCTCTAGTGTTTCATTAGGTGAATTGCAGTTACACGGCGAATAAGCTTAGTTTTAAGTTGTTCTAGACGTTAAAAAGCATACTTTTCTATATAGATCAAATGTGGGTTTCCCAGTCTGAATCGCACATTCTTTGGCGAATTCTGTTCCTTCCAACCTGGCAAAGCTTGTAGGAAGATGACTTTGAAGATAAACACAGCGCTAGTGTTTCACAATGTTAATTGGTGTTACATGGCGAATAAGCTCAGTTTTAAGTTGTTGTAGACGGTAAAAAGCATACTTTTCTACACAGATCATACCTGCATGTCCCAGTATGAATCGCACATTCTTTGGCGAATTCAGTTCGTTCCAAGCTGGCAAAGCTTGTAGGAAGATGACTCTGAAGATAAACACAGCGCTAGTGTTTCACAATATGAACTCATATTACATGGCGAATAAGCTCAGGTTTAAGTTGTTGTAGACGGTAAAAAGTATACTTTTCTACACAGATCATACATGCATTTCCCAGTCTGAATCGCACATTCTTTGGCGAATTCTGTTCTTTCGAAGCTGGCAAAGCTTGTAGGAAGATGACTCTGAAGATAAACACACCACTAGTGTTTCACAATGTTAATTGTTGTTTCATGGCGAATAAGCTTAGTTTTAAGTTGTTGTAGACGTTAAAAAGCATACTTTTCTATATGGATCAAATGTGGGTTTCCCAGTCTGAATCGCACATTCTTTAGCGAATTCTGTTCGTTCCAAGCTGGCAAAGCTTGTAGGAAGATGACTTTGAAGATAAACCCAGCGCTAGTGTTTCACAATGTTAATTGGTGTTACATGGCGAATAAGCTTAGTTTTAAGTTGTTGTAGACGCTAAAAAGCATACTTTTCTACACAGATCATACCTGCATTTCCCAGTCTGAATCGCACATTCTTTGGCGAATTCTGTTCGTTCTAACCTAGCAAAGCTTGTAGTAAGATGAATTTGAAAATAAACACACCGGGAGTGCTTCATAAAGTGAATTGCAGTTACCTGGCTCAGTTTTAAGTTGTTCTAGACGGTAAAAAGCTTACATTTGTATAAAGATCAAACGTGCGTTTCCCAGTCTCAATCGCACATTCTTTGGCGAATTCTGTTCGCTCCAAGCTGGCAAAGCTTGTAGGAAGATGACTCTGAAGATAAACACAGCGCTAGTGTTTCATTATGTGAATTGCTCTTACGTGGCGAATAAGCTTAGTTTTAAGTTGTTCTAGACGGTAAAAAGCATACTTTTCTACACAGATCATACATGCATTTCCCAGTCTGAATCGCACATTCTTTGGCGAATTCTGTTCTTTCCAAGCTGGCAAAACTTGTAGGAAGATGAATTTGAAGAAAAACACACCTCCAGTGTTTCATAAGGTGAATTGCAGTTACACGGCGAATAAGCTCAGTTTTAAGTTGTTCTAGACGTTAAAAAGCATACTTTTCTATATGGATCAAATGTGGGTTTCCCAGTCTGAATCGCACATTCTTTAGCGAATTCTGTTCGTTCCAAGCTGGCAAAGCTTGTAGGAAGGTGAATTTGAAGATAAACACACCTCTAGTGTTTCATAAGGTGAATTGCAGTTACACGGCGAATAAGCTTAGTTTTAAGTTGTTCTAGACGTTAAAAAGCATACTTTTCTATATAGATCAAATGTGGGTTTCCCAGTCTGAATCGCACATTCTTTGGCGAATTCTGTTCCTTCCAACCTGGCAAAGCTTGTAGGAAGATGACTTTGAAGATAAACACAGCGCTAGTGTGTCACAATGTTAATTGGTGTTACATGGCGAATAAGCTCAGTTTTCAGTTGTTGTAGACGGTAAAAAGCATACTTTTCTACACAGATCATACCTGCATTTCCCAGTATGAATCGCACATTCTTTGGCGAATTCAGTTCGTTCCAAGCTGGCAAAGCTTGTAGGAAGATGACTCTGAAGATAAACACAGCGCTAGTGTTTCACAATATGAACTCATATTACATGGCGAATAAGCTCAGTTTTAAGTTGTTGTAGACGGTAAAAAGCATACTTTTCTACACAGATCATACATGCATTTCCCAGTCTGAATCGCACATTCTTTGGCGAATTCTGTTCTTTCCAAGCTGGCAAAGCTTGTAGGAAGATGAATTTGAAGATAAACACACCACTAGTGTTTCATTAGGTGAATTGCAGTTACACGGCGAATAAGCTTAGTTTTAAGTTGTTCTAGACGTTAAAAAGCATACTTTTCTATATAGATCAAATGTGGGTTTCCCAGTCTGAATCGCACATTCTTTAGCGAATTCTGTTCGTTCCAAGCTGGCAAAGCTTGTAGGAAGATGACTTTGAAGATAAACACAGCGCTAGTGTTTCACAATGTTAATTGGTGTTACATGGCGAATAAGCTTAGTTTTAAGTTGTTGTAGACGGTAAAAAGCATACTTTTCTACACAGATCATACCTGCATTTCCCAGTCTGAATCGCACATTCTTTGGCGAATTCTGTTCGTTCTAACCAAGCAAAGCTTGTAGTAAGATGAATTTGAAGATAAACACACCGGGAGTGCTTCATATAGTGAATTGCAGTTACCTGGCTTAGTTTTAAGTTGTTCTAGACGGTAAAAAGCTTACATTTGTATATAGACCAAACGTGCGTTTCCCAGTCTCAATCGCACATTCTTTGGCGAATTCTGTTCGTTCCAAGCCGGCAAAGCTTGTAGGAAGATGACTCTGAAGATAAACACAGCGCTAGTGTTTCACAATGTGAACTGCTGTTACATGGCGAATAAGCTCAGTTTTAAGTTGTTGTAGACGGTAAAAAGCATACTTTTCTACACAGACCATACATACATTTCCCAGTCTGAATCGCACATTCTTTGGCGAATTCTGTTGGTTCCATGCCGGCAAAGCTTGTAGGAAGATGACTTTGAAGATAAACACAGCGCTAGTGTTTCACTATGTGAATTGCTCTTACATGGCGAATAAGCTTAGTTTTAAGTTGTTCTAGACAGTAAAAAGCATACTTTTCTACACAGATCTTACGTGCATTTCCCAGTATGAATCGCACATTCTTTGGCGAATTCTGTTCGTTCCAAGCTGGCAAAGCTTGTAGTAAGATGAATTTGAAGATAAACACACCACTAGTGTTTCATTAGGTGAATTGCAGTTACACGGCGAATAAGCTTAGTTTTAAGTTGTTCTAGACGTTAAAAAGCATACTTTTCTATATGGATCAAATGTGGGTTTCCCAGTCTGAATCGCACATTCTTTAGCGAATTCTGTTCGTTCCAAGCTGGCAAAGCTTGTAGGAAGATGACTCTGAAGATAAACACAGCGCTAGTGTTTCAAATATGAACTCATGTTACATGGCGAATAAGCTCAGTTTTAAGTTGTTGTAGACGGTAAAAAGCATACTTTTCTACACAGATCATACATGCATTTCCCAGTCTGAATCGCACATTCTTTGGCGAATTCTGTTCTTTCCAAGCTGGCAAAGCTTGTAGGAAGATGAATTTGAAGATAAACACACCTCCAGTGTTTCATAAGGTGAATTGCAGTTACACGGCGAATAAGCTCAGTTTTAAGTTGTTCTAGACGTTAAAAAGCATACTTTTCTATATGGATCAAATGTGGGTTTCCCAGTCTGAATCGCACATTCTTTAGCGAATTCTGTTCGTTCCAAGCTGTCAAAGCTTGTAGGAAGATGACTTTGAAGATAAACACAGCGCTAGTGTTTCACAATGTTAATTGGTGTTACATGGCGAATAAGCTTAGTTTTAAGTTGTTGTAGACGGTAAAAAGCATACTTTTCTACACAGATCATACCTGCATTTCCCAGTCTGAATCGCACATTCTTTGGCGAATTCTGTTTGTTCTAACCAAGAAACGCTTGTAGTAAGATGAATTTGAAGATAAACACACCGGGAGTGCTTCATAAAGTGAATTGCAGTTACCTGGCTTAGTATTAAGTTGTTCTAGACGGTAAAAAGCTTACATTTGTATATAGACCAAACGTGCGTTTCCCAGTCTCAATCGCACATTCTTTGGCGAATTCTGTTCGTTCCAAGCCGGCAAAGCTTGTAGGAAGATGACTCTGAAGATAAACACAGCGCTAGTGTTTCACAATGTTAATTGTTGTTTCATGGCGAATAAGCTTAGTTTTAAGTTGTTGTAGACGTTAAAAAGCATACTTTTCTATATAGATCAAATGTGGGTTTCCCATTCTGAATCGCACATTCTTTGGCGAATTCTGTTCGTTCCACGCTGGCAAAGCTTGTAGGAAGATGACTTTGAAGATAAACACAGCGCTAGTGTTTCACAATGTTAATTGTTGTTTCATGGCGAATAAGCTTAGTTTTAAGTTGTTGTAGACAGTAAAAAGCATACTTTTCTACACAGATCATACCTGCATTTCCCAGTCTGAATCGCACATTCTTTGGCGAATTCTGTTCGTTCTAACCTAGCAAAGCTTGTAGTAAGATGAATTTGAAAATAAACACACCGGGAGTGCTTCATAAAGTGAATTGCAGTTACCTGGCTTAGTTTTAAGTTGTTCTAGACGGTAAAAAGCTTACATTTGTATATAGACCAAACGTGCGTTTCCCAGTCTCAATCGCACATTCTTTGGCGAATTCTGTTCGTTCCAAGCCGGCAAAGCTTGTAGGAAGATGACTCTGAAGATAAACACAGCGCTAGTGTTTCACAAGGTGAACTGCTGTTACATGGCGAATAAGCTCAGTTTTAAGTTGTTGTAGACGGTAAAAAGCATACTTTTCTACACAGACCATACATACATTTCCCAGTCTGAATCGCACATTCTTTGGCGAATTCTGTTCGTTCCATGCCGGCAAAGCTTGTAGGAAGATGACTTTGAAGATAAACACAGCGCTAGTGTTTCACTATGTGAATTGCTCTTTCAAGGCAAATAAGCTTAGTTTTACGTTGTTCTAGACAGTGAAAAGCATACTTTTCTACCCAGATCTTACGTGCATTTCCCAGTCTGAATCGCACATTCTTTGGCGAATTCTGTTCTTTCCAAGGTGGGAAAGCTTGTAGGAAGATGAATTTGAAGATAAACACACCTCTAGTGTTTCATAAGGTGAATTGCAGTTACACGGCGAATAAGCTTAGTTTTAAGTTGTTCTAGACGTTAAAAAGCATACTTTTCTATATAGATCAAATGTGGGTTTCCCAGTCTGAATCGCACATTCTTTGGCGAATTGTGTTCCTTCCAACATGACAAAGCTTGTAGGAAGATGACTTTGAAGATAAACACAGCGCTAGTGTTTCACTATGTGAATTGCTCTTACGTGGCGAATAAGCTTAGTTTTAAGTTGTTCTAGACGGTAAAAAGCATACTTTTCTACACAGATCTTACGTGCATTAACCAGTCTGAATTACACATTCTTTGGCGAATTCTGTTCTTTCCAAGCTGGCAAAGCTTGTAGGAAGATGAATTTGAAGATAAACACACCTCTAGTGTTTCATAAGGTGAATTGCAGTTACACGGCGAATAAGCTTAGTTTTAAGTTGTTCTAGACGTTAAAAAGCATACTTTTCTATATAGATCAAATGTGGGTTTCCCAGTCTGAATCGCACATTCTTTGGCGAATTGTGTTCCTTCCAACATGACAAAGCTTGTAGGAAGATGACTTTGAAGATAAACACAGCGCTAGTGTTTCACTATGTGAATTGCTCTTACGTGGCGAATAAGCTTAGTTTTAAGTTGTTCTAGACGGTAAAAAGCATACTTTTCTACACAGATCTTACGTGCATTAACCAGTCTGAATTACACATTCTTTGGCGAATTCTGTTCTTTCCAAGCTGGCAAAGCTTGTAGGAAGATGAATTTGAAGATAAACACACCTCTAGTGTTTCATAAGGTGAATTGCAGTTACACGGCGAATAAGCTTAGTTTTAAGTTGTTCTAGACGTTAAAAAGCATACTTTTCTATATAGATCAAATGTGGGTTTCCCAGTCTGAATCGCACATTCTTTGGCGAATTCTGTTCCTTCCAACCTGGCAAAGCTTGTAGGAAGATGACTTTGAAGATAAACACAGCGCTAGTGTTTCACAATGTTAATTGTTGTTACATGGCGAATAAGCTTAGTTTTAAGTTGTTGTAGACGGTAAAAAGCATACTTTTCTACACAGATCATACCTGCATTTCCCAGTCTGAATCGCACATTCTTTGGCGAATTCTGTTCGTTCTAACCTAGCAAAGCTTGTAGTAAGATGAATTTGAAGATAAACACACCGGGAGTGCTTCATAAAGTGAATTGCAGTTACCTGGCTCAGTTTTAAGTTGTTCTAGACGGTAAAAAGCTTACATTTGTATATAGATCAAACGTGCGTTTCCCAGTCGCAATCGCACATTCTTTGGCGAATTCTGTTCGTTCTAAGCTGGCAAAGCTTGTAGGAAGATGACTCTGAAGATAAACACAGCGCTAGTGTTTCACAATATGAACTGATGTTACATGGCGAATAAGCTCAGTTTTAAGTTGTTGTACACGGAAAAAGCATACTTTTCTACACAGAACATACATGCATTTCACAGTCTGAATCGCACATTCTTTGGCGAATTCTGTTCTTTCCAAGCTGGCAAAGCTTGTAGGAAAATGAATTTGAAGATAAACACACCGCTAGTGTTTCATTAGGTGAATTGCAGTTAAACGGCGAATAAGCTTAGTTTCAAGTTGTTCTAGAGGTTAAAAAGCATACTTTTCTATATAGATCAAATGTGGGTTTCCCAGTCTGAATCGCACATTCTTTGGCGAATTCTGTTCGTTCTTACCTAGCAAAGCTTGTAGTAAGATGAATTTGAAGATAAACTCACTGGGAGTGCTTCATAAAGTGAATTGCAGTTACCTGTCTTAGTTTTAAGTGGTTCTAGACGGTAAAAAGCTTACATTTGTATATAGATCAAACGTGCGTTTCCCAGGCTCAATCGCACATTTTTTGGCGAATTCTGCTCGTTCCAAGCTGGCAAAGCTTGTAGGAAGATGACTCTGAAGATAAACACAGCGCTAGTGTTTCACTATGTGAATTGCTCTTACGTGGCGAATAAGCTTAGTTTTAAGTTGTTCTAGACGGTAAAAAGCATACTTTTCTACACAGATCATACATGCATTTCCCAGTCTGAATCGCACATTCTTTGGCGAATTCTGTTCTTTCCAAGCTGGCAAAGCTTGTAGGAAGATGAATTTGAAGAAAAACACACCTCCAGTGTTTCATAAGGTGAATTGCAGTTACACGGCGAATAAGCTTAGTTTTAAGTTGTTCTAGACGTTAAAAAGCATACTTTTCTATATGGATCAAATGTGGGTTTCCCAGTCTGAATCGCACATTCTTTAGCGAATTCTGTTCGTTCCAAGCTGGCAAAGCTTGTAGGAAGGTGAATTTGAAGATAAACACACCTCTAGTGTTTCATAAGGTGAATTGCAGTTACACGGCGAATAAGCTTAGTTTTAAGTTGTTCTAGACGTTAAAAAGCATACTTTTCTATATAGATCAAATGTGGGTTTCCCAGTCTGAATCGCACATTCTTTGGCGAATTCTGTTCGTTCCAACCTGGCAAAGCTTGTAGGAAGATGACTTTGAAGATAAACACAGCGCTAGTGTTTCACAATGTTAATTGGTGTTACATGGCGAATAAGCTTAGTTTTAAGTTGTTGTAGACGGTAAAAAGCATACTTTTCTACACAGATCATACCTGCATTTCCCAGTCTGAATCGCACATTCTTTGGCGAATTCTGTTCGTTCCAAGCTGGCAAAGCTTGTAGGAAGATGACTCTGAAGATAAACACAGCGCTAGTGTTTCACAATGTTAATTGGTGTTACATGGCGAATAAGCTTAGTTTTAAGTTGTTGTAGACGGTAAAAAGCATACTTTTCTACACAGATCATACCTGCATTTCCCAGTCTGAACCGCACATTCTTTGGCGAATTCTCTTCGTTCCAAGCTGGCAAAGCTTGTAGGAAGATGACTCTGAAGATAAACACAGCGCTAGTGTTTCACAATGTTAATTGGTGTTACATGGCGAATAAGCTTAGTTTTAAGTTGTTGTAGACGGTAAAAAGCATACTTTTCTAGACAGATCATACCTGCATTTCCCAGTCTGAATCGCACATTCTTTGGCGAATTCTGTTCGTTCCAAGCTGGCAAAGCTTGTAGGAAGATGACTCTGAAGATAAACACAGCGCTAGTGTTTCAAATATGAACTCATGTTACATGGCGAATAAGCTCAGTTTTAAGTTGTTGTAGACGGTAAAAAGCATACTTTTCTACACAGATCATACATGCATTTCCCAGTCTGAATCGCACATTCTTTGGCGAATTCTGTTCTTTCCAAGCTGGCAAAGCTTGTAGGAAGATGAATTTGAAGATAAACACACCTCCAGTGTTTCATAAGGTGAATTGCAGTTACACGGCGAATAAGCTCAGTTTTAAGTTGTTCTAGACGTTAAAAAGCATACTTTTCTATATGGATCAAATGTGGGTTTCCCAGTCTGAATCGCACATTCTTTAGCGAATTCTGTTCGTTCCAAGCTGTCAAAGCTTGTAGGAAGATGACTTTGAAGATAAACACAGCGCTAGTGTTTCACAATGTTAATTGGTGTTACATGGCGAATAAGCTTAGTTTTAAGTTGTTGTAGACGGTAAAAAGCATACTTTTCTACACAGATCATACCTGCATTTCCCAGTCTGAATCGCACATTCTTTGGCGAATTCTGTTTGTTCTAACCAAGAAACGCTTGTAGTAAGATGAATTTGAAGATAAACACACCGGGAGTGCTTCATAAAGTGAATTGCAGTTACCTGGCTTAGTATTAAGTTGTTCTAGACGGTAAAAAGCTTACATTTGTATATAGACCAAACGTGCGTTTCCCAGTCTCAATCGCACATTCTTTGGCGAAATCTGTTCGTTCCAAGCCGGCAAAGCTTGTAGGAAGATGACTCTGAAGATAAACACAGCGCTAGTGTTTCACAATGTTAATTGTTGTTTCATGGCGAATAAGCTTAGTTTTAAGTTGTTGTAGACGTTAAAAAGCATACTTTTCTATATAGATCAAATGTGGGTTTCCCATTCTGAATCGCACATTCTTTGGCGAATTCTGTTCGTTCCAAGCTGGCAAAGCTTGTAGGAAGATGACTTTGAAGATAAACACAGCGCTAGTGTTTCACAATGTTAATTGTTGTTTCATGGCGAATAAGCTTAGTTTTAAGTTGTTGTAGACGGTAAAAAGCATACTTTTCTACACAGATCATACCTGCATTTCCCAGTCTGAATCGCACATTCTTTGGCGAATTCTGTTCGTTCTAACCTAGCAAAGCTTGTAGTAAGATGAATTTGAAAATAAACACACCGGGAGTGCTTCATAAAGTGAACTGCAGTTACCTGGCTCAGTTTTAAGTTGTTCTAGACGGTAAAAAGCTTACATTTGTATAAAGATCAAACGTGCGTTTCCCAGTCTCAATCGCACATTCTTTGGCGAATTCTGTTCGTTCCAAGCTGGCAAAGCTTGTAGGAAGATGACTCTGAAGATAAACACAGCGCTAGTGTTTCACAAGGTGAACTGCTGTTACATGGCGAATAAGCTCAGTTTTAAGTTGTTGTAGACGGTAGAAAGCATACTTTTCTAGACAGATCATACATGCATTTCCCAGTCTGAATCGCACATTCTTTGGATAATTCTGTTCGTTCCATGCCGGCAAAGCTTGTAGGAAGATTACTTTGAAGATAAACACAGCGCTAGTGTTTCACTATGTGAATTGCTCTTTCAAGGCAAATAAGCTTAGTTTTACGTTGTTCTAGACAGTGAAAAGCATACTTTTCTACCCAGATCTTACGTGAATTTCCCAGTCTGAATCGCACATTCTTTGGCGAATTCTGTTCTTTCCAAGGTGGCAAAGCTTGTAGGAAGATGAATTTGAAGATAAACACACCTCTAGTGTTTCATAAGGTGAATTGCAGTTACACGGCGAATAAGCTTAGTTTTAAGTTGTTCTAGACGTTAAAAAGCATACTTTTCTATATAGATCAAATGTGGGTTTCCCAGTCTGAATCGCACATTCTTTGGCGAATTGTGTTCCTTCCAACATGACAAAGCTTGTAGGAAGATGACTTTGAAGATAAACACAGCGCTAGTGTTTCACTATGTGAATTGCTCTTACGTGGCGAATAAGCTTAGTTTTAAGTTGTTCTAGACGGTAAAAAGCATACTTTTCTACACAGATCATACCTGCATTTCCCAGTCTGAATCGCACATTCTTTGGCGAATTCTGTTTGTTCTAACCAAGAAACGCTTGTAGTAAGATGAATTTGAAGATAAACACACCGGGAGTGCTTCATAAAGTGAATTGCAGTTACCTGGCTTAGTATTAAGTTGTTCTAGACGGTAAAAAGCTTACATTTGTATATAGACCAAACGTGCGTTTCCCAGTCTCAATCGCACATTCTTTGGTGAAATCTGTTCGTTCCAAGCCGGCAAAGCTTGTAGGAAGATGACTCTGAAGATAAACACAGCGCTAGTGTTTCACAATGTTAATTGTTGTTTCATGGCGAATAAGCTTAGTTTTAAGTTGTTGTAGACGTTAAAAATCATACTTTTCTATATAGATCAAATGTGGTTTTCCCATTCTGAATCGCACATTCTTTGGCGAATTCTGTTCGTTCCATGCCGGCAAAGCTTGTAGGAAGATGACTTTGAAGATAAACACAGCGCTAGTGTTTCACTATGTGAATTGCTCTTTCAAGGCAAATAAGCTTAGTTTTACGTTTTTCTAGACAGTGAAAAGCATACTTTTCTACCCAGATCTTACGTGCATTTCCCAGTCTGAATCGCACATTCTTTGGCGAATTCTGTTCTTTCCAAGGTGGCAAAGCTTGTAGGAAGATGAATTTGAAGATAAACACACCTCTAGTGTTTCATAAGGTGAATTGCAGTTACACGGCGAATAAGCTTAGTTTTAAGTTGTTCTAGACGTTAAAAAGCATACTTTTCTATATAGATCAAATGTGGGTTTCCCAGTCTGAATCGCACATTCTTTGGCGAATTGTGTTCCTTCCAACATGACAAAGCTTGTAGGAAGATGACTTTGAAGATAAACACAGCGCTAGTGTTTCACTATGTGAATTGCTCTTACGTGGCGAATAAGCTTAGTTTTAAGTTGTTCTAGACGGTAAAAAGCATACTTTCCTACACAGATCTTACGTGCATTAACCAGTCTGAATTACACATTCTTTGGCGAATTCTGTTCTTTCCAAGCTGGCAAAGCTTGTAGGAAGATGAATTTGAAGATAAACACACCTCTAGTGTTTCATAAGGTGAATTGCAGTTACACGGCGAATAAGCTTAGTTTTAAGTTGTTCTAGACGTTAAAAAGCATACTTTTCTATATAGATCAAATGTGGGTTTCCCAGTCTGAATCGCACATTCTTTGGCGAATTCTGTTCCTTCCAACCTGGCAAAGCTTGTAGGAAGATGACTTTGAAGATAAACACAGCGCTAGTGTTTCACAATGTTAGTTGTTGTTACATGGCGAATAAGCTTAGTTTTAAGTTGTTGTAGACGGTAAAAAGCATACTTTTCTACACAGATCATACCTGCATTTCCCAGTCTGAATCGCACATTCTTTGGCGAATTCTGTTCGTTCTAACCTAGCAAAGCTTGTAGTAAGATGAATTTGAAGATAAACACACCGGGAGTGCTTCATAAAGTGAATTGCAGTTACCTGGCTCAGTTTTAAGTTGTTCTAGACGGTAAAAAGCTTACATTTGTATATAGATCAAACGTGCGTTTCCCAGTCGCAATCGCACATTCTTTGGCGAATTCTGTTCGTTCTAAGCTGGCAAAGCTTGTAGGAAGATGACTTTGAAGATAAACACAGCGCTAGTGTTTCACAATATGAACTGATGTTACATGGCGAATAAGCTCTGTTTTAAGTTGTTGTACACGGAAAAAGCATACTTTTCTACACAGAACATACATGCATTTCACAGTCTGAATCGCACATTCTTTGGCGAATTCTGTTCTTTCCAAGCTGGCAAAGCTTGTAGGAAAATGAATTTGAAGATAAACACACCGCTAGTGTTTCATTAGGTGAATTGCAGTTAAACGGCGAATAAGCTTATTTTCAAGTTGTTCTAGAGGTTAAAAAGCATACTTTTCTATATAGATCAAATGTGGGTTTCCCAGTCTGAATCGCACATTCTTTGGCGAATTCTGTTGGTTCTAACCTAGCAAAGCTTGTAGTAAGATGAATTTGAAGATAAACACACTGGGAGTGCTTCATAAAGTGAATTGCAGTTACCTGTCTTAGTTTTAAGTGGTTCTAGACGGTAAAAAGCTTACATTTGTATATAGATCAAACGTGCGTTTCCCAGTCTCAATCGCACATTTTTTGGCGAATTCTGCTCGTTCCAAGCTGGCAAAGCTTGTAGGAAGATGACTCTGAAGATAAACACAGCG
This sequence comes from Rattus norvegicus, assembly GCF_021556685.1. NCBI lineage: Eukaryota > Metazoa > Chordata > Mammalia > Rodentia > Muridae > Rattus > Rattus norvegicus. The sequence continues at coordinate 37,478,248 of NC_141552.1, forward strand.
CTAGTGTTTCACTATGTGAATTGCTCTTACGTGGCGAATAAGCTTAGTTTTAAGTTGTTCTAGACGGTAAAAAGCATACTTTTCTACACAGATCATACATGCATTTCCCAGTCTGAATCGCACATTCTTTGGCGAATTCTGTTCTTTCCAAGCTGGCAAAGCTTGTAGGAAGATGAATTTGAAGAAAAACACACCTCCAGTGTTTCATAAGGTGAATTGCAGTTACACGGCGAATAAGCTCAGTTTTAAGTTGTTCTAGACGTTAAAAAGCATACTTTTCTATATGGATCAAATGTGGGTTTCCCAGTCTGAATCGCACATTCTTTAGCGAATTCTGTTCGTTCCAAGCTGGCAAAGCTTGTAGGAAGGTGAATTTGAAGATAAACACACCTCTAGTGTTTCATAAGGTGAATTGCAGTTACACGGCGAATAAGCTTAGTTTTAAGTTGTTCTAGACGTTAAAAAGCATACTTTTCTATATAGATCAAATGTGGGTTTCCCAGTCTGAATCGCACATTCTTTGGCGAATTCTGTTCCTTCCAACCTGGCAAAGCTTGTAGGAAGGTGACTTTGAAGATAAACACAGCGCTAGTGTTTCACAATGTTAATTGGTGTTACATGGCGAATAAGCTTAGTTTTAAGTTGTTGTAGACGGTAAAAAGCATACTTTTCTACACAGATTATACCTGCATTTCCCAGTATGAATCTCACATTCTTTGGCGAATTCAGTTCGTTCCAAGCTGGCAAAGCTTGTAGGAAGATGACTCTGAAGATAAACACAGCGCTAGTGTTTCACAATATGAACTCATATTACATGGCGAATGAGCTCAGTTTTAAGTTGTTGTAGACGGTAAAAAGCATACTTTTCTACACAGATCATACCTGCATTTCCCAGTCTGAATCGCACATTCTTTGGCGAATTCTGTTCGTTCTAACCTAGCAAAGCTTGTAGTAAGATGAATTTGAAAATAAACACACCGGGAGTGCTTCATAAAGTGAATTGCAGTTACCTGGCTCAGTTTTAAGTTGTTCTAGACGGTAAAAAGCTTACATTTGTATAAAGATCAAACGTGCGTTTCCCAGTCTCAATCGCACATTCTTTGGCGAATTCTGTTCGTTCCAAGCTGGCAAAGCTTGTAGGAAGATGACTCTGAAGATAAACACAGCGCTAGTGTTTCACAATGTGAACTGCTGTTACATGGCGAATAAGCTCAGTTTTAAGTTGTTGTAGACGGTAGAAAGCATACTTTTCTAGACAGATCATACATGCATTTCCCAGTCTGAATCGCACATTCTTTGGAGAATTCTGTTCGTTCCATGCCGGCAAAGCTTGTAGGAACATGACTTTGAAGATAAACACAGCGCTAGTGTTTCACTATGTGAATTGCTCTTTCAAGGCAAATAAGCTTAGTTTTACGTTGTTCTAGACAGTGAAAAGCATACTTTTCTACCCAGATCTTACGTGAATTTTCCAGACTGAATCGCACATTCTTTGACGAATTCTGTTCTTTCCAAGGTGGCAAAGCTTGTAGGAAGATGAATTTGAAGATAAACACACCTCTAGTGTTTCATAAGGTGAATTGCAGTTACACGGCGAATAAGCTTAGTTTTAAGTTGTTCTAGACGTTAAAAAGCATACTTTTCTATATAGATCAAATGTGGGTTTCCCAGTCTGAATCGCACATTCTTTGGCGAATTGTGTTCCTTCCAACATGACAAAGCAGGTAGGAAGATGACTTTGAAGATAAACACAGCGCTAGTGTTTCACTATGTGAATTGCTCTTACGTGGCGAATAAGCTTAGTTTTAAGTTGTTGTAGACGGTAAAAAGCATACTTTTCTACACAGATCATACCTGCATTTCCCAGTCTGAATCGCACATTCTTTGGCGAATTCTGTTTGTTCTAACCAAGAAACGCTTGTAGTAAGATGAATTTGAAGATAAACACACCGGGAGTGCTTCATAAAGTGAATTGCAGTTACCTGGCTTAGTATTAAGTTGTTCTAGACGGTAAAAAGCTTACATTTGTATATAGACCAAACGTGCGTTTCCCAGTCTCAATCGCACATTCTTTGGCGAAATCTGTTCGTTCCAAGCCGGCAAAGCTTGTAGGAAGATGACTCTGAAGATAAACACAGCGCTAGTGTTTCACAATGTTAATTGTTGTTTCATGGCGAATAAGCTTAGTTTTAAGTTGTTGTAGACGTTAAAAAGCATACTTTTCTATATAGATCAAATGTGGGTTTCCCATTCTGAATCGCACATTCTTTGGCGTATTCTGTTCGTTCTAAGCTGGCAAAGCTTGTAGGAAGATGACTTTGAAGATAAACACAGCGCTAGTGTTTCACAATGTTAATTGTTGTTTCATGGCGAATAAGCTTAGTTTTAAGTTGTTGTAGACGGTAAAAAGCATACTTTTCTACACAGATCATACCTGCATTTCCCAGTCTGAATCGCACATTCTTTGGCGAATTCTGTTCGTTCTAACCTAGCAAAGCTTGTAGTAAGATGAATTTGAAAATAAACACACCGGGAGTGCTTCATAAAGTGAATTGCAGTTACCTGGCTCAGTTTTAAGTTGTTCTAGACGGTAAAAAGCTTACATTTGTATAAAGATCAAACGTGCGTTTCCCAGTCTCAATCGCACATTCTTTGGCGAATTCTGTTCGTTCCAAGCTGGCAAAGCTTGTAGGAAGATGACTCTGAAGATAAACACAGCGCTAGTGTTTCACAAGGTGAACTGCTGTTACATGGCGAATAAGCTCAGTTTTAAGTTGTTGTAGACGGTAGAAAGCATACTTTTCTAGACAGATCATACATGCATTTCCCAGTCTGAATCGCACATTCTTTGGAGAATTCTGTTCGTTCCATGCCGGCAAAGCTTGTAGGAAGATGACTTTGAAGATAAACACAGCGCTAGTGTTTCACTATGTGAATTGCTCTTTCAAGGCAAATAAGCTTAGTTTTACGTTGTTCTAGACAGTGAAAAGCATACTTTTCTACCCAGATCTTACGTGCATTTCCCAGTCTGAATCGCACATTCTTTGGCGAATTCTGTTCTTTCCAAGGTGGCAAAGCTTGTAGGAAGATGAATTTGAAGATAAACACACCTCTAGTGTTTCATAAGGTGAATTGCAGTTACACGGCGAATAAGCTTAGTTTTAAGTTGTTCTAGACGTTAAAAAGCATACTTTTCTATATAGATCAAATGTGGGTTTCCCAGTCTGAATCGCACATTCTTTGGCGAATTGTGTTCCTTCCAACATGACAAAGCTTGTAGGAAGATGACTTTGAAGATAAACACAGCGCTAGTGTTTCACTATGTGAATTGCTCTTACGTGGCGAATAAGCTTAGTTTTAAGTTGTTCTAGACGGTAAAAAGCATACTTTCCTACACAGATCATACCTGCATTAACCAGTCTGAATTACACATTCTTTGGCGAATTCTGTTCTTTCCAAGCTGGCAAAGCTTGTAGGAAGATGAATTTGAAGATAAACACACCTCTAGTGTTTCATAAGGTGAATTGCAGTTACACGGCGAATAAGCTTAGTTTTAAGTTGTTCTAGTCGTTAAAAAGCATACTTTTCTATATAGATCAAATGTGGGTTTCCCAGTCTGAATCGCACATTCTTTGGCGAATTCTGTTCCTTCCAACCTGGCAAAGCTTGTAGGAAGATGACTTTGAAGATAAACACAGCGCTAGTGTTTCACAATGTTAATTGTTGTTACATGGCGAATAAGCTTAGTTTTAAGTTGTTGTAGACGGTAAAAAGCATACTTTTCTACACAGATCATACCTGCATTTCCCAGTCTGAATCGCACATTCTTTGGCGAATTCTGTTCGTTCTAACCTAGCAAAGCTTGTAGTAAGATGAATTTGAAGATAAACACACCGGGAGTGCTTCATAAAGTGAATTGCAGTTACCTGGCTCAGTTTTAAGTTGTTCTAGACGGTAAAAAGCTTACATTTGTATATAGATCAAACGTGCGTTTCCCAGTCGCAATCGCACATTCTTTGGCGAATTCTGTTCGTTCTAAGCTGGCAAAGCTTGTAGGAAGATGACTCTGAAGATAAACACAGCGCTAGTGTTTCACAATATGAACTGATGTTACATGGCGAATAAGCTCTGTTTTAAGTTGTTGTACACGGAAAAAGCATACTTTTCTACACAGAACATACATGCATTTCCCAGTCTGAATCGCACATTCTTTGGCGAATTCTGTTCTTTCCAAGCTGGCAAAGCTTGTAGGAAAATGAATTTGAAGATAAACACACCGCTAGTGTTTCATTAGGTGAATTGCAGTTAAACGGCGAATAAGCTTATTTTCAAGTTGTTCTAGAGGTTAAAAAGCATACTTTTCTATATAGATCAAATGTGGGTTTCCCAGTCTGAATCGCACATTCTTTGGCGAATTCTGTTCGTTCTAACCTAGCAAAGCTTGTAGTAAGATGAATTTGAAGATAAACACACTGGGAGTGCTTCATAAAGTGAATTGCAGTTACCTGTCTTATTTTAAGTGGTTCTAGACGGTAAAAAGCTTACATTTGTATATAGATCAAACGTGCGTTTCCCAGTCTCAATCGCACATTTTTTGGCGAATTCTGCTCGTTCCAAGCTGGCAAAGCTTGTAGGAAGATGACTCTGAAGATAAACACAGCGCTAGTGTTTCACTATGTGAATTGCTCTTACGTGGCGAATAAGCTTAGTTTTAAGTTGTTCTAGACGGTAAAAAGCATACTTTTCTACACAGATCATACATGCATTTCCCAGTCTGAATCGCACATTCTTTAGCGAATTCTGTTCGTTCCAAGGTGGCAAAGCTTGTAGGAAGGTGAATTTGAAGATAAACACACCTCTAGTGTTTCATAAGGTGAATTGCAGTTACACGGCGAATAAGCTTAGTTTTAAGTTGTTCTAGACGTTAAAAAGCATACTTTTCTATATAGATCAAATGTGGGTTTCCCAGTCTGAATCGCACATTCTTTGGCGAATTCTGTTCCTTCCAACCTGGCAAAGCTTGTAGGAAGATGACTTTGAAGATAAACACAGCGCTAGTGTTTCACAATGTTAATTGGTGTTACATGGCGAATAAGCTTAGTTTTAAGTTGTTGTAGACGGTAAAAAGCATACTTTTCTACACAGATTATACCTGCATTTCCCAGTATGAATCTCACATTCTTTGGCGAATTCAGTTCGTTCCAAGCTGGCAAAGCTTGTAGGAAGATGACTCTGAAGATAAACACAGCGCTAGTGTTTCACAATATGAACTCATATTACATGGCGAATAAGCTCAGTTTTAAGTTGTTGTAGACGGTAAAAAGCATACTTTTCTACACAGATCATACCTGCATTTCCCAGTCTGAATCGCACATTCTTTGGCGAATTCTGTTCGTTCTAACCTAGCAAAGCTTGTAGTAAGATGAATTTGAAAATAAACACACCGGGAGTGCTTCATAAAGTGAATTGCAGTTACCTGGCTAAGTTTTAAGTTGTTCTAGACGGTAAAAAGCTTACATTTGTATAAAGATCAAACGTGCGTTTCCCAGTCTCAATCGCACATTCTTTGGCGAATTCTGTTCTTTCCAAGGTGGCAAAGCTTGTAGGAAGATGACTCTGAAGATAAACACAGCGCTAGTGTTTCACAAGGTGAACTGCTGTTACATGGCGAATAAGCTCAGTTTTAAGTTGTTGTAGACGGTAGAAAGCATACTTTTCTAGACAGATCATACATGCATTTCCCAGTCTGAATCGCACATTCTTTGGCGAATTCTGTTCGTTCCATGCCGGCAAAGCTTGTAGGAAGATGACTTTGAAGATAAACACAGCGCTAGTGTTTCACTATGTGAATTGCTCTTTCAAGGCAAATAAGCTTAGTTTTACGTTGTTCTAGACAGTGAAAAGCATACTTTTCTACCCAGATCTTACGTGCATTTCCCAGTCTGAATCGCACATTCTTTGGCGAATTCTGTTCTTTCCAAGGTGGCAAAGCTTGTAGGAAGATGAATTTGAAGATAAACACACCTCTAGTGTTTCATAAGGTGAATTGCAGTTACACGGCGAATAAGCTTAGTTTTAAGTTGTTCTAGACGTTAAAAAGCATACTTTTCTATATAGATCAAATGTGGGTTTCCCAGTCTGAATCGCACATTCTTTGGCGAATTGTGTTCCTTCCAACATGACAAAGCTTGTAGGAAGAAGACTTTGAAGATAAACACAGCGCTAGTGTTTCACTATGTGAATTGCTCTTACGTGGCGAATAAGCTTAGTTTTACGTTGTTCTAGACAGTGAAAAGCATACTTTTCTACCCAGATCTTACGTGCATTTCCCAGTCTGAATTACACATTCTTTGGCGAATTCTGTTCTTTCCAAGGTGGCAAAGCTTGTAGGAAGATGAATTTGAAGATAAACACACCTCTAGTGTTTCATAAGGTGAATTGCAGTTACATGGCGAATAAGCTTAGTTTTAAGTTGTTCTAGACGTTAAAAAGCATACTTTTCTATATAGATCAAATGTGGGTTTCCCAGTCTGAATCGCACATTCTTTGGCGAATTGTGTTCCTTCCAACATGACAAAGCTTGTAGGAAGATGACTTTGAAGATAAACACAGCGCTAGTGTTTCACTATGTGAATTGCTCTTACGTGGCGAATAAGCTTAGTTTTAAGTTGTTCTAGACGGTAAAAAGCATACTTTTCTACACAGATCTTACGTGCATTAACCAGTCTGAATTACACATTCTTTGGCGAATTCTGTTCTTTCCAAGCTGGCAAAGCTTGTAGGAAGATGAATTTGAAGATAAACACACCTCTAGTGTTTCATAAGGTGAATTGCAGTTACACGGCGAATAAGCTTAGTTTTAAGTTGTTCTAGACGTTAAAAAGCATACTTTTCTATATAGATCAAATGTGGGTTTCCCAGTCTGGATCGCACATTCTTTGGCGAATTCTGTTCCTTCCAACCTGGCAAAGCTTGTAGGAAGATGACTTTGAAGATAAACACAGCGCTAGTGTTTCACAATGTTAATTGTTGTTACATGGCGAATAAGCTTAGTTTTAAGTTGTTGTAGACGGTAAAAAGCATACTTTTCTACACAGATCATACCTGCATTTCCCAGTCTGAATCGCACATTCTTTGGCGAATTCTGTTCGTTCTAACCTAGCAAAGCTTGTAGTAAGATGAATTTGAAGATAAACACACCGGGAGTGCTTCATAAAGTGAATTGCAGTTACCTGGCTCAGTTTTAAGTTGTTCTAGACGGTAAAAAGCTTACATTTGTATATAGATCAAACGTGCGTTTCCCAGTCGCAATCGCACATTCTTTGGCGAATTCTGTTCGTTCTAAGCTGGCAAAGCTTGTAGGAAGATGACTCTGAAGATAAACACAGCGCTAGTGTTTCACAATATGAACTGATGTTACATGGCGAATAAGCTCAGTTTTAAGTTGTTGTACACGGAAAAAGCATACTTTTCTACACAGAACATACATGCATTTCACAGTCTGAATCGCACATTCTTTGGCGAATTCTGTTCTTTCCAAGCTGGCAAAGCTTGTAGGAAAATGAATTTGAAGATAAACACACCGCTAGTGTTTCATTAGGTGAATTGCAGTTAAACGGCGAATAAGCTTAGTTTCAAGTTGTTCTAGAGGTTAAAAAGCATACTTTTCTATATAGATCAAATGTGGGTTTCCCAGTCTGAATCGCACATTCTTTGGCGAATTCTGTTCGTTCTTACCTAGCAAAGCTTGTAGTAAGATGAATTTGAAGATAAACTCACTGGGAGTGCTTCATAAAGTGAATTGCAGTTACCTGTCTTAGTTTTAAGTGGTTCTAGACGGTAAAAAGCTTACATTTGTATATAGATCAAACGTGCGTTTCCCAGTCTCAATCGCACATTTTTTGGCGAATTCTGCTCGTTCCAAGCTGGCAAAGCTTGTAGGAAGATGACTCTGAAGATAAACACAGCGCTAGTGTTTCACTATGTGAATTGCTCTTACGTGGCGAATAAGCTTAGTTTTAAGTTGTTCTAGACGGTAAAAAGCATACTTTTCTACACAGATCATACATGCATTTCCCAGTCTGAATCGCACATTCTTTGGCGAATTCTGTTCTTTCCAAGCTGGCAAAGCTTGTAGGAAGATGAATTTGAAGAAAAACACACCTCCAGTGTTTCATAAGGTGAATTGCAGTTACACGGCGAATAAGCTCAGTTTTAAGTTGTTCTAGACGGTAAAAAGCATACTTTTCTATATGGATCAAATGTGGGTTTCCCAGTCTGAATCGCACATTCTTTAGCGAATTCTGTTCGTTCCAAGCTGGCAAAGCTTGTAGGAAGGTGAATTTGAAGATAAACACACCTCTAGTGTTTCATAAGGTGAATTGCAGTTACACGGCGAATAAGCTTAGTTTTAAGTTGTTCTAGACGTTAAAAAGCATACTTTTCTATATAGATCAAATGTGGGTTTCCCAGTCTGAATCGCACATTCTTTGGCGAATTCTGTTCGTTCCAACCTGGCAAAGCTTGTAGGAAGATGACTTTGAAGATAAACACAGCGCTAGTGTTTCACAATGTTAATTGGTGTTACATGGCGAATAAGCTTAGTTTTAAGTTGTTGTAGACGGTAAAAAGCATACTTTTCTACACAGATCATACCTGCTTTTCCCAGTCTGAATCGCACATTCTTTGGCGAATTCTGTTCGTTCCAAGCTGGCAAAGCTTGTAGGAAGATGACTCTGAAGATAAACACAGCGCTAGTGTTTCACAATGTTAATTGGTGTTACATGGCGAATAAGCTTAGTTTTAAGTTGTTGTAGACGGTAAAAAGCATACTTTTCTACACAGATCATACCTGCATTTCCCAGTCTGAATCGCACATTGTTTGGCGAATTCTCTTCGTTCCAAGCTGGCAAAGCTTGTAGGAAGATGACTCTGAAGATAAACACAGCGCTAGTGTTTCACAATGTTAATTGGTGTTACATGGCGAATAAGCTTAGTTTTAAGTTGTTGTAGACGGTAAAAAGCATACTTTTCTAGACAGATCATACCTGCATTTCCCAGTCTGAATCGCACATTCTTTGGCGAATTCTGTTCGTTCCAAGCTGGCAAAGCTTGTAGGAAGATGACTCTGAAGATAAACACAGCGCTAGTGTTTCAAATATGAACTCATGTTACATGGCGAATAAGCTCAGTTTTAAGTTGTTGTAGACGGTAAAAAGCATACTTTTCTACACAGATCATACATGCATTTCCCAGTCTGAATCGCACATTCTTTGGCGAATTCTGTTCTTTCCAAGCTGGCAAAGCTTGTAGGAAGATGAATTTGAAGATAAACACACCTCCAGTGTTTCATAAGGTGAATTGCAGTTACACGGCGAATAAGCTCAGTTTTAAGTTGTTCTAGACGTTAAAAAGCATACTTTTCTATATGGATCAAATGTGGGTTTCCCAGTCTGAATCGCACATTCTTTAGCGAATTCTGTTCGTTCCAAGCTGTCAAAGCTTGTAGGAAGATGACTTTGAAGATAAACACAGCGCTAGTGTTTCACAATGTTAATTGGTGTTACATGGCGAATAAGCTTAGTTTTAAGTTGTTGTAGACGGTAAAAAGCATACTTTTCTACACAGATCATACCTGCATTTCCCAGTCTGAATCGCACATTCTTTGGCGAATTCTGTTTGTTCTAACCAAGAAACGCTTGTAGTAAGATGAATTTGAAGATAAACACACCGGGAGTGCTTCATAAAGTGAATTGCAGTTACCTGGCTTAGTATTAAGTTGTTCTAGACGGTAAAAAGCTTACATTTGTATATAGACCAAACGTGCGTTTCCCAGTCTCAATCGCACATTCCTTGGCGAAATCTGTTCGTTCCAAGCCGGCAAAGCTTGTAGGAAGATGACTCTGAAGATAAACACAGCGCTAGTGTTTCACAATGTTAATTGTTGTTTCATGGCGAATAAGCTTAGTTTTAAGTTGTTGTAGACGTTAAAAAGCATACTTTTCTATATAGATCAAATGTGGGTTTCCCATTCTGAATCGCACATTCTTTGGCGAATTCTGTTCGTTCCAAGCTGGCAAAGCTTGTAGGAAGATGACTTTGAAGATGAACACAGCGCTAGTGTTTCACAATGTTAATTGTTGTTTCATGGCGAATAAGCTTAGTTTTAAGTTGTTGTAGACGGTAAAAAGCATACTTTTCTACACAGATCATACCTGCATTTCCCAGTCTGAATCGCACATTCTTTGGCGAATTCTGTTCGTTCTAACCTAGCAAGCTTGTAGTAAGATGAATTTGAAAATAAACACACCGGGAGTGCTTCATAAAGTGAACTGCAGTTACCTGGCTCAGTTTTAAGTTGTTCTAGACGGTAAAAAGCTTACATTTGTATAAAGATCAAACGTGCGTTTCCCAGTCTCAATCGCACATTCTTTGGCGAATTCTGTTCGTTCCAAGCTGGCAAAGCTTGTAGGAAGATGACTCTGAAGATAAACACAGCGCTAGTGTTTCACAAGGTGAACTGCTGTTACATGGCGAATAAGCTCAGTTTTAAGTTGTTGTAGACGGTAGAAAGCATATTTTCTAGACAGATCATACATGCATTTCCCAGTCTGAATCGCACATTCTTTGGAGAAATCTGTTCGTTCCATGCCGGCAAAGCTTGTAGGAAGATGACTTTGAAGATAAACACACCTCTAGTGTTTCATAAGGTGAATTGCAGTTACACGGCGAATAAGCTCAGTTTTAAGTTGTTCTAGACGTTAAAAAGCATACTTTTCTATATGGATCAAATGTGGGTTTCCCAGTCTGAATCGCACATTCTTTAGCGAATTCTGTTCGTTCCAAGCTGTCAAAGCTTGTAGGAAGATGACTTTGAAGATAAACACAGCGCTAGTGTTTCACAATGTTAATTGGTGTTACATGGCGAATAAGCTTAGTTTTAAGTTGTTGTAGACGGTAAAAAGCATACTTTTCTACACAGATCATACCTGCATTTCCCAGTCTGAATCGCACATTCTTTGGCGAATTCTGTTTGTTCTAACCAAGAAACGCTTGTAGTAAGATGAATTTGAAGATAAACACACCGGGAGTGCTTCATAAAGTGAATTGCAGTTACCTGGCTTAGTATTAAGTTGTTCTAGACGGTAAAAAGCTTACATTTGTATATAGACCAAACGTGCGTTTCCTAGTCTCAATCGCACATTCTTTGGCGAAATCTGTTCGTTCCAAGCCGGCAAAGCTTGTAGGAAGATGACTCTGAAGATAAACACAGCGCTAGTGTTTCACAATGTTAATTGTTGTTTCATGGCGAATAAGCTTAGTTTTAAGTTGTTGTAGACGTTAAAAATCATACTTTTCTATATAGATCAAATGTGGGTTTCCCATTCTGAATCGCACATTCTTTGGCGAATTCTCTTCGTTCCATGCCGGCAAAGCTTGTAGGAAGATGACTTTGAAGATAAACACAGCGCTAGTGTTTCACTATGTGAATTGCTCTTTCAAGGCAAATAAGCTTAGTTTTACGTTGTTCTAGACAGTGAAAAGCATACTTTTCTACCCAGATCTTACGTGCATTTCCCAGTCTGAATCGCACATTCTTTGGCGAATTCTGTTCTTTCCAAGGTGGCAAAGCTTGTAGGAAGATGAATTTGAAGATAAACACACCTCTAGTGTTTCATAAGGTGAATTGCAGTTACACGGCGAATAAGCTTAGTTTTAAGTTGTTCTAGACGTTAAAAAGCATACTTTTCTATATAGATCAAATGTGGGTTTCCCAGTCTGAATCGCACATTCTTTGGCGAATTGTGTTCCTTCCAACATGACAAAGCTTGTAGGAAGATGACTTTGAAGATAAACACAGCGCTAGTGTTTCACTATGTGAATTGCTCTTACGTGGCGAATAAGCTTAGTTTTAAGTTGTTCTAGACGGTAAAAAGCATACTTTTCTACACAGATCATACATGCATTTCCCAGTCTGAATCGCACATTCTTTGGCGAATTCTGTTCTTTCCAAGCTGGCAAAGCTTGTAGGAAGATGAATTTGAAGAAAAACACACCTCCAGTGTTTCATAAGGTGAATTGCAGTTACACGGCGAATAAGCTCAGTTTTAAGTTGTTCTAGACGTTAAAAAGCATACTTTTCTATATGGATCAAATGTGGGTTTCCCAGTCTGAATCGCACATTCTTTAGCGAATTCTGTTCGTTCCAAGCTGGCAAAGCTTGTAGGAAGGTGAATTTGAAGATAAACACACCTCTAGTGTTTCATAAGGTGAATTGCAGTTACACTGCGAATAAGCTTAGTTTTAAGTTGTTCTAGACGTTAAAAAGCATACTTTTCTATATAGATCAAATGTGGGTTTCCCAGTCTGAATCGCACATTCTTTGGCGAATTCTGTTCCTTCCAACATGACAAAGCTTGTAGGAAGAAGACTTTGAAGATAAACACAGCGCTAGTGTTTCACTATGTGAATTGCTCTTACGTGGCGAATAAGCTTAGTTTTACGTTGTTCTAGACAGTGAAAAGCATACTTTTCTACCCAGATCTTACGTGCATTTCCCAGTCTGAATCGCACATTCTTTGGCGAATTCTGTTCTTTCCAAGGTGGCAAAGCTTGTAGGAAGATGAATTTGAAGATAAACACACCTCTAGTGTTTCATAAGGTGAATTGCAGTTACACGGCGAATAAGCTTAGTTTTAAGTTGTTCTAGACGTTAAAAAGCATACTTTTCTATATAGATCAAATGTGGGTTTCCCAGTCTGAATCGCACATTCTTTGGCGAATTGTGTTCCTTCCAACATGACAAAGCTTGTAGGAAGATGACTTTGAAGATAAACACAGCGCTAGTGTTTCACTATGTGAATTGCTCTTACGTGGCGAATAAGCTTAGTTTTAAGTTGTTCTAGACGGTAAAAAGCATACTTTTCTACACAGATCTTACGTGCATTAACCAGTCTGAATTACACATTCTTTGGCGAATTCTGTTCTTTCCAAGCTGGCAAAGCTTGTAGGAAGATAAATTTGAAGATAAACACACCTCTAGTGTTTCATAAGGTGAATTGCAGTTACACGGCGAATAAGCTTAGTTTTAAGTTGTTCTAGACGTTAAAAAGCATACTTTTCTATATAGATCAAATGTGGGTTTCCCAGTCTGGATCGCACATTCTTTGGCGAATTCTGTTCCTTCCAACCTGGCAAAGCTTGTAGGAAGATGACTTTGAAGATAAACACAGCGCTAGTGTTTCACAATGTTAATTGTTGTTACATGGCGAATAAGCTTAGTTTTAAGTTGTTGTAGACGGTAAAAAGCATACTTTTCTACACAGATCATACCTGCATTTCCCAGTCTGAATCGCACATTCTTTGGCGAATTCTGTTCGTTCTAACCTAGCAAAGCTTGTAGTAAGATGAATTTGAAGATAAACACACCGGGAGTGCTTCATAAAGTGAATTGCAGTTACCTGGCTCAGTTTTAAGTTGTTCTAGACGGTAAAAAGCTTACATTTGTATATAGATCAAACGTGCGTTTCCCAGTCGCAATCGCACATTCTTTGCGAATTCTGTTCGTTCTAAGCTGGCAAAGCTTGTAGGAAGATGACTCTGAAGATAAACACAGCGCTAGTGTTTCACAATATGAACTGATGTTAAATGGCGAATAAGCTCAGTTTTAAGTTGTTGTACACGGAAAAAGCATACTTTTCTACACAGAACATACATGCATTTCCCAGTCTGAATCGCACATTCTTTGGCGAATTCTGTTCTTTCCAAGCTGGCAAAGCTTGTAGGAAAATGAATTTGAAGATAAACACACCGCTAGTGTTTCATTAGGTGAATTGCAGTTAAACGGCGAATAAGCTTAGTTTCAAGTTGTTCTAGAGGTTAAAAAGCATACTTTTCTATATAGATCAAATGTGGGTTTCCCAGTCTGAATCGCACATTCTTTGGCGAATTCTGTTCGTTCTTACCTAGCAAAGCTTGTAGTAAGATGAATTTGAAGATAAACTCATTGGGAGTGCTTCATAAAGTGAATTGCAGTTACCTGTCTTAGTTTTAAGTGGTTCTAGACGGTAAAAAGCTTACATTTGTATATAGATCAAACGTGCGTTTCCCAGTCTCAATCGCACATTTTTTGGCGAATTCTGCTCGTTCCAAGCTGGCAAAGCTTGTAGGAAGATGACTCTGAAGATAAACACAGCGCTAGTGTTTCACTATGTGAATTGCTCTTACGTGGCGAATAAGCTTAGTTTTAAGTTGTTCTAGACGGTAAAAAGCATACTTTTCTACACAGATCATACATGCATTTCCCAGTCTGAATCGCACATTCTTTGGCGAATTCTGTTCTTTCCAAGCTGGCAAAGCTTGTAGGAAGATGAATTTGAAGAAAAACACACCTCCAGTGTTTCATAAGGTGAATTGCAGTTACACGGCGAATAAGCTCAGTTTTAAGTTGTTCTAGACGGTAAAAAGCATACTTTTCTATATGGATCAAATGTGGGTTTCCCAGTCTGAATCGCACATTCTTTAGCGAATTCTGTTCGTTCCAAGCTGGCAAAGCTTGTAGGAAGGTGAATTTGAAGATAAACACACCTCTAGTGTTTCATAAGGTGAATTGCAGTTACACGGCGAATAAGCTTAGTTTTAAGTTGTTCTAGACGTTAAAAAGCATACTTTTCTATATAGATCAAATGTGGGTTTCCCAGTCTGAATCGCACATTCTTTGGCGAATTCTGTTCGTTCCAACCTGGCAAAGCTTGTAGGAAGATGACTTTGAAGATAAACACAGCGCTAGTGTTTCACAATGTTAATTGGTGTTACATGGCGAATAAGCTTAGTTTTAAGTTGTTGTAGACGGTAAAAAGCATACTTTTCTACACAGATCATACCTGCATTTCCCAGTCTGAATCGCACATTCTTTGGCGAATTCTGTTCGTTCCAAGCTGGCAAAGCTTGTAGGAAGATGACTCTGAAGATAAACACAGCGCTAGTGTTTCACAATGTTAATTGGTGTTACATGGCGAATAAGCTTAGTTTTAAGTTGTTGTAGACGGTAAAAAGCATACTTTTCTACACAGATCATACCTGCATTTCCCAGTCTGAATCGCACATTCTTTGGCGAATTCTCTTCGTTCCAAGCTGGCAAAGCTTGTAGGAAGATGACTCTGAAGATAAACACAGCGCTAGTGTTTCACAATGTTAATTGGTGTTACATGGCGAATAAGCTTAGTTTTAAGTTGTTGTAGACGGTAAAAAGCATACTTTTCTAGACAGATCATACCTGCATTTCCCAGTCTGAATCGCACATTCTTTGGCGAATTCTGTTCGTTCCAAGCTGGCAAAGCTTGTAGGAAGATGACTCTGAAGATAAACACAGCGCTAGTGTTTCAAATATGAACTCATGTTACATGGCGAATAAGCTCAGTTTTAAGTTGTTGTAGACGGTAAAAAGCATACTTTTCTACACAGATCATACATGCATTTCCCAGTCTGAATCGCACATTCTTTGGCGAATTCTGTTCTTTCCAAGCTGGCAAAGCTTGTAGGAAGATGAATTTGAAGATAAACACACCTCCAGTGTTTCATAAGGTGAATTGCAGTTACACGGCGAATAAGCTCAGTTTTAAGTTGTTCTAGACGTTAAAAAGCATACTTTTCTATATGGATCAAATGTGGGTTTCCCAGTCTGAATCGCACATTCTTTAGCGAATTCTGTTCGTTCCAAGCTGTCAAAGCTTGTAGGAAGATGACTTTGAAGATAAACACAGCGCTAGTGTTTCACAATGTTAATTGGTGTTACATGGCGAATAAGCTTAGTTTTAAGTTGTTGTAGACGGTAAAAAGCATACTTTTCTACACAGATCATACCTGCATTTCCCAGTCTGAATCGCACATTCTTTGGCGAATTCTGTTTGTTCTAACCAAGAAACGCTTGTAGTAAGATGAATTTGAAGATAAACACACCGGGAGTGCTTCATAAAGTGAATTGCAGTTACCTGGCTTAGTATTAAGTTGTTCTAGACGGTAAAAAGCTTACATTTGTATATAGACCAAACGTGCGTTTCCCAGTCTCAATCGCACATTCTTTGGCGAAATCTGTTCGTTCCAAGCCGGCAAAGCTTGTAGGAAGATGACTCTGAAGATAAACACAGCGCTAGTGTTTCACAATGTTAATTGTTGTTTCATGGCGAATAAGCTTAGTTTTAAGTTGTTGTAGACGTTAAAAAGCATACTTTTCTATATAGATCAAATGTGGGTTTCCCATTCTGAATCGCACATTCTTTGGCGAATTCTGTTCGTTCCAAGCTGGCAAAGCTTGTAGGAAGATGACTTTGAAGATGAACACAGCGCTAGTGTTTCACAATGTTAATTGTTGTTTCATGGCGAATAAGCTTAGTTTTAAGTTGTTGTAGACGGTAAAAAGCATACTTTTCTACACAGATCATACCTGCATTTCCCAGTCTGAATCGCACATTCTTTGGCGAATTCTGTTCGTTCTAACCTAGCAAGCTTGTAGTAAGATGAATTTGAAAATAAACACACCGGGAGTGCTTCATAAAGTGAACTGCAGTTACCTGGCTCAGTTTTAAGTTGTTCTAGACGGTAAAAAGCTTACATTTGTATAAAGATCAAACGTGCGTTTCCCAGTCTCAATCGCACATTCTTTGGCGAATTCTGTTCGTTCCAAGCTGGCAAAGCTTGTAGGAAGATGACTCTGAAGATAAACACAGCGCTAGTGTTTCACAAGGTGAACTGCTGTTACATGGCGAATAAGCTCAGTTTTAAGTTGTTGTAGACGGTAGAAAGCATACTTTTCTAGACAGATCATACATGCATTTCCCAGTCTGAATCGCACATTCTTTGGAGAATTCTGTTCGTTCCATGCCGGCAAAGCTTGTAGGAAGATGACTTTGAAGATAAACACACCTCTAGTGTTTCATAAGGTGAATTGCAGTTACACGGCGAATAAGCTCAGTTTTAAGTTGTTCTAGACGTTAAAAAGCATACTTTTCTATATGGATCAAATGTGGGTTTCCCAGTCTGAATCGCACATTCTTTAGCGAATTCTGTTCGTTCCAAGCTGTCAAAGCTTGTAGGAAGATGACTTTGAAGATAAACACAGCGCTAGTGTTTCACAATGTTAATTGGTGTTACATGGCGAATAAGCTTAGTTTTAAGTTGTTGTAGACGGTAAAAAGCATACTTTTCTACACAGATCATACCTGCATTTCCCCGTCTGAATCGCACATTCTTTGGCGAATTCTGTTTGTTCTAACCAAGAAACGCTTGTAGTAAGATGAATTTGAAGATAAACACACCGGGAGTGCTTCATAAAGTGAATTGCAGTTACCTGGCTTAGTATTAAGTTGTTCTAGACGGTAAAAAGCTTACATTTGTATATAGACCAAACGTGCGTTTCCCAGTCTCAATCGCACATTCTTTGGCGAAATCTGTTCGTTCCAAGCCGGCAAAGCTTGTAGGAAGATGACTCTGAAGATAAACACAGCGCTAGTGTTTCACAATGTTAATTGTTGTTTCATGGCGAATAAGCTTAGTTTTAAGTTGTTGTAGACGTTAAAAATCATACTTTTCTATATAGATCAAATGTGGGTTTCCCATTCTGAATCGCACATTCTTTGGCGAATTCTGTTCGTTCCATGCCGGCAAAGCTTGTAGGAAGATGACTTTGAAGATAAACACAGCGCTAGTGTTTCACTATGTGAATTGCTCTTTCAAGGCAAATAAGCTTAGTTTTACGTTGTTCTAGACAGTGAAAAGCATACTTTTCTACCCAGATCTTACGTGCATTTCCCAGTCTGAACCGCACATTCTTTGGCGAATTCTGTTCTTTCCAAGGTGGCAAAGCTTGTAGGAAGATGAATTTGAAGATAAACACACCTCTAGTGTTTCATAAGGTGAATTGCAGTTACACGGCGAATAAGCTTAGTTTTAAGTTGTTCTAGACGTTAAAAAGCATACTTTTCTATATAGATCAAATGTGGGTTTCCCAGTCTGAATCGCACATTCTTTGGCGAATTGTGTTCCTTCCAACATGACAAAGCTTGTAGGAAGATGACTTTGAAGATAAACACAGCGCTAGTGTTTCACTATGTGAATTGCTCTTACGTGGCGAATAAGCTTAGTTTTACGTTGTTCTAGACAGTGAAAAGCATACTTTTCTACCCAGATCTTACGTGCATTTCCCAGTCTGAATCGCACATTCTTTGGCGAATTCTGTTCTTTCCAAGGTGGCAAAGCTTGTAGGAAGATGAATTTGAAGATAAACACACCTCTAGTGTTTCATAAGGTGAATTGCAGTTACACGGCGAATAAGCTTAGTTTTAAGTTGTTCTAGACGTTAAAAAGCATACTTTTCTATATAGATCAAATGTGGGTTTCCCAGTCTGAATCGCACATTCTTTGGCGAATTGTGTTCCTTCCAACATGACAAAGCTTGTAGGAAGATGACTTTGAAGATAAACACAGCGCTAGTGTTTCACTATGTGAATTGCTCTTACGTGGCGAATAAGCTTAGTTTTAAGTTGTTCTAGACGGTAAAAAGCATACTTTTCTACACAGATCTTACGTGCATTAACCAGTCTGAATTACACATTCTTTGGCGAATTCTGTTCTTTCCAAGCTGGCAAAGCTTGTAGGAAGATGAATTTGAAGATAAACACACCTCTAGTGTTTCATAAGGTGAATTGCAGTTACACGGCGAATAAGCTTAGTTTTAAGTTGTTCTAGACGTTAAAAAGCATACTTTTCTATATAGATCAAATGTGGGTTTCCCAGTCTGGATCGCACATTCTTTGGCGAATTCTGTTCCTTCCAACCTGGCAAAGCTTGTAGGAAGATGACTTTGAAGATAAACACAGCGCTAGTGTTTCACAATGTTAATTGTTGTTACATGGCGAATAAGCTTAGTTTTAAGTTGTTGTAGACGGTAAAAAGCATACTTTTCTACACAGATCATACCTGCATTTCCAGTCTGAATCGCACATTCTTTGGCGAATTCTGTTCGTTCTAACCTAGCAAAGCTTGTAGTAAGATGAATTTGAAGATAAACACACCGGGAGTGCTTCATAAAGTGAATTGCAGTTACCTGGCTCAGTTTTAAGTTGTTCTAGACGGTAAAAAGCTTACATTTGTATATAGATCAAACGTGCGTTTCCCAGTCGCAATCGCACATTCTTTGGCGAATTCTGTTCGTTCTAAGCTGGCAAAGCTTGTAGGAAGATGACTCTGAAGATAAACACAGCGCTAGTGTTTCACAATATGAACTGATGTTACATGGCGAATAAGCTCAGTTTTAAGTTGTTGTACACGGAAAAAGCATACTTTTCTACACAGAACATACATGCATTTCACAGTCTGAATCGCACATTCTTTGGCGAATTCTGTTCTTTCCAAGCTGGCAAAGCTTGTAGGAAAATGAATTTGAAGATAAACACACCGCTAGTGTTTCATTAGGTGAATTGCAGTTAAACGGCGAATAAGCTTAGTTTCAAGTTGTTCTAGAGGTTAAAAAGCATACTTTTCTATATAGATCAAATGTGGGTTTCCCAGTCTGAATCGCACATTCTTTGGCGAATTCTGTTCGTTCTTACCTAGCAAAGCTTGTAGTAAGATGAATTTGAAGATAAACTCACTGGGAGTGCTTCATAAAGTGAATTGCAGTTACCTGTCTTAGTTTTAAGTGGTTCTAGACGGTAAAAAGCTTACATTTGTATATAGATCAAACGTGCGTTTCCCAGTCTCAATCGCACATTTTTTGGCGAATTCTGCTCGTTCCAAGCTGGCAAAGCTTGTAGGAAGATGACTGTGAAGATAAACACAGCGCTAGTGTTTCACTATGTGAATTGCTCTTACGTGGCGAATAAGCTTAGTTTTAAGTTGTTCTAGACGGTAAAAAGCATACTTTTCTACACAGATCATACATGCATTTCCCAGTCTGAATCGCACATTCTTTGGCGAATTCTGTTCTTTCCAAGCTGGCAAAGCTTGTAGGAAGATGAATTTGAAGAAAAACACACCTCCAGTGTTTCATAAGGTGAATTGCAGTTACACGGCGAATAAGCTCAGTTTTAAGTTGTTCTAGACGTTAAAAAGCATACTTTTCTATATGGATCAAATGTGGGTTTCCCAGTCTGAATCGCACATTCTTTAGCGAATTCTGTTCGTTCCAAGCTGGCAATGCTTGTAGGAAGGTGAATTTGAAGATAAACACACCTCTAGTGTTTCATAAGGTGAATTGCAGTTACACGGCGAATAAGCTTAGTTTTAAGTTGTTCTAGACGTTAAAAAGCATACTTTTCTATATAGATCAAATGTGGGTTTCCCAGTCTGAATCGCACATTCTTTGGCGAATTCTGTTCCTTCCAACCTGGCAAAGCTTGTAGGAAGATGACTTTGAAGATAAACACAGCGCTAGTGTTTCACAATGTTAATTGGTGTTACATGGCGAATAAGCTTAGTTTTAAGTTGTTGTAGACGGTAAAAAGCATACTTTTCTACACAGATTATACCTGCATTTCCCAGTATGAATCTCACATTCTTTGGCGAATTCAGTTCGTTCCAGGCTGGCAAAGCTTGTATGAAGATGACTCTGAAGATAAACACAGCGCTAGTGTTTCACAATATGAACTCATATTACATGGCGAATAAGCTCAGTTTTAAGTTGTTGTAGACGGTAAAAAGCATACTTTTCTACACAGATCATACCTGCATTTCCCAGTCTGAATCGCACATTCTTTGGCGAATTCTGTTCGTTCTAACCTAGCAAAGCTTGTAGTAAGATGAATTTGAAAATAAACACACCGGGAGTGCTTCATAAAGTGAATTGCAGTTACCTGGCTCAGTTTTAAGTTGTTCTAGACGGTAAAAAGCTTACATTTGTATAAAGATCAAACGTGCGTTTCCCAGTCTCAATCGCACATTCTTTGGCGAATTCTGTTCGTTCCAAGCTGGCAAAGCTTGTAGGAAGATGACTCTGAAGATAAACACAGCGCTAGTGTTTCACAAGGTGAACTGCTGTTACATGGCGAATAAGCTCAGTTTTAAGTTGTTGTAGACGGTAGAAAGCATACTTTTCTAGACAGATCATACATGCATTTCCCAGTCTGAATCGCACATTCTTTGGCGAATTCTGTTCGTTCCATGCCGGCAAAGCTTGTAGGAAGATGACTTTGAAGATAAACACAGCGCTAGTGTTTCACTATGTGAATTGCTCTTTCAAGGCAAATAAGCTTAGTTTTAAGTTGTTCTAGACAGTGAAAAGCATACTTTTCTACCCAGATCTTACGTGCATTTCCCAGTCTGAATCGCACATTCTTTGGCGAATTCTGTTCTTTCCAAGGTGGCAAAGCTTGTAGGAAGATGAATTTGAAGATAAACACACCTCTAGTGTTTCATAAGGTGAATTGCAGTTACACGGCGAATAAGCTCAGTTTTAAGTTGTTCTAGACGTTAAAAAGCATACATTTCTATATGGATCAAATGTGGGTTTCCCAGTCTGAATCGCACATTCTTTAGCGAATTCTGTTCGTTCCAAGCTGTCAAAGCTTGTAGGAAGATGACTTTGAAGATAAACACAGCGCTAGTGTTTCACAATGTTAATTGGTGTTACATGGCGAATAAGCTTTGTTTTAAGTTGTTGTAGACGGTAAAAAGCATACTTTTCTACACAGATCATACCTGCATTTCCCAGTCTGAATCGCACATTCTTTGGCGAATTCTGTTTGTTCTAACCAAGAAACGCTTGTAGTAAGATGAATTTGAAGATAAACACACCGGGAGTGCTTCATAAAGTGAATTGCAGTTACCTGGCTTAGTATTAAGTTGTTCTAGACGGTAAAAAGCTTACATTTGTATATAGACCAAACGTGCGTTTCCCAGTCTCAATCGCACATTCTTTGGCGAAATCTGTTCGTTCCAAGCCGGCAAAGCTTGTAGGAAGATGACTCTGAAGATAAACACAGCGCTAGTGTTTCACAATGTTAATTGTTGTTTCATGGCGAATAAGCTTAGTTTTAAGTTGTTGTAGACGTTAAAAAGCATACTTTTCTATATAGATCAAATGTGGGTTTCCCATTCTGAATCGCACATTCTTTGGCGAATTCTGTTCGTTCCATGCCAGCAAAGCTTGTAGGAAGATGACTTTGAAGATAAACACAGCGCTAGTGTTTCACTATGTGAATTGCTCTTTCAAGGCAAATAAGCTTAGTTTTACGTTGTTCTAGACAGTGAAAAGCATACTTTTCTACCCAGATCTTACGTGCATTTCCCAGTCTGAATCGCACATTCTTTGGCGAATTCTGTTCTTTCCAAGGTGGCAAAGCTTGTAGGAAGATGAATTTGAAGATAAACACACCTCTAGTGTTTCATAAGGTGAATTGCAGTTACACGGCGAATAAGCTTAGTTTTAAGTTGTTCTAGACGTTAAAAAGCATACTTTTCTATATAGATCAAATGTGGGTTTCCCAGTCTGAATCGCACATTCTTTGGCGAATTGTGTTCCTTCCAACATGACAAAGCTTGTAGGAAGATGACTTTGAAGATAAACACAGCGCTAGTGTTTCACTATGTGAATTGCTCTTACGTGGCGAATAAGCTTAGTTTTAAGTTGTTCTAGACGGTAAAAAGCATACTTTTCTACACAGATCTTACGTGCATTAACCAGTCTGAATTACACATTCTTTGGCGAATTCTGTTCTTTCCAAGCTGGCAAAGCTTGTAGGAAGATGAATTTGAAGATAAACACACCTCTAGTGTTTCATAAGGTGAATTGCAGTTACACGGCGAATAAGCTTAGTTTTAAGTTGTTCTAGACGTTAAAAAGCATACTTTTCTATATAGATCAAATGTGGGTTTCCCAGTCTGAATCGCACATTCTTTGGCGAATTCTGTTCCTTCCAACCTGGCAAAGCTTGTAGGAAGATGACTTTGAAGATAAACACAGCGCTAGTGTTTCACAATGTTAATTGTTGTTACATGGCGAATAAGCTTAGTTTCAAGTTGTTGTAGACGGTAAAAAGCATACTTTTATACACAGATCATACCTGCATTTCCCAGTCTGAATCGCACATTCTTTGGCGAATTCTGTTCATTCTAACCTAGCAAAGCTTGTAGTAAGATGAATTTGAAGATAAACACACCGGGAGTGCTTCATAAAGTGAATTGCAGTTACCTGGCTCAGTTTTAAGTTGTTCTAGACGGTAAAAAGCTTACATTTGTATATAGATCAAACGTGCGTTTCCCAGTCGCAATCGCACATTCTTTGGCGAATTCTGTTCGTTCTAAGCTGGCAAAGCTTGTAGGAAGATGACTCTGAAGATAAACACAGCGCTAGTGTTTCACAATATGAACTGATGTTACATGGCGAATAAGCTCTGTTTTAAGTTGTTGTACACGGAAAAAGCATACTTTTCTACACAGAACATACATGCATTTCCCAGTCTGAATCGCACATTCTTTGGCGAATTCTGTTCTTTCCAAGCTGGCAAAGCTTGTAGGAAAATGAATTTGAAGATAAACACACCGCTAGTGTTTCATTAGGTGAATTGCAGTTAAACGGCGAATAAGCTTAGTTTCAAGTTGTTCTAGAGGTTAAAAAGCATACTTTTCTATATAGATCAAATGTGGGTTTCCCAGTCTGAATCGCACATTCTTTGGCGAATTCTGTTGGTTCTAACCTAGCAAAGCTTGTAGTAAGATGAATTTGAAGATAAACACACTGGGAGTGCTTCATAAAGTGAATTGCAGTTACCTGTCTTAGTTTTAAGTGGTTCTAGACGGTAAAAAGCTTACATTTGTATATAGATCAAACGTGCGTTTCCCAGTCTCAATCGCACATTTTTTGGCGAATTCTGCTCGTTCCAAGCTGGCAAAGCTTGTAGGAAGATGACTCTGAAGATAAACACAGCGCTAGTGTTTCACTATGTGAATTGCTCTTACGTGGCGAATAAGCTTAGTTTTAAGTTGTTCTAGACGGTAAAAAGCATACTTTTCTACACAGATCATACATGCATTTCCCAGTCTGAATCGCACATTCTTTGGCGAATTCTGTTCTTTCCAAGCTGGCAAAGCTTGTAGGAAGATGAATTTGAAGAAAAACACACCTCCAGTGTTTCATAAGGTGAATTGCAGTTACACGGCGAATAAGCTCAGTTTTAAGTTGTTCTAGACGTTAAAAAGCATACTTTTCTATATGGATCAAATGTGGGTTTCCCAGTCTGAATCGCACATTCTTTAGCGAATTCTGTTCGTTCCAAGCTGGCAAAGCTTGTAGGAAGGTGAATTTGAAGATAAACACACCTCGAGTGTTTCATAAGGTGAATTGCAGTTACACGGCGAATAAGCTTAGTTTTAAGTTGTTCTAGACGTTAAAAAGCATACTTTTCTATATAGATCAAATGTGGGTTTCCCAGTCTGAATCGCACATTCTTTGGCGAATTCTGTTCCTTCCAACCTGGCAAAGCTTGTAGGAAGATGACTTTGAAGATAAACACAGCGCTAGTGTTTCACAATGTTAATTGGTGTTACATGGCGAATAAGCTTAGTTTTAAGTTGTTGTAGACGGTAAAAAGCATACTTTTCTACACAGATTATACCTGCATTTCCCAGTATGAATCTCACATTCTTTGGCGAATTCAGTTCGTTCCAAGCTGGCAAAGCTTGTAGGAAGATGACTCTGAAGATAAACACAGCGTTAGTGTTTCACAATATGAACTCATATTACATGGCGAATAAGCTCAGTTTTAAGTTGTTGTAGACGGTAAAAAGCATACTTTTCTACACAGATCATACCTGCATTTCCCAGTCTGAATCGCACATTCTTTGGCGAATTCTGTTCGTTCTAACCTAGCAAAGCTTGTAGTAAGATGAATTTGAAAATAAAC
Source organism: Rattus norvegicus (assembly GCF_021556685.1). Lineage (NCBI taxonomy): Eukaryota > Metazoa > Chordata > Mammalia > Rodentia > Muridae > Rattus > Rattus norvegicus. The sequence goes on from NC_141552.1 coordinate 37,503,141, forward strand.
ACACCGGGAGTGCTTCATAAAGTGAATTGCAGTTACCTGGCTCAGTTTTAAGTTGTTCTAGACGGTAAAAAGCTTACATTTGTATAAAGATCAAACGTGCGTTTCCCAGTCTCAATCGCACATTCTTTGGCGAATTCTGTTCGTTCCAAGCTGGCAAAGCTTGTAGGAAGATGACTCTGAAGATAAACACAGCGCTAGTGTTTCACAAGGTGAACTGCTGTTACATGGCGAATAAGCTCAGTTTTAAGTTGTTGTAGACGGTAGAAAGCATACTTTTCTAGACAGATCATACATGCATTTCCCAGTCTGAATCGCACATTCTTTGGCGAATTCTGTTCGTTCCATGCCGGCAAAGCTTGTAGGAAGATGACTTTGAAGATAAACACAGCGCTAGTGTTTCACTATGTGAATTGCTCTTTCAAGGCAAATAAGCTTAGTTTTAAGTTGTTCTAGACAGTGAAAAGCATACTTTTCTACCCAGATCTTACGTGCATTTCCCAGTCTGAATCGCACATTCTTTGGCGAATTCTGTTCTTTCCAAGGTGGCAAAGCTTGTAGGAAGATGAATTTGAAGATAAACACAACTCTAGTGTTTCATAAGGTGAATTGCAGTTACACGGCGAATAAGCTTAGTTTTAAGTTGTTCTAGACGTTAAAAAGCATACTTTTCTATATAGATCAAATGTGGGTTTCCCATTCTGAATCGCACATTCTTTGGCGAATTCTGTTCGTTCCATGCCGGCAAAGCTTGTAGGAAGATGACTTTGAAGATAAACACAGCGCTAGTGTTTCACTATGTGAATTGCTCTTTCAAGGCAAATAAGCTTAGTTTCACGTTGTTCTAGACAGTGAAAAGCATACTTTTCTACCCAGATCTTACGTGCATTTCCCAGTCTGAATCGCACATTCTTTGGCGAATTCTGTTCTTTCCAAGGTGGCAAAGCTTGTAGGAAGATGAATTTGAAGATAAACACACCTCTAGTGTTTCATAAGGTGAATTGCAGTTACACGGCGAATAAGCTTAGTTTTAAGTTGTTCTAGACGTTAAAAAGCATACTTTTCTATATAGATCAAATGTGGGTTTCCCAGTCTGAATCGCACATTCTTTGGCGAATTGTGTTCCTTCCAACATGACAAAGCTTGTAGGAAGATGACTTTGAAGATAAACACAGCGCTAGTGTTTCACTATGTGAATTGCTCTTACGTGGCGAATAAGCTTAGTTTTAAGTTGTTCTAGACGGTAAAAAGCATACTTTTCTACACAGATTACGTGCATTAACCAGTCTGAATTACACATTCTTTGGCGAATACTGTTCTTTCCAAGCTGGCAACGCTTGTAGGAAGATGAATTTGAAGATAAACACACCTCTAGTGTTTCATAAGGTGAATTGCAGTTACACGGCGAATAAGCTTAGTTTTAAGTTGTTCTAGACGTTAAAAAGCATACTTTTCTATATAGATCAAATGTGGGTTTCCCAGTCTGAATCGCACATTCTTTGGCGAATTCTGTTCCTTCCAACCTGGCAAAGCTTGTAGGAAGATGACTTTGAAGATAAACACAGCGCTAGTGTTTCACAATGTTAATTGTTGTTACATGGCGAATAAGCTTAGTTTTAAGTTGTTGTAGACGGTAAAAAGCATACTTTTATACACAGATCATACCTGCATTTCCCAGTCTGAATCGCACATTCTTTGGCGAATTCTGTTCGTTCTAACCAAGCAAAGCTTGTAGTAAGATGAATTTGAAGATAAACACACCGGGAGTGCTTCATAAAGTGAATTGCAGTTACCTGGCTCAGTTTTAAGTTGTTCTAGACGGTAAAAAGCTTACATTTGTATATAGATCAAACGTGCGTTTCCCAGTCGCAATCGCACATTCTTTGGCGAATTCTGTTCGTTCTAAGCTGGCAAAGCTTGTAGGAAGATGACTCTGAAGATAAACACAGCGCTAGTGTTTCACAATATGAACTGATGTTACATGGCGAATAAGCTCTGTTTTAAGTTGTTGTACACGGAAAAAGCATACATTTCTACACAGAACATACATGCATTTCCCAGTCTGAATCGCACATTCTTTGGCGAATTCTGTTCTTTCCAAGCTGGCAAAGCTTGTAGGAAAATGAATTTGAAGATAAACACACCGCTAGTGTTTCATTAGGTGAATTGCAGTTAAACGGCGAATAAGCTTAGTTTCAAGTTGTTCTAGAGGTTAAAAAGCATACTTTTCTATATAGATCAAATGTGGGTTTCCCAGTCTGAATCGCACATTCTTTGGCGAATTCTGTTCGTTCTAACCTAGCAAAGCTTGTAGTAAGATGAATTTGAAGATAAACACACTGGGAGTGCTTCATAAAGTGAATTGCAGTTACCTGTCTTAGTTTTAAGTGGTTCTAGACGGTAAAAAGCTTACATTTGTATATAGATCAAACGTGCGTTTCCCAGTCTCAATCGCACATTTTTTGGCGAATTCTGCTCGTTCCAAGCTGGCAAAGCTTGTAGGAAGATGACTCTGAAGATAAACACAGCGCTAGTGTTTCACTATGTGAATTGCTCTTACGTGGCGAATAAGCTTAGTTTTAAGTTGTTCTAGACGGTAAAAAGCATACTTTTCTACACAGATCATACATGCATTTCCCAGTCTGAATCGCACATTCTTTGGCGAATTCTGTTCTTTCCAAGCTGGCAAAGCTTGTAGGAAGATGAATTTGAAGAAAAACACACCTCCAGTGTTTCATACAGTGAATTGCAGTTACACGGCGAATATGCTCAGTTTTAAGTTGTTCTAGACGTTAAAAAGCATACTTTTCTATATGGATCAAATGTGGGTTTCCCAGTCTGAATCGCACATTCTTTAGCGAATTCTGTTCGTTCCAAGCTGGCAAAGCTTGTAGGAAGGTGAATTTGAAGATAAACACACCTCGAGTGTTTCATAAGGTGAATTGCAGTTACACGGCGAATAAGCTTAGTTTTAAGTTGTTCTAGACGTTAAAAAGCATACTTTTCTATATAGATCAAATGTGGGTTTCCCAGTCTGAATCGCACATTCTTTGGCGAATTCTGTTCCTTCCAACCTGGCAAAGCTTGTAGGAAGATGACTTTGAAGATAAACACAGCGCTAGTGTTTCACAATGTTAATTGGTGTTACATGGCGAATAAGCTTAGTTTTAAGTTGTTGTAGACGGTAAAAAGCATACTTTTCTACACAGATTATACCTGCATTTCCCAGTATGAATCTCACATTCTTTGGCGAATTCAGTTCGTTCCAAGCTGGCAAAGCTTGTAGGAAGATGACTCTGAAGATAAACACAGCGCTAGTGTTTCACAATATGAACTCATATTACATGGCGAATAAGCTCAGTTTTAAGTTGTTGTAGACGGTAAAAAGCATACTTTTCTACACAGATCATACCTGCATTTCCCAGTCTGAATCGCACATTCTTTGGCGAATTCTGTTCGTTCTAACCTAGCAAAGCTTGTAGTAAGATGAATTTGAAAATAAACACACCGGGAGTGCTTCATAAAGTGATTTGCAGTTACCTGGCTCAGTTTTAAGTTGTTCTAGACGGTAAAAAGCTTACATTTGTATAAAGATCAAACGTGCGTTTCCCAGTCTCAATCGCACATTCTTTGGCGAATTCTGTTCGTTCCAAGCTGGCAAAGCTTGTAGGAAGATGACTCTGAAGATAAACACAGCGCTAGTGTTTCACAAGGTGAACTGCTGTTACATGGCGAATAAGCTCAGTTTTAAGTTGTTGTAGACGGTAGAAAGCATACTTTTCTAGACAGATCATACATGCATTTCCCAGTCTGAATCGCACATTCTTTGGCGAATTCTGTTCGTTCCATGCCGGCAAAGCTTGTAGGAAGATGACTTTGAAGATAAACACAGCGCTAGTGTTTCACTATGTGAATTGCTCTTTCAAGGCAAATAAGCTTAGTTTTAAGTTGTTCTAGACAGTGAAAAGCATACTTTTCTACCCAGATCTTACGTGCATTTCCCAGTCTGAATCGCACATTCTTTGGCGAATTCTGTTCTTTCCAAGGTGGCAAAGCTTGTAGGAAGATGAATTTGAAGATAAACACACCTCTAGTGTTTCATAAGGTGAATTGCAGTTACACGGCGAATAAGCTTAGTTTTAAGTTGTTCTAGACGTTAAAAAGCATACTTTTCTATATAGATCAAATGTGGGTTTCCCAGTCTGAATCGCACATTCTTTGGCGAATTGTGTTCCTTCCAACATGACAAAGCTTGTAGGAAGATGACTTTGAAGATAAACACAGCGCTAGTGTTTCACTATGTGAATTGCTCTTACGTGGCGAATAAGCTTAGTTTTACGTTGTTCTAGACGGTAAAAAGCATACTTTTCTACACAGATCTTACGTGCATTAACCAGTCTGAATTACACATTCTTTGGCGAATTCTGTTCTTTCCAAGCTGGCAAAGCTTGTAGGAAGATGAATTTGAAGATAAACACACCTCTAGTGTTTCATAAGGTGAATTGCAGTTACACGGCGAATAAGCTTAGTTTTAAGTTGTTCTAGACGTAAAAAAGCATACTTTTCTATATAGATCAAGTGTGTGTTTCCCAGTCTGAATCGCACATTCTTTGGCGAATTCTGTTCCTTCCAACCTGGCAAAGCTTGTAGGAAGATGACTTTGAAGATAAACACAGCGCTAGTGTTTCACAATGTTAATTGTTGTTTCATGGCGAATAAGCTTAGTTTTAAGTTGTTGTAGACGGTAAAAAGCATACTTTTCTACACAGATCATACCTGCATTTCCCAGTCTGAATCGCACATTCTTTGGCGAATTCTGTTCGTTCTAACCTAGCAAAGCTTGTAGTAAGATGAATTTGAAAATAAACACACCGGGAGTGCTTCATAAAGTGAATTGCAGTTACCTGGCTCAGTTTTAAGTTGTTCTAGACGGTAAAAAGCTTACATTTGTATAAAGATCAAACGTGCGTTTCCCAGTCTCAATCGCACATTCTTTGGCGAATTCTGTTCGTTCCAAGCTGGCAAAGCTTGTAGGAAGATGACTCTGAAGATAAACACAGCGCTAGTGTTTCACAAGGTGAACTGCTGTTACATGGCGAATAAGCTCAGTTTTAAGTTGTTGTAGACGGTAGAAAGCATACTTTTCTAGACAGATCATACATGCATTTCCCAGTCTGAATCGCACATTCTTTGGCGAATTCTGTTCGTTCCATGCCGGCAAAGCTTGTAGGAAGATGACTTTGAAGATAAACACAGCGCTAGTGTTTCACTATGTGAATTGCTCTTTCAAGGCAAATAAGCTTAGTTTTAAGTTGTTGTAGACGGTAAAAAGCATACTTTTCTACGCAGATCATACCTGCATTTCCCAGGCTGAATTGCACATTCTTTGGCGAATTCTGTTCTTTCCAAGCTGGCAACGCTTTTAGGAAGATGACTCTGAAGATAAACACAGCGCTAGTGTTTCACAATATGAACTGATGTTACATGGCGAATAAGCTCAGTTTTAAGTTGTTGTAGACGGTAAAAATCATACTTTTCTACACAGATCACACCTGCATTTCCCAGTCTGAATCGCACATTCTTTGGCGAATTCTGTTCGTTCTTACCTAGCAAAGCTTGTAGTAAGATGAATTTGAAGATAAACACACCGGGAGTGCTTCATAAAGTGAATTGCAGTTACCTGGCTCAGTTTTAAGTTGTTCTAGATGGTAAAAAGCTTACATTTGTATATAGATCAAACGTGCGTTTCCCAGTCGCAATCGCACATTCTTTGGCGAATTCTGTTCGTTCTAAGCTGGCAAAGCTTGTAGGAAGATGATTCTGAAGATAAACACAGCGCTAGTGTTTCACAATATGAACTGATGTTACATGGCGAATAAGCTCAGTTTTAAATTGTTGTACACGGAAAAAGCATACTTTTCTACACAGAACATACATGCATTTCCCAGTCTGAATCGCACATTCTTTGGCGAATTCTGTTCTTTCCAAGCTGGCAAAGCTTGTAGGAAGATGAATTTGAAGATAAACACACCTCTAGTGTTTCATTAGGTGAATTGCAGTTAAACGGCGAATAAGCTTAGTTTCAAGTTGTTCTAGAGGTTAAAAAGCATACTTTTCTATATAGATCAAATGTGGGTTTCCCAGTCTGAATCGCACATTCTTTTGCGAATTCTGTTCGTTCTAACCTAGCAAAGCTTGTAGTAAGATGAATTTGAAGATAAACACACTGGGAGTGCTTCATAAAGTGAATTGCAGTTACCTGTCTTAGTTTTAACTGGTTCTAGACGGTAAAAAGCTTACATTTGTATATATATCAAACGTGCGTTTCCCAGTCTCAATCGCACATTCTTTGGCGAATTCTGTTCGTTCCAAGCTGGCAAAGCTTGTAGGAAGATGACTCTGAAGATAAACACAGCGCTAGTGTTTCACAATGTGAACTGCTGTTACATGGCGAATAAGCTTAGTTTTAAGTTGTTCTAGACAGTAAAAAGCATACTTTTCTACACAGATCTTACGTGCATTTCCCAGTCTGAATCGCACATTCTTTGGCGAATTCTGTTCGTTCCAAGCTGGCAAAACTTGTAGGAAGGTGAATTTGAAGATAAACACACCTCTAGTGTTTCATAAGGTGAATTGCAGTTACACGGCGAATAAGCTCAGTTTTAAGTTGTTCTAGACGTTAAAAAGCATACTTTTCTATATAGATCAAATGTGGGTTTCCCAGTCTGAATCGCACATTCTTTGGCGAATTCTGTTCCTTCCAACCTGGCAAAGCTTGTAGGAAGATGACTTTGAAGATAAACACAGCGCTAGTGTTTCACAATGTTAATTGGTGTTACATGGCGAATGAGCTTAGTTTTAAGTTGTTGTAGACGGTAAAAAGCATACTTTTCTACACAGATCATACCTGCATTTCCCAGTATGAATCGCACATTCTTTGGCGAATTCAGTTCGTTCCAAGCTGGCAAAGCTTGTAGGAAGATGACTCTGAAGATAAACACAGCGCTAGTGTTTCACAATATGAACTCATATTACATGGCGAATAAGCTCAGTTTTAAGTTGTTGTAGACGGTAAAAAGCATACTTTTCTACACAGATCATACATGCATTTCCCAGTCTGAATCGCACATTCTTTGGCGAATTCTGTTCTTTCCAAGCTGGCAAAGCTTGTAGGAAGATGAATTTGAGATAAACACACCACTAGTGTTTCATTAGGTGAATTGCAGTTACACGGCGAATAAGCTTAGTTTTAAGTTGTTCTAGACGTTAAAAAGCATACTTTTCTATATGGATCAAATGTGGGTTTCCAGTCTGAATCGCACATTCTTTTGCGAATTCTGTTCGTTCCAAGCTGGCAAAGCTTGTAGGAAGATGACTTTGAAGATAAACACAGCGCTAGTGTTTCACAATGTTAATTGGTGTTACATGGCGAATAAGCTTAGTTTTAAGTTGTTGTAGAAGGTAAAAAGCATACTTTTCTACACAGATCATACCTGCATTTCCCAGTCTGAGTCGCACATTCTTTGGCGAATTCTGTTCGTTCTAACCAAGCAAAGCTTGTAGTAAGATGAATTTGAAGATAAACACACCGGGAGTGCTTCATAAAGTGAATTGCAGTTACCTGACTTAGTTTTAAGTTGTTCTAGACGGTAAAAAGCTTACATTTGTATATAGACCAAACGTGCGTTTCCCAGTCTCAATCGCACATTCTTTGGCGAATTCTGTTCGTTCCAAGCCGGCAAAGCTTGTAGGAAGATGACTCTGAAGATAAACACAGCGCTAGTGTTTCACAATGTGAACTGCTGTTACATGGCGAATAAGCTCAGTTTTAAGTTGTTGTAGACGGTAAAAAGCATACTTTTCTACACAGACCATACATGCATTTCCCAGTCTGAATCGCACATTCTTTGGCGAATTCTGTTGGTTTCATGCCGGCAAAGCTTGTAGGAAGATGACTTTGAAGATAAACACAGCGCTAGTGTTTCACTATGTGAATTGCTCTTACATGGCGAATAAGCTTAGTTTTAAGTTGTTCTAGACGGTAAAAAGCATACTTTTCTACACAGATCTTACGTGCATTAACCAGTCTGAATTACACATTCTTTGGCGAATTCTGTTCTTTCCAAGCTGGCAAAGCTTGTAGGAAGATGAATTTGAAGATAAACACACCTCTAGTGTTTCATAAGGTGAATTGCAGTTACACGGCGAATAAGCTTAGTTTTAAGTTGTTCTAGACGTTAAAAAGCATACTTTTCTATATAGATCAAATGTGGGTTTCCCAGTCTGAATCGCACATTCTTTGGCGAATTCTGGTCCTTCCAACCTGGCAAAGCTTGTAGGAAGATGACTTTGAAGATAAACACAGCGCTAGTGTTTCACAATGTTAATTGTTGTTACATGGCGAATAAGCTTAGTTTTAAGTTGTTGTAGACGGTAAAAAGCATACTTTTCTACGCAGATCATACCTGCATTTCCCAGTCTGAATTGCACATTCTTTGGCGAATTCTGTTCTTTCCAAGCTGGCAACGCTTTTAGGAAGATGACTCTGAAGATAAACACAGCGCTAGTGTTTCACAATATGAACTGATGTTACATGGCGAATAAGCTCAGTTTTAAGTTGTTGTAGACGGTAAAAATCATACTTTTCTACACAGATCACACCTGCATTTCCCAGTCTGAGTCGCACATTCTTTGGCGAATTCTGTTCGTTCTAACCTAGCAAAGCTTGTAGTAAGATGAATTTGAAGATAAACACACCGGGAGTGCTTCATAAAGTGAATTGCAGTTACCTGGCTCAGTTTTAAGTTGTTCTAGACGGTAAAAAGCTTACATTTGTATATAGATCAAACGTGCGTTTCCCAGTCGCAATCGCACATTCTTTGGCGAATTCTGTTCGTTCTAAGCTGGCAAAGCTTGTAGGAAGATGACTCTGAAGATAAACACAGCGCTAGTGTTTCACAATATGAACTGATGTTACATGGCGAATAAGCTCAGTTTTAAGTTGTTGTACACGGAAAAAGCATACTTTTCTACACAGAACATACATGCATTTCCCAGTCTGAATCGCACATTCTTTGGCGAATTCTGTTCTTTCCAAGCTGGCAAAGCTTGTAGGAAGATGAATTTGAAGATAAACACACCGCCAGTGTTTCATTAGGTGAATTGCAGTTAAACGGCGAATAAGCTTAGTTTCAAGTTGTTCTAGAGGTTAAAAAGCATACTTTTCTATATAGATCAAATGTGGGTTTCCCAGTCTGAATCGCACATTCTTTGGCGAATTCTGTTCGTTCTTACCAAGCAAAGCTTGTAGTAAGATGAATTTGAAGATAAACACACTGGGAGTGCTTCATAAAGTGAATTGCAGTTACCTGTCTTAGTTTTAAGTGGTTCTAGACGGTAAAAAGGTTACATTTGTATATAGATCAAACGTGCGTTTCCCAGTCTCAATCGCACATTCTTTGTCGAATTCTGTTCGTTCCAAGCTGGCAAAGCTTGTAGGAAGATGACTCTGAAGATAAACACAGCGCTAGTGTTTCACTATGTGAATTGCGCTTACGTGGCGAATAAGCTTAGTTTAAAGTTGTTCTAGACGGTAAAAAGCATACTTTTCTACACAGATCATACATGCATTTCCCAGTCTGAATCGCACATTCTTTGGCGAATTCTGTTCTTTCCAAGCTGGCAAAGCTTGTAGGAAGATGAATTTGAAGAAAAACACACCTCCAGTGTTTCATAAGGTGAATTGCAGTTACACGGCGAATAAGCTCAGTTTTAAGTTGTTCTAGACGTTAAAAAGCATACTTTTCTATATGGATCAAATGTGGGTTTCCCAGTCTGAATCGCACATTCTTTAGCGAATTCAGTTCGTTCCAAGCTGTCAAAGCTTGTAGGAAGATGACTTTGAAGATAAACACAGCGCTAGTGTTTCACAATGTTAATTGGTGTTACATGGCGAATAAGCTTAGTTTTAAGTTGTTGTAGACGGTAAAAAGCATACTTTTCTACACAGATCATACCTGCATTTCCCAGTCTGAATCGCACATTCTTTGGCGAATTCTGTTCGTTCTAACCAAGCAAAGCTTGTAGTAAGATGAATTTGAAGATAAACACACCGGGAGTGCTTCATAAAGTGAATTGCAGTTACCTGGCTTAGTATTAAGTTGTTCTAGACGGTAAAAAGCTTACATATGTATATAGACCAAACGTGCGTTTCCCAGTCTCAATCGCACATTCTTTGGCGAATTCTGTTCGTTCCAAGCCGGCAAAGCTTGTAGGAAGATGACTCTGAAGATAAACACAGCGCTAGTGTTTCACAATGTGAATTGCTCTTACATGGCGAATAAGCTTAGTTTTAAGTTGTTCTAGACGGTAAAAAGCATACTTTGCTACACAGATCTTACGTGCATTAACCAGTCTGAATTACACATTCTTTGGCGAATTCTGTTCTTTCCAAGCTGGCAAAGCTTGTAGGAAGATGAATTTGAAGATAAACACACCTCTAGTGTTTCATAAGGTGAATTGCAGTTACACGGCGAATAAGCTTAGTTTTAAGTTGTTCTAGACGTTAAAAAGCATACTTTTCTATATGGATCAAATGTGGGTTTCCAGTCTGAATCGCACATTCTTTTGCGAATTCTGTTCGTTCCAAGCTGGCAAAGCTTGTAGGAAGATGACTTTGAAGATAAACACAGCGCTAGTGTTTCACAATGTTAATTGGTGTTACATGGCGAATAAGCTTAGTTTTAAGTTGTTGTAGACGGTAAAAAGCATACTTTTCTACACAGATCATACCTGCATTTCCCAGTCTGAATCGCACATTCTTTGGCGAATTCTGTTCGTTCTAACCAAGCAAAGCTTGTAGTAAGATGAATTTGAAGATAAACACACCGGGAGTGCTTCATAAAGTGAATTGCAGTTACCTGGCTTAGTTTTAAGTTGTTCTAGACGGTAAAAAGCTTACATTTGTATATAGACCAAACGTGCGTTTCCCAGTCTCAATCTCACATTCTTTGGCGAATTCTGTTCGTTCCAAGCCGGCAAAGCTTGTAGGAAGATGACTCTGAAGATAAACACAGCGCTAGTGTTTCACAATGTGAACTGCTGTTACATGGCGAATAAGCTCAGTTTTAAGTTGTTGTAGACGGTAAAAAGCATACTTTTCTACACAGACCATACATGCATTTCCCAGTCTGAATCGCACATTCTTTGGCGAATTCTGTTGGTTCCATGCCGGCAAAGCTTGTAGGAAGATGACTTTGAAGATAAACACAGCGCTAGTGTTTCACTATGTGAATTGCTCTTACATGGCGAATAAGCTTAGTTTTAAGTTGTTCTAGACGGTAAAAAGCATACTTTTCTACACAGATCTTACGTGCATTAACCAGTCTGAATTACACATTCTTTGGCGAATTCTGTTCTTTCCAAGCTGGCAAAGCTTGTAGGAAGATGAATTTGAAGATAAACACACCTCTAGTGTTTCATAAGGTGAATTGCAGTTACACGGCGAATAAGCTTAGTTTTAAGTTGTTCTAGACGTTAAAAAGCATACTTTTCTATATAGATCAAATGTGGGTTTCCCAGTCTGAATCGCACATTCTTTGGCGAATTCTGTTCCTTCCAACCTGGCAAAGCTTGTAGGAAGATGACTTTGAAGATAAACACAGCGCTAGTGTTTCACAATGTTAATTGTTGTTACATGGCGAATAAGCTTAGTTTTAAGTTGTTGTAGACGGTAAAAAGCATACTTTTCTACACAGATCATACCTGCATTTCCCAGTCTGAATTGCACATTCTTTGGCTAATTCTGTTCTTTCCAAGCTGGCAACGCCTTTAGGAAGATGACTCTGAAGATAAACACAGCGCTAGTGTTTCACAATATGAACTGATGTTACATGGCGAATAAGCTCAGTTTTAAGTTGTTGTAGACGGTAAAAATCATACTTTTCTACACAGATCACACCTGCATTTCCCAGTCTGAGTCGCACATTCTTTGGCGAATTCTGTTCGTTCTAACCTAGCAAAGCTTGTAGTAAGATGAATTTGAAGATAAACACACCGGGAGTGCTTCATAAAGTGAATTGCAGTTACCTGGCTCAGTTTTAAGTTGTTCTAGACGGTAAAAAGCTTACATTTGTATATAGATCAAACGTGCGTTTCCCAGTCGCAATCGCACATTCTTTGGCGAATTCTGTTCGTTCTAAGCTGGCAAAGCTTGTAGGAAGATGACTCTGAAGATAAACACAGCGCTAGTGTTTCACAATATGAACTGATGTTACATGGCGAATAAGCTCAGTTTTAAGTTGTTGTACACGGAAAAAGCATACTTTTCTACACAGAACATACATGCATTTCCCAGTCTGAATCGCACATTCTTTGGCGAATTCTGTTCTTTCCAAGCTGGCAAAGCTTGTAGGAAGATGAATTTGAAGATAAACACACCGCCAGTGTTTCATTAGGTGAATTGCAGTTAAACGGCGAATAAGCTTAGTTTCAAGTTGTTCTAGAGGTTAAAAAGCATACTTTTCTATATAGATCAAATGTGGGTTTCCCAGTCTGAATCGCACATTCTTTGGCGAATTCTGTTCGTTCTAACCAAGCAAAGCTTGTAGTAAGATGAATTTGAAGATAAACACACTGGGAGTGCTTCATAAAGTGAATTGCAGTTACCTGTCTTAGTTTTAAGTGGTTCTAGACGGTAAAAAGGTTACATTTGTATATAGATCAAACGTGCGTTTCCCAGTCTCAATCGCACATTCTTTGTCGAATTCTGTTCGTTCCAAGCTGGCAAAGCTTGTAGGAAGATGACTCTGAAGATAAACACAGCGCTAGTGTTTCACTATGTGAATTGCGCTTACGTGGCGAATAAGCTTAGTTTAAAGTTGTTCTAGACGGTAAAAAGCATACTTTTCTACACAGATCATACATGCATTTCCCAGTCTGAATCGCACATTCTTTGGCGAATTCTGTTCTTTCCAAGCTGGCAAAGCTTGTAGGAAGATGAATTTGAAGAAAAACACACCTCCAGTGTTTCATAAGGTGAATTGCAGTTACACGGCGAATAAGCTCAGTTTTAAGTTGTTCTAGACGTTAAAAAGCATACTTTTCTATATGGATCAAATGTGGGTTTCCCAGTCTGAATCGCACATTCTTTAGCGAATTCTGTTCGTTCCAAGCTGTCAAAGCTTGTAGGAAGATGACTTTGAAGATAAACACAGCGCTAGTGTTTCACAATGTTAATTGGTGTTACATGGCGAATAAGCTTAGTTTTAAGTTGTTGTAGACGGTAAAAAGCATACTTTTCTACACAGATCATACCTGCATTTCCCAGTCTGAATCGCACATTCTTTGGCGAATTCTGTTCGTTCTAACCAAGCAAAGCTTGTAGTAAGATGAATTTGAAGATAAACACACCGGGAGTGCTTCATAAAGTGAATTGCAGTTACCTGGCTTAGTATTAAGTTGTTCTAGACGGTAAAAAGCTTACATTTGTATATAGACCAAACGTGCGTTTCCCAGTCTCAATCGCACATTCTTTGGCGAATTCTGTTCGTTCCAAGCCGGCAAAGCTTGTAGGAAGATGACTCTGAAGATAAACACAGCGCTAGTGTTTCACAATGTGAATTGCTCTTACATGGCGAATAAGCTTAGTTTTAAGTTGTTCTAGACGGTAAAAAGCATACTTTTCTACACAGATCTTACGTGCATTAACCAGTCTGAATTACACATTCTTTGGCGAATTCTGTTCTTTCCAAGCTGGCAAAGCTTGTAGGAAGATGAATTTGAAGATAAACACACCTCTAGTGTTTCATAAGGTGAATTGCAGTTACACGGCGAATAAGCTTAGTTTTAAGTTGTTCTAGACGTTAAAAAGCATACTTTTCTATATGGATCAAATGTGGGTTTCCAGTCTGAATCGCACATTCTTTTGCGAATTCTGTTCGTTCCAAGCTGGCAAAGCTTGTAGGAAGATGACTTTGAAGATAAACACAGCGCTAGTGTTTCACAATGTTAATTGGTGTTACATGGCGAATAAGCTTAGTTTTAAGTTGTTGTAGACGGTAAAAAGCATACTTTTCTACACAGATCATACTTGCATTTCCCAGTCTGAATCGCACATTCTTTGGCGAATTCTGTTCGTTCTAACCAAGCAAAGCTTGTAGTAAGATGAATTTGAAGATAAACACACCGGGAGTGCTTCATAAAGTGAATTGCAGTTACCTGGCTTAGTTTTAAGTTGTTCTAGACGGTAAAAAGCTTACATTTGTATATAGACCAAACGTGCGTTTCCCAGTCTCAATCTCACATTCTTTGGCGAATTCTGTTCGTTCCAAGCCGGCAAAGCTTGTAGGAAGATGACTCTGAAGATAAACACAGCGCTAGTGTTTCACAATGTGAACTGCTGTTACATGGCGAATAAGCTCAGTTTTAAGTTGTTGTAGACGGTAAAAAGCATACTTTTCTACACAGACCATACATGCATTTCCCAGTCTGAATCGCACATTCTTTGGCGAATTCTGTTGGTTCCATGCCGGCAAAGCTTGTAGGAAGATGACTTTGAAGATAAACACAGCGCTAGTGTTTCACTATGTGAATTGCTCTTACATGGCGAATAAGCTTAGTTTTAAGTTGTTCTAGACGGTAAAAAGCATACTTTTCTACACAGATCTTACGTGCATTAACCAGTCTGAATTACACATTCTTTGGCGAATTCTGTTCTTTCCAAGCTGGCAAAGCTTGTAGGAAGATGAATTTGAAGATAAACACACCTCTAGTGTTTCATAAGGTGAATTGCAGTTACACGGCGAATAAGCTTAGTTTTAAGTTGTTCTAGACGTTAAAAAGCATACTTTTCTATATAGATCAAATGTGGGTTTCCCAGTCTGAATCGCACATTCTTTGGCGAATTCTGTTCCTTCCAACCTGGCAAAGCTTGTAGGAAGATGACTTTGAAGATAAACACAGCGCTAGTGTTTCACAATGTTAATTGGTGTTACATGGCGAATAAGCTTAGTTTTAAGTTGTTGTAGACGGTAAAAAGCATACTTTTCTACGCAGATCATACCTGCATTTCCCAGTCTGAATTGCACATTCTTTGGCGAATTCTGTTCTTTCCAAGCTGGCAACGCTTTTAGGAAGATGACTCTGAAGATAAACACAGCGCTAGTGTTTCACAATATGAACTGATGTTACATGGCGAATAATCTCAGTTTTAAGTTGTTGTAGACGGTAAAAATCATACTTTTCTACACAGATCACACCTGCATTTCCCAGTCTGAATCGCACATTCTTTGGCGAATTCTGTTCGTTCTAACCTAGCAAAGCTTGTAGTAAGATGAATTTGAAGATAAACACACCGGGAGTGCTTCATAAAGTGAATTGCAGTTACCTGGCTCAGTTTTAAGTTGTTCTAGACGGTAAAAAGCTTACATTTGTATATAGATCAAACGTGCGTTTCCCAGTCGCAATCGCACATTCTTTGGCGAATTCTGTTCGTTCTAAGCTGGCAAAGCTTGTAGGAAGATGACTCTGAAGATAAACACAGCGCTAGTGTTTCACAATATGAACTGATGTTACATGGCGAATAAGCTCAGTTTTAAGTTGTTGTACACGGAAAAAGCATACTTTTCTACACAGAACATACATGCATTTCCCAGTCTGAATCGCACATTCTTTGGCGAATTCTGTTCTTTCCAAGCTGGCAAAGCTTGTAGGAAGATGAATTTGAAGATAAACACACCGCTAGTGTTTCATTAGGTGAATTGCAGTTACACGGCGAATAAGCTTAGTTTCAAGTTGTTCTAGAGGTTAAAAAGCATACTTTTCTATATAGATCAAATGTGGGTTTCCCAGTCTGAATCGCACATTCTTTGGCGAATTCTGTTCGTTCTAACCTAGCAAAGCTTGTAGTAAGATGAATTTGAAGATAAACACACTGGGAGTGCTTCATAAAGTGAATTGCAGTTACCTGTCTTAGTTTTAAGTGGTTCTAGACGGTAAAAAGCTTACATTTGTATATAGATCAAACGTGCGTTTCCCAGTCTCAATCGCACATTCTTTGGCGAATTCTGTTCGTTCCAAGCTGGCAAAGCTTGTAGGAAGATGACTCTGAAGATAAACACAGCGCTAGTGTTTCACTATGTGAATTGCTCTTACGTGGCGAATAAGCTTAGTTTTAAGTTGTTCTAGACGGTAAAAAGCATACTTTTCTACACAGATCATACATGCATTTCCCAGTCTGAATCGCACATTCTTTGGCGAATTCTGTTCTTTCCAAGCTGGCAAAGCTTGTAGGAAGATGAATTTGAAGAAAAACACACCTCCAGTGTTTCATAAGGTGAATTGCAGTTACACGGCAAATAAGCTCAGTTTTAAGTTGTTCTAGACGTTAAAAAGCATACTTTTCTATATGGATCAAATGTGGGTTTCCCAGTCTGAATCGCACATTCTTTAGCGAATTCTGTTCGTTCAAGGTGTCAAAGCTTGTAGGAAGATGACTTTGAAGATAAACACAGCGCTAGTGTTTCACAATGTTAATTGGTGTTACATGGCGAATAAGCTTAGTTTTAAGTTGTTGTAGACGGTAATAAGCATACTTTTCTACACAGATCATACCTGCATTTCCCAGTCTGAATCGCACATTCTTTGGCGAATTCTGTTCGTTCTAACCAAGCAAAGCTTGTAGTAAGATGAATTTGAAGATAAACACACCGGGAGTGCTTCATAAAGTGAATTGCAGTTACCTGGCTTAGTAAGTATTAAGTTGTTCTAGACGGTAAAAAGCTTACATTTGTATATAGACCAAACGTGCGTTTCCCAGTCTCAATCGCACATTCTTTGGCGAATTCTGTTCGTTCCAAGCCGGCAAAGCTTGTAGGAAGATGACTCTGAAGATAAACACAGCGCTAGTGTTTCACAATGTGAACTGCTGTTACATGGCGAATAAGCTCAGTTTTAAGTTGTTGTAGACGGTAAAAAGCATACTTTTCTACACAGACCATACATGCATTTCCCAGTCTGAATCGCACATTCTTTGGCGAATTCTGTTCGTTCCATGCCGGCAAAGCTTGTAGGAAGATGACTTTGAAGATAAACACAGCGCTAGTGTTTCACTATGTGAATTGCTCTTACATGGCGAATAAGCTTAGTTTTAAGTTGTTCTAGACAGTAAAAAGCATACTTTTCTACATAGATCTTACGTGCATTTCCCAGTCTGAATCGCACATTCTTTGGCGAATTCTGTTCGTTCCAAGCTGGCAAAGCTTGTAGGAAGGTGAATTTGAAGATAAACACACCTCTAGTGTTTCATAAGGTGAATTGCAGTTACACGGCGAATAAGCTTAGTTTTAAGTTGTTCTAGACGTTAAAAAGCATACTTTTCTATATAGATCAAATGTGGGTTTCCCAGTCTGAATCGCACATTCTTTGGCGAATTCTGTTCCTTCCAACCTGGCAAAGCTTGTAGGAAGATGACTTTGAAGATAAACACAGCGCTAGTGTTTCACAATGTTAATTGTTGTTACATGGCGAATAAGCTTAGTTTTAAGTTGTTGTAGACGGTAAAAAGCATACTTTTCTACGCAGATCATACCTGCATTTCCCAGTCTGAATTGCACATTCTTTGGCGAATTCTGTTCTTTCCAAGCTGGCAACGCCTTTAGGAAGATGACTCTGAAGATAAACACAGCGCTAGTGTTTCACAATATGAACTGATGTTACATGGCGAATAAGCTCAGTTTTAAGTTGTTGTAGACGGTAAAAATCATACTTTTCTACACAGATCACACCTGCATTTCCCAGTCTGAATCGCACATTCTTTGGCGAATTCTGTTCGTTCTAACCTAGCAAAGCTTGTAGTAAGATGAATTTGAAGATAAACACACTGGGAGTGCTTCATAAAGTGAATTGCAGTTACCTGTCTTAGTTTTAAGTGGTTCTAGACGGTAAAAAGCTTACATTTGTATATAGATCAAACGTGCGTTTCCCAGTCTCAATCGCACATTCTTTGGCGAATTCTGTTCCTTCCAAGCTGGCAAAGCTTGTAGGAAGATGACTCTGAAGATAAACACAGCGCTAGTGTTTCACTATGTGAATTGCTCTTACGTGGCGAATAAGCTTAGTTTTAAGTTGTTCTAGACGGTAAAAAGCATACTTTTCTACACAGATCATACATGCATTTCCCAGTCTGAATCGCACATTCTTTGGCGAATTCTGTTCTTTCCAAGCTGGCAAAGCTTGTAGGAAGATGAATTTGAAGAAAAACACACCTCTAGTGTTTCATAAGGTGAATTGCAGTTACACGGCGAATAAGCTTAGGTTTAAGTTGTTCTAGACGTTAAAAAGCATACTTTTCTATATAGATCAAATGTGGGTTTCCCAGTCTGAATCGCACATTCTTTGGCGAATTCTGTTCCTTCCAAACTGGCAAAGCTTGTAGGAAGATGACTTTGAAGATAAACTCAGCGCTACTGTTTCACAATGTTAATTGGTGTTACATGGCGAATAAGCTTAGTTTTAAGTTGTTGTAGACGGTAAAAAGCATACTTTTCTACACAGATCAAACATGCATTTCCCAGTATGAATCGCACATTCTTTGGCGAATTCAGTTCGTTCCAAGCTGGCAAAGCTTGTAGGAAGATGACTCTGAAGATAAACACAGCGCTAGTGTTTCACAATATGAACTCATATTACATGGCGAATAAGCTCAGTTTTAAGTTGTTGTAGACGGTAAAAAGCATACTTTTCTACACAGATCATACATGCATTTCCCAGTCTGAATCGCACATTCTTTGGCGAATTCTGTTCTTTCCAAGCTGGCAAAGCTTGTAGGAAGATGAATTTGAAGATAAACACACCACTAGTGTTTCATTAGGTGAATTGCAGTTACACGGCGAATAAGCTTAGTTTTAAGTTGTTCTAGACGTTAAAAAGCATACTTTTCTATATGGATCAAATGTGGGTTTCCCAGTCTGAATCGCACATTCTTTTGCGAATTCTGTTCGTTCCAAGCTGGCAAAGCTTGTAGGAAGATGACTTTGAAGATAAACACAGCGCTAGTGTTTCACAATGTTAATTGGTGTTACATGGCGAATAAGCTTAGTTTTAAGTTGTTGTAGACGGTAAAAAGCATACTTTTCTACACAGATCATACCTGCATTTCCCAGTCTGAGTCGCACATTCTTTGGCGAATTCTGTTCGTTCTAACCAAGCAAAGCTTGTAGTAAGATGAATTTGAAGATAAACACACCGGGAGTGCTTCATAAAGTGAATTGCAGTTACCTTTCTTAGTTTTAAGTTGTTCCTGACGGTAAAAAGCTTACATTTGTATATAGACCAAACGTGCGTTTCCCAGTCTCAATCGCACATTCTTTGGCGAATTCTGTTCGTTCCAAGCCGGCAAAGCTTGTAGGAAGATGACTCTGAAGATAAACACAGCGCTAGTGTTTCACAATGTGAACTGCTGTTACATGGCGAATAAGCTCAGTTTTAAGTTGTTGTAGACGGTAAAAAGCATACTTTTCTACACAGACCATACATGCATTTCCCAGTCTGAATCGCACATTCTTTGGCGAATTCTGTTGGTTCCATGCCGGCAAAGCTTGTAGGAAGATGACTTTGAAGATAAACACAGCGCTAGTGTTTCACTATGTGAATTGCTCTTACATGCGAATAAGCTTAGTTTTAAGTTGTTCTAGACGGTAAAAAGCATACTTTTCTACACAGATCTTACGTGCATTAACCAGTCTGAATTACACATTCTTTGGCGAATTCTGTTCTTTCCAAGCTGGCAAAGCTTGTAGGAAGATGAATTTGAAGATAAACACACCTCTAGTGTTTCATAAGGTGAATTGCAGTTACACGGCGAATAAGCTCAGTTTTAAGTTGTTGTACACGGAAAAAGCATACTTTTCTACACAGAACATACATGCATTTCCCAGTCTGAATCGCACATTCTTTGGCGAATTCTGTTCTTTCCAAGCTGGCAAAGCTTGTAGGAAAATGAATTTGAAGATAAACACAGCGCTAGTGTTTCACTATGTGAATTGCTCTTTCAAGGCAAATAAGCTTAGTTTTAAGTTGTTGTAGACGGTAAAAAGCATACTTTTCTACGCAGATCATACCTGCATTTCCCAGTCTGAATTGCACATTCTTTGGCGAATTCTGTTCTTTCCAAGCTGGCAACGCTTTTAGGAAGATGACTCTGAAGATAAACACAGCGCTAGTGTTTCACAATATGAACTGATGTTACATGGCGAATAAGCTCAGTTTTAAGTTGTTGTAGACGGTAAAAATCATACTTTTCTACACAGATCACACCTGCATTTCCCAGTCTGAATCGCACATTCTTTGGCGAATTCTGTTCGTTCTTACCTAGCAAAGCTTGTAGTAAGATGAATTTGAAGATAAACACACCGGGAGTGCTTCATAAAGTGAATTGCAGTTACCTGGCTCACTTTTAAGTTGTTCTAGACGGTAAAAAGCTTACATTTGTATATAGATCAAACGTGCATTTCCCAGTCGCAATCGCACATTCTTTGGCGAATTCTGTTCGTTCTAAGCTGGCAAAGCTTGTAGGAAGATGACTCTGAAGATAAACACAGCGCTAGTGTTTCACAATATGAACTGATGTTACATGGCGAATAAGCTCAGTTTTTAGTTGTTGTACACGGAAAAAGCATACTTTTCTACACAGAACATACATGCATTTCCCAGTCTGAATCGCACATTCTTTGGCGAATTCTGTTCTTTCCAAGCTGGCAAAGCTTGTAGGAAGATGAATTTGAAGATAAACACACCGCCAGTGTTTCATTAGGTGAATTGCAGTTAAACGGCGAATAAGCTTAGTTTCAAGTTGTTCTAGAGGTTAAAAAGCATACTTTTCAATATAGATCAAATGTGGGTTTCCCAGTCTGAATCGCACATTCTTTGGCGAATTCTGTTCGTTCTAACCTAGCAAAGCTTGTAGTAAGATGAATTTGAAGATAAACACACTGGGAGTGCTTCATAAAGTGAATTGCAGTTACCTGTCTTAGTTTTAACTGGTTCTAGACGGTAAAAAGCTTACATTTGTATATAGATCAAACGTGCGTTTCCCAGTCTCAATCGCACATTCTTTGGCGAATTCTGTTCGTTCCAAGCTGGCAAAGCTTGTAGGAAGATGACTCTGAAGATAAACACAGCGCTAGTGTTTCACAATGTGAACTGCTGTTACCTGGCGAATAAGCTCAGTTTTAAGTTCTTGTAGACGGTAAAAAGCATACTTTTCTACACAGACCATACATGCATTTCCCAGTCTGAATCGCACATTCTTTGGCGAATTCTGTTCGTTCCATGCCGGCAAAGCTTGTAGGAAGATGACTTTGAAGATAAACACAGCGCTAGTGTTTCACTATGTGAATTGCTCTTACATGGCGAATAAGCTTAGTTTTAAGTTGTTCTAGACAGTAAAAAGCATACTTTTCTACACAGATCTTACGTGCATTTCCCAGTCTGAATCGCACATTCTTTGGCGAATTCTGTTCGTTCCAAGCTGGCAAAGCTTGTAGGAAGGTGAATTTGAAGATAAACACACCTCTAGTGTTTCATAAGGTGAATTGCAGTTACACGGCGAATAAGCTCAGTTTTAAGTTGTTCTAGACGTTAAAAAGCATACTTTTCTATATAGATCAAATGTGGGTTTCCCAGTCTGAATCGCACATTCTTTGGCGAATTCTGTTCCTTCCAACCTGGCAAAGCTTGTAGGAAGATGACTTTGAAGATAAACACAGCGCTAGTGTTTCACAATGTTAATTGGTGTTACATGGCGAATAAGCTTAGTTTTAAGTTGTTGTAGACGGTAAAAAGCATACTTTTCTACACAGATCATACATGCATTTCCCAGTATGAATCGCACATTCTTTGGCGAATTCAGTTCGTTCCAAGCTGGCAAAGCTTGTAGGAAGATGACTCTGAAGATAAACACAGCGCTAGTGTTTCACAATATGAACTCATATTACATGGCGAATAAGCTCAGTTTTAAGTTGTTGTAGACGGTAAAAAGCATACTTTTCTACACAGATCATACATGCATTTCCCAGTCTGAATCGCACATTCTTTGGCGAATTCTGTTCTTTCCAAGCTGGCAAAGCTTGTAGGAAGATGAATTTGAAGATAAACACACCACTAGTGTTTCATTAGGTGAATTGCAGTTACACGGCGAATAAGCTTAGTTTTAAGTTGTTCTAGACGTTAAAAAGCATACTTTTCTATATGGATCAAATGTGGGTTTCCAGTCTGAATCGCACATTCTTTTGCGAATTCTGTTCGTTCCAAGCTGGCAAAGCTTGTAGGAAGATGACTTTGAAGATAAACACAGCGCTAGTGTTTCACAATGTTAATTGGTGTTACATGGCGAATAAGCTTAGTTTTAAGTTGTTGTAGACGGTAAAAAGCATACTTTTCTACACAGATCATACCTGCATTTCCCAGTCTGAGTCGCACATTCTTTGGCGAATTCTGTTCGTTCTAACCAAGCAAAGCTTGTAGTAAGATGAATTTGAAGATAAACACACCGGGAGTGCTTCATAAAGTGAATTGCAGTTACCTGGCTTAGTTTTAAGTTGTTCTAGACGGTAAAAAGCTTACATTTGTATATAGACCAAACGTGCGTTTCCCAGTCTCAATCGCACATTCTTTGGCGAATTCTGTTCGTTCCAAGCCGGCAAAGCTTGTAGGAAGATGACTCTGAAGATAAACACAGCGCTAGTGTTTCACAATGTGAACTGCTGTTACATGGCGAATAAGCTCAGTTTTAAGTTGTTGTAGACGGTAAAAAGCATACTTTTCTACACAGACCATACATGCATTTCCCAGTCTGAATCGCACATTCTTTGGCGAATTCTGTTGGTTCCATGCCGGCAAAGCTTGTAGGAAGATGACTTTGAAGATCAACACAGCGCTAGTGTTTCACTATGTGAATTGCTCTTACATGGCGAATAAGCTTAGTTTTAAGTTGTTCTAGACGGTAAAAAGCATACTTTTCTACACAGATCTTACGTGCATTAACCAGTCTGAATTACACATTCTTTGGCGAATTCTGTTCTTTCCAAGCTGGCAAAGCTTGTAGGAAGATGAATTTGAAGATAAACACACCTCTAGTGTTTCATAAGGTGAATTGCAGTTACACGGCGAATAAGCTTAGTTTTAAGTTGTTCTAGACGTTAAAAAGCATACTTTTCTATATAGATCAAATGTGGGTTTCCCAGTCTGAATCGCACATTCTTTGGCGAATTCTGGTCCTTCCAACCTGGCAAAGCTTGTAGGAAGATGACTTTGAAGATAAACACAGCGCTAGTGTTTCACAATGTTAATTGTTGTTACATGGCGAATAAGCTTAGTTTTAAGTTGTTGTAGACGGTAAAAAGCATAATTTTCTACGCAGATCATACCTGCATTTCCCAGTCTGAATTGCACATTCTTTGGCGAATTCTGTTCTTTCCAAGCTGGCAAAGCTTGTAGGAAGATGAATTTGAAGATAAACACACCTCTAGTGTTTCATAAGGTGAATTGCAGTTACACGGCGAATAAGCTTAGTTTTAAGTTGTTCTAGACGTTAAAAAGCATACTTTTCTATATGTATCAAATGTGGGTTTCCAGTCTGAATCACACATTCTTTGGCGAATTCTGTTCGTTCCAAGCTGGCAAAGCTTGTAGGAAGATGACTTTGAAGATAAACACAGCTCTAGTGTTTCACAATGTTAATTGGTGTTACATGGCGAATAAGCTTAGTTTTAAGTTGTTGTAGACGGTAAAAAGCATACTTTTCTACACAGATCATACCTGCATTTCCCAGTCTGAATCGCACATTCTTTGGCGAATTCTGTTCTTTCCAAGCTGTCAACGCTTTTAGGAAGATGACTCTGAAGATAAACACAGCGCTAGTGTTTCACAATATGAACTGATGTTACATGGCGAATAAGCTCAGTTTTAAGTTGTTGTAGACGGTAAAAATCATACTTTTCTACACAGATCACACCTGCATTTCCCAGTCTGAATCGCACATTCTTTGGCGAATTCTGTTCGTTCTAACCAAGCAAAGCTTGTAGTAAGATGAATTTGAAGATAAACACACCGGGAGTGCTTCATAAAGTGATTTGCAGTTACCTGGCTTAGTTTTAAGTTGTTCTAGACGGTAAAAAGCTTACATTTGTATATAGACCAAACGTGCGTTTCCCAGTCTCAATCGCACATTCTTTGGCGAATTCTGTTCGTTCCAAGCCGGCAAAGCTTGTAGGAAGATGACTCTGAAGATAAACACAGCGCTAGTGTTTCACAATGTGAACTGCTGTTACATGGCGAATAAGCTCAGTTTTAAGTTGTTGTAGACGGTAAAAAGCATACTTTTCTACACAGACCATACATGCATTTCCCAGTCTGAATCGCACATTCTTTGGCGAATTCTGTTGGTTCCATGCCGGCAAAGCTTGTAGGAAGATGACTTTGAAGATAAACACAGCGCTAGTGTTTCACTATGTGAATTGCTCTTACATGGCGAATAAGCTTAGTTTTAAGTTGTTCTAGACGGTAAAAAGCATACTTTTCTACACAGATCTTACGTGCATTAACCAGTCTGAATTACACATTCTTTGGCGAATTCTGTTCTTTCCAAGCTGGCAAAGCTTGTAGGAAGATGAATTTGAAGATAAACACACCTCTAGTGTTTCATAAGGTGAATTGCAGTTACACGGCGAATAAGCTCAGTTTTAAGTTGTTGTACACGGAAAAAGCATACTTTTCTACACAGAACATACATGCATTTCCCAGTCTGAATCGCACATTCTTTGGCGAATTCTGTTCTTTCCAAGCTGGCAAAGCTTGTAGGAAGATGAATTTGAAGATAAACACAGCGCTAGTGTTTCACTATGTGAATTGCTCTTTCAAGGCAAATAAGCTTAGTTTTAAGTTGTTGTAGACGGTAAAAAGCATACTTTTCTACGCAGATCATACCTGCATTTCCCAGTCTGAATTGCACATTCTTTGGCGAATTCTGTTCTTTCCAAGCTGGCAACGCTTTTAGGAAGATGACTCTGAAGATAAACACAGCGCTAGTGTTTCACAATATGAACTGATGTTACATGGCGAATAAGCTCAGTTTTAAGTTGTTGTAGACGGTAAAAATCATACTTTTCTACACAGATCACACCTGCATTTCCCAGTCTGAATCGCACATTCTTTGGCGAATTCTGTTCGTTCTTACCTAGCAAAGCTTGTAGTAAGATGAATTTGAAGATAAAAACACCGGGAGTGCTTCATAAAGTGAATTGCAGTTACCTGGCTCAGTTTTAAGTTGTTCTAGACGGTAAAAAGCTTACATTTGTATATAGATCAAACGTGCGTTTCCCAGTCGCAATCGCACATTCTTTGGCGAATTCTGTTCGTTCTAAGCTGGCAAAGCTTGTAGGAAGATGATTCTGAAGATAAACACAGCGCTAGTGTTTCACAATATGAACTGATGTTACATGGCGAATAAGCTCAGTTTTAAATTGTTGTACACGGAAAAAGCATACTTTTCTACACAGAACATACATGCATTTCCCAGTCTGAATCGCACATTCTTTGGCGAATTCTGTTCTTTCCAAGCTGGCAAAGCTTGTAGGAAGATGAATTTGAAGATAAACACACCTCTAGTGTTTCATTAGGTGAATTGCAGTTAAACGGCGAATAAGCTTAGTTTCAAGTTGTTCTAGAGGTTAAAAAGCATACTTTTCTATATAGATCAAATGTGGGTTTCCCAGTCTGAATCGCACATTCTTTGGCGAATTCTGTTCGTTCTAACCTAGCAAAGCTTGTAGTAAGATGAATTTGAAGATAAACACACTGGGAGTGCTTCATAAAGTGAATTGCAGTTACCTGTCTTAGTTTTAACTGGTTCTAGACGGTAAAAAGCTTACATTTGTATATAGATCAAACGTGCGTTTCCCAGTCTCAATCGCACATTCTTTGGCGAATTCTGTTCGTTCCAAGCTGGCAAAGCTTGTAGGAAGATGACTCTGAAGATAAACACAGCGCTAGTGTTTCACAATGTGAACTGCTGTTACATGGCGAATAAGCTCAGTTTTAAGTTCTTGTAGACGGTAAAAAGCATACTTTTCTACACAGACCATACATGCATTTCCCAGTCTGAATCGCACATTCTTTGGCGAATTCTGTTCGTTCCATGCCGGCAAAGCTTGTAGGAAGATGACTTTGAAGATAAACACAGCGCTAGTGTTTCACTATGTGAATTGCTCTTACATGGCGAATAAGCTTAGTTTTAAGTTGTTCTAGACAGTAAAAAGCATACTTTTCTACACAGATCTTACGTGCATTTCCCAGTCTGAATCGCACATTCTTTGGCGAATTCTGTTCGTTCCAAGCTGGCAAAGCTTGTAGGAAGGTGAATTTGAAGATAAACACACCTCTAGTGTTTCATAAGGTGAATTGCAGTTACACGGCGAATAAGCTCAGTTTTAAGTTGTTCTAGACGTTAAAAAGCATACTTTTCTATATAGATCAAATGTGGGTTTCCCAGTCTGAATCGCACATTCTTTGGCGAATTCTGTTCCTTCCAACCTGGCAAAGCTTGTAGGAAGATGACTTTGAAGATAAACACAGCGCTAGTGTTTCACAATGTTAATTGGTGTTACATGGCGAATAAGCTTAGTTTTAAGTTGTTGTAGACGGTAAAAAGCATACTTTTCTACACAGATCATACATGCATTTCCCAGTATGAATCGCACATTCTTTGGCGAATTCAGTTCGTTCCAAGCTGGCAAAGCTTGTAGGAAGATGACTCTGAAGATAAACACAGCGCTAGTGTTTCACAATATGAACTCATATTACATGGCGAATAAGCTCAGTTTTAAGTTGTTGTAGACGGTAAAAAGCATACTTTTCTACACAGATCATACATGCATTTCCCAGTCTGAATCGCACATTCTTTGGCGAATTCTGTTCTTTCCAAGCTGGCAAAGCTTGTAGGAAGATGAATTTGAAGATAAACACACCACTAGTGTTTCATTAGGTGAATTGCAGTTACACGGCGAATAAGCTTAGTTTTAAGTTGTTCTAGACGTTAAAAAGCATACTTTTCTATATGGATCAAATGTGGGTTTCCAGTCTGAATCGCACATTCTTTTGCGAATTCTGTTCGTTCCAAGCTGGCAAAGCTTGTAGGAAGATGACTTTGAAGATAAACACAGCGCTAGTGTTTCACAATGTTAATTGGTGTTACATGGCGAATAAGCTTAGTTTTAAGTTGTTGTAGACGGTAAAAAGCATACTTTTCTACACAGATCATACCTGCATTTCCCAGTCTGAGTCGCACATTCTTTGGCGAATTCTGTTCGTTCTAACCAAGCAAAGCTTGTAGTAAGATGAATTTGAAGATAAACACACCGGGAGTGCTTCATAAAGTGAATTGCAGTTACCTGGCTTAGTTTTAAGTTGTTCTAGACGGTAAAAAGCTTACATTTGTATATAGACCAAACGTGCGTTTCCCAGTCTCAATCGCACATTCTTTGGCGAATTCTGTTCGTTCCAAGCCGGCAAAGCTTGTAGGAAGATGACTCTGAAGATAAACACAGCGCTAGTGTTTCACAATGTGAACTGCTGTTACATGGCGAATAAGCTCAGTTTTAAGTTGTTGTAGACGGTAAAAAGCATACTTTTCTACACAGACCATACATGCATTTCCCAGTCTGAATCGCACATTCTTTGGCGAATTCTGTTGGTTCCATGCCGGCAAAGCTTGTAGGAAGATGACTTTGAAGATCAACACAGCGCTAGTGTTTCACTATGTGAATTGCTCTTACATGGCGAATAAGCTTAGTTTTAAGTTGTTCTAGACGGTAAAAAGCATACTTTTCTACACAGATCTTACGTGCATTAACCAGTCTGAATTACACATTCTTTGGCGAATTCTGTTCTTTCCAAGCTGGCAAAGCTTGTAGGAAGATGAATTTGAAGATAAACACACCTCTAGTGTTTCATAAGGTGAATTGCAGTT
The DNA here is from genome assembly GCF_021556685.1 of Rattus norvegicus. Taxonomy (NCBI): domain Eukaryota; kingdom Metazoa; phylum Chordata; class Mammalia; order Rodentia; family Muridae; genus Rattus; species Rattus norvegicus. The sequence goes on from NC_141552.1 coordinate 37,531,159, forward strand.
ACACGGCGAATAAGCTTAGTTTTAAGTTGTTCTAGACGTTAAAAAGCATACTTTTCTATATAGATCAAATGTGGGTTTCCCAGTCTGAATCGCACATTCTTTGGCGAATTCTGGTCCTTCCAACCTGGCAAAACTTGTAGGAAGATGACTTTGAAGATAAACACAGCGCTAGTGTTTCACAATGTTAATTGTTGTTACATGGCGAATAAGCTTAGTTTTAAGTTGTTGTAGACGGTAAAAAGCATACTTTTCTACGCAGATCATACCTGCATTTCCCAGTCTGAATTGCACATTCTTTGGCGAATTCTGTTCTTTCCAAGCTGGCAAAGCTTGTAGGAAGATGAATTTGAAGATAAACACACCTCTAGTGTTTCATAAGGTGAATTGCAGTTACACGGCGAATAAGCTTAGTTTTAAGTTGTTCTAGACGTTAAAAAGCATACTTTTCTATATGTATCAAATGTGGGTTTCCAGTCTGAATCGCACATTCTTTTGCGAATTCTGTTCGTTCCAAGCTGGCAAAGCTTGTAGGAAGATGACTTTGAAGATAAACACAGCGCTAGTGTTTCACAATGTTAATTGGTGTTACATGGCGAATAAGCTTAGTTTTAAGTTGTTGTAGACGGTAAAAAGCATACTTTTCTACACAGATCATACCTGCATTTCCCAGTCTGAATCGCACATTCTTTGGCGAATTCTGTTCTTTCCAAGCTGTCAACGCTTTTAGGAAGATGACTCTGAAGATAAACACAGCGCTAGTGTTTCACAATATGAACTGATGTTACATGGCGAATAAGCTCAGTTTTAAGTTGTTGTAGACGGTAAAAATCATACTTTTCTACACAGATCACACCTGCATTTCCCAGTCTGAATCGCACATTCTTTGGCGAATTCTGTTCGTTCTAACCAAGCAAAGCTTGTAGTAAGATGAATTTGAAGATAAACACACCGGGAGTGCTTCATAAAGTGAATTGCAGTTACCTGGCTTAGTTTTAAGTTGTTCTAGACGGTAAAAAGCTTACATTTGTATATAGACCAAACGTGCGTTTCCCAGTCTCAATCGCACATTCTTTGGCGAATTCTGTTCGTTCCAAGCCGGCAAAGCTTGTAGGAAGATGACTCTGAAGATAAACACAGCGCTAGTGTTTCACAATGTGAACTGCTGTTACATGGCGAATAAGCTCAGTTTTAAGTTGTTGTAGACGGTAAAAAGCATACTTTTCTACACAGACCATACATGCATTTCCCAGTCTGAATCGCACATTCTTTGGCGAATTCTGTTGGTTCCATGCCGGCAAAGCTTGTAGGAAGATGACTTTGAAGATAAACACAGCGCTAGTGTTTCACTATGTGAATTGCTCTTACATGGCGAATAAGCTTAGTTTTAAGTTGTTCTAGACGGTAAAAAGCATACTTTTCTACACAGATCTTACGTGCATTAACCAGTCTGAATTACACATTCTTTGGCGAATTCTGTTCTTTCCAAGCTGGCAAAGCTTGTAGGAAGATGAATTTGAAGATAAACACACCTCTAGTGTTTCATAAGGTGAATTGCAGTTACACGGCGAATAAGCTCAGTTTTAAGTTGTTGTACACGGAAAAAGCATACTTTTCTACACAGAACATACATGCATTTCCCAGTCTGAATCGCACATTCTTTGGCGAATTCTGTTCTTTCCAAGCTGGCAAAGCTTGTAGGAAGATGAATTTGAAGATAAACACAGCGCTAGTGTTTCACTATGTGAATTGCTCTTTCAAGGCAAATAAGCTTAGTTTTAAGTTGTTGTAGACGGTAAAAAGCATACTTTTCTACGCAGATCATACCTGCATTTCCCAGTCTGAATTGCACATTCTTTGGCGAATTCTGTTCTTTCCAAGCTGGCAACGCTTTTAGGAAGATGACTCTGAAGATAAACACAGCGCTAGTGTTTCACAATATGAACTGATGTTACATGGCGAATAAGCTCAGTTTTAAGTTGTTGTAGACGGTAAAAATCATACTTTTCTACACAGATCACACCTGCATTTCCCAGTCTGAATCGCACATTCTTTGGCGAATTCTGTTCGTTCTTACCTAGCAAAGCTTGTAGTAAGATGAATTTGAAGATAAAAACACCGGGAGTGCTTCATAAAGTGAATTGCAGTTACCTGGCTCAGTTTTAAGTTGTTCTAGACGGTAAAAAGCTTACATTTGTATATAGATCAAACGTGCGTTTCCCAGTCGCAATCGCACATTCTTTGGCGAATTCTGTTCGTTCTAAGCTGGCAAAGCTTGTAGGAAGATGATTCTGAAGATAAACACAGCGCTAGTGTTTCACAATATGAACTGATGTTACATGGCGAATAAGCTCAGTTTTAAATTGTTGTACACGGAAAAAGCATACTTTTCTACACAGAACATACATGCATTTCCCAGTCTGAATCGCACATTCTTTGGCGAATTCTGTTCTTTCCAAGCTGGCAAAGCTTGTAGGAAGATGAATTTGAAGATAAACACACCTCTAGTGTTTCATTAGGTGAATTGCAGTTAAACGGCGAATAAGCTTAGTTTCAAGTTGTTCTAGAGGTTAAAAAGCATACTTTTCTATATAGATCAAATGTGGGTTTCCCAGTCTGAATCGCACATTCTTTGGCGAATTCTGTTCGTTCTAACCTAGCAAAGCTTGTAGTAAGATGAATTTGAAGATAAACACACTGGGAGTGCTTCATAAAGTGAATTGCAGTTACCTGTCTTAGTTTTAACTGGTTCTAGACGGTAAAAAGCTTACATTTGTATATAGATCAAACGTGCGTTTCCCAGTCTCAATCGCACATTCTTTGGCGAATTCTGTTCGTTCCAAGCTGGCAAAGCTTGTAGGAAGATGACTCTGAAGATAAACACAGCGCTAGTGTTTCACAATGTGAACTGCTGTTACATGGCGAATAAGCTCAGTTTTAAGTTCTTGTAGACGGTAAAAAGCATACTTTTCTACACAGACCATACATGCATTTCCCAGTCTGAATCGCACATTCTTTGGCGAATTCTGTTCGTTCCATGCCGGCAAAGCTTGTAGGAAGATGACTTTGAAGATAAACACAGCGCTAGTGTTTCACTATGTGAATTGCTCTTACATGGCGAATAAGCTTAGTTTTAAGTTGTTCTAGACAGTAAAAAGCATACTTTTCTACACAGATCTTACGTGCATTTCCCAGTCTGAATCGCACATTCTTTGGCGAATTCTGTTCGTTCCAAGCTGGCAAAGCTTGTAGGAAGGTGAATTTGAAGATAAACACACCTCTAGTGTTTCATAAGGTGAATTGCAGTTACACGGCGAATAAGCTCAGTTTTAAGTTGTTCTAGACGTTAAAAAGCATACTTTTCTATATAGATCAAATGTGGGTTTCCCAGTCTGAATCGCACATTCTTTGGCGAATTCTGTTCCTTCCAACCTGGCAAAGCTTGTAGGAAGATGACTTTGAAGATAAACACAGCGCTAGTGTTTCACAATGTTAATTGGTGTTACATGGCGAATAAGCTTAGTTTTAAGTTGTTGTAGACGGTAAAAAGCATACTTTTCTACACAGATCATACATGCATTTCCCAGTATGAATCGCACATTCTTTGGCGAATTCAGTTCGTTCCAAGCTGGCAAAGCTTGTAGGAAGATGACTCTGAAGATAAACACAGCGCTAGTGTTTCACAATATGAACTCATATTACATGGCGAATAAGCTCAGTTTTAAGTTGTTGTAGACGGTAAAAAGCATACTTTTCTACACAGATCATACATGCATTTCCCAGTCTGAATCGCACATTCTTTGGCGAATTCTGTTCTTTCCAAGCTGGCAAAGCTTGTAGGAAGATGAATTTGAAGATAAACACACCACTAGTGTTTCATTAGGTGAATTGCAGTTACACGGCGAATAAGCTTAGTTTTAAGTTGTTCTAGACGTTAAAAAGCATACTTTTCTATATGGATCAAATGTGGGTTTCCAGTCTGAATCGCACATTCTTTTGCGAATTCTGTTCGTTCCAAGCTGGCAAAGCTTGTAGGAAGATGACTTTGAAGATAAACACAGCGCTAGTGTTTCACAATGTTAATTGGTGTTACATGGCGAATAAGCTTAGTTTTAAGTTGTTGTAGACGGTAAAAAGCATACTTTTCTACACAGATCATACCTGCATTTCCCAGTCTGAGTCGCACATTCTTTGGCGAATTCTGTTCGTTCTAACCAAGCAAAGCTTGTAGTAAGATGAATTTGAAGATAAACACACCGGGAGTGCTTCATAAAGTGAATTGCAGTTACCTGGCTTAGTTTTAAGTTGTTCTAGACGGTAAAAAGCTTACATTTGTATATAGACCAAACGTGCGTTTCCCAGTCTCAATCGCACATTCTTTGGCGAATTCTGTTCGTTCCAAGCCGGCAAAGCTTGTAGGAAGATGACTCTGAAGATAAACACAGCGCTAGTGTTTCACAATGTGAACTGCTGTTACATGGCGAATAAGCTCAGTTTTAAGTTGTTGTAGACGGTAAAAAGCATACTTTTCTACACAGACCATACATGCATTTCCCAGTCTGAATCGCACATTCTTTGGCGAATTCTGTTGGTTCCATGCCGGCAAAGCTTGTAGGAAGATGACTTTGAAGATCAACACAGCGCTAGTGTTTCACTATGTGAATTGCTCTTACATGGCGAATAAGCTTAGTTTTAAGTTGTTCTAGACGGTAAAAAGCATACTTTTCTACAGATCTTACGTGCATTAACCAGTCTGAATTACACATTCTTTGGCGAATTCTGTTCTTTCCAAGCTGGCAAAGCTTGTAGGAAGATGAATTTGAAGATAAACACACCTCTAGTGTTTCATAAGGTGAATTGCAGTTACACGGCGAATAAGCTTAGTTTTAAGTTGTTCTAGACGTTAAAAAGCATACTTTTCTATATAGATCAAATGTGGGTTTCCCAGTCTGAATCGCACATTCTTTGGCGAATTCTGGTCCTTCCAACCTGGCAAAACTTGTAGGAAGATGACTTTGAAGATAAACACAGCGCTAGTGTTTCACAATGTTAATTGTTGTTACATGGCGAATAAGCTTAGTTTTAAGTTGTTGTAGACGGTAAAAAGCATACTTTTCTACGCAGATCATACCTGCATTTCCCAGTCTGAATTGCACATTCTTTGGCGAATTCTGTTCTTTCCAAGCTGGCAAAGCTTGTAGGAAGATGAATTTGAAGATAAACACACCTCTAGTGTTTCATAAGGTGAATTGCAGTTACACGGCGAATAAGCTTAGTTTTAAGTTGTTCTAGACGTTAAAAAGCATACTTTTCTATATGTATCAAATGTGGGTTTCCAGTCTGAATCGCACATTCTTTTGCGAATTCTGTTCGTTCCAAGCTGGCAAAGCTTGTAGGAAGATGACTTTGAAGATAAACACAGCGCTAGTGTTTCACAATGTTAATTGGTGTTACATGGCGAATAAGCTTAGTTTTAAGTTGTTGTAGACGGTAAAAAGCATACTTTTCTACACAGATCATACCTGCATTTCCCAGTCTGAATCGCACATTCTTTGGCGAATTCTGTTCTTTCCAAGCTGTCAACGCTTTTAGGAAGATGACTCTGAAGATAAACACAGCGCTAGTGTTTCACAATATGAACTGATGTTACATGGCGAATAAGCTCAGTTTTAAGTTGTTGTAGACGGTAAAAATCATACTTTTCTACACAGATCACACCTGCATTTCCCAGTCTGAATCGCACATTCTTTGGCGAATTCTGTTCGTTCTAACCAAGCAAAGCTTGTAGTAAGATGAATTTGAAGATAAACACACCGGGAGTGCTTCATAAAGTGAATTGCAGTTACCTGGCTTAGTTTTAAGTTGTTCTAGACGGTAAAAAGCTTACATTTGTATATAGACCAAACGTGCGTTTCCCAGTCTCAATCGCACATTCTTTGGCGAATTCTGTTCGTTCCAAGCCGGCAAAGCTTGTAGGAAGATGACTCTGAAGATAAACACAGCGCTAGTGTTTCACAATGTGAACTGCTGTTACATGGCGAATAAGCTCAGTTTTAAGTTCTTGTAGACGGTAAAAAGCATACTTTTCTACACAGACCATACATGCATTTCCCAGTCTGAATCGCACATTCTTTGGCGAATTCTGTTGGTTCCATGCCGGCAAAGCTTGTAGGAAGATGACTTTGAAGATAAACACAGCGCTAGTGTTTCACTATGTGAATTGCTCTTACATGGCGAATAAGCTTAGTTTTAAGTTGTTCTAGACGGTAAAAAGCATACTTTTCTACACAGATCTTACGTGCATTAACCAGTCTGAATTACACATTCTTTGGCGAATTCTGTTCTTTCCAAGCTGGCAAAGCTTGTAGGAAGATGAATTTGAAGATAAACACACCTCTAGTGTTTCATAAGGTGAATTGCAGTTACACGGCGAATAAGCTCAGTTTTAAGTTGTTGTACACGGAAAAAGCATACTTTTCTACACAGAACATACATGCATTTCCCAGTCTGAATCGCACATTCTTTGGCGAATTCTGTTCTTTCCAAGCTGGCAAAGCTTGTAGGAAGATGAATTTGAAGATAAACACAGCGCTAGTGTTTCACTATGTGAATTGCTCTTTCAAGGCAAATAAGCTTAGTTTTAAGTTGTTGTAGACGGTAAAAAGCATACTTTTCTACGCAGATCATACCTGCATTTCCCAGTCTGAATTGCACATTCTTTGGCGAATTCTGTTCTTTCCAAGCTGGCAACGCTTTTAGGAAGATGACTCTGAAGATAAACACAGCGCTAGTGTTTCACAATATGAACTGATGTTACATGGCGAATAAGCTCAGTTTTAAGTTGTTGTAGACGGTAAAAATCATACTTTTCTACACAGATCACACCTGCATTTCCCAGTCTGAATCGCACATTCTTTGGCGAATTCTGTTCGTTCTTACCTAGCAAAGCTTGTAGTAAGATGAATTTGAAGATAAAAACACCGGGAGTGCTTCATAAAGTGAATTGCAGTTACCTGGCTCAGTTTTAAGTTGTTCTAGACGGTAAAAAGCTTACATTTGTATATAGATCAAACGTGCGTTTCCCAGTCGCAATCGCACATTCTTTGGCGAATTCTGTTCGTTCTAAGCTGGCAAAGCTTGTAGGAAGATGATTCTGAAGATAAACACAGCGCTAGTGTTTCACAATATGAACTGATGTTACATGGCGAATAAGCTCAGTTTTAAATTGTTGTACACGGAAAAAGCATACTTTTCTACACAGAACATACATGCATTTCCCAGTCTGAATCGCACATTCTTTGGCGAATTCTGTTCTTTCCAAGCTGGCAAAGCTTGTAGGAAGATGAATTTGAAGATAAACACACCTCTAGTGTTTCATTAGGTGAATTGCAGTTAAACGGCGAATAAGCTTAGTTTCAAGTTGTTCTAGAGGTTAAAAAGCATACTTTTCTATATAGATCAAATGTGGGTTTCCCAGTCTGAATCGCACATTCTTTGGCGAATTCTGTTCGTTCTAACCTAGCAAAGCTTGTAGTAAGATGAATTTGAAGATAAACACACTGGGAGTGCTTCATAAAGTGAATTGCAGTTACCTGTCTTAGTTTTAACTGGTTCTAGACGGTAAAAAGCTTACATTTGTATATAGATCAAACGTGCGTTTCCCAGTCTCAATCGCACATTCTTTGGCGAATTCTGTTCGTTCCAAGCTGGCAAAGCTTGTAGGAAGATGACTCTGAAGATAAACACAGCGCTAGTGTTTCACAATGTGAACTGCTGTTACATGGCGAATAAGCTCAGTTTTAAGTTCTTGTAGACGGTAAAAAGCATACTTTTCTACACAGACCATACATGCATTTCCCAGTCTGAATCGCACATTCTTTGGCGAATTCTGTTCGTTCCATGCCGGCAAAGCTTGTAGGAAGATGACTTTGAAGATAAACACAGCGCTAGTGTTTCACTATGTGAATTGCTCTTACATGGCGAATAAGCTTAGTTTTAAGTTGTTCTAGACAGTAAAAAGCATACTTTTCTACACAGATCTTACGTGCATTTCCCAGTCTGAATCGCACATTCCTTGGCGAATTCTGTTCGTTCCAAGCTGGCAAAGCTTGTAGGAAGGTGAATTTGAAGATAAACACACCTCTAGTGTTTCATAAGGTGAATTGCAGTTACACGGCGAATAAGCTCAGTTTTAAGTTGTTCTAGACGTTAAAAAGCATACTTTTCTATATAGATCAAATGTGGGTTTCCCAGTCTGAATCGCACATTCTTTGGCGAATTCTGTTCCTTCCAAGCTGGCAAAGCTTGTAGGAAGATGACTTTGAAGATAAACACAGCGCTAGTGTTTCACAATGTTAATTGGTGTTACATGGCGAATAAGCTTAGTTTTAAGTTGTTGTAGACGGTAAAAAGCATACTTTTCTACACAGATCATACCTGCATTTCCCAGTCTGAATCGCACATTCTTTGGCGAATTCTGTTCTTTCCAAGCTGTCAACGCTTTTAGGAAGATGACTCTGAAGATAAACACAGCGCTAGTGTTTCACAATATGAACTGATGTTACATGGCGAATAAGCTCAGTTTTAAGTTGTTGTAGACGGTAAAAATCATACTTTTCTACACAGATCACACCTGCATTTCCCAGTCTGAATCGCACATTCTTTGGCGAATTCTGTTCGTTCTAACCAAGCAAAGCTTGTAGTAAGATGAATTTGAAGATAAACACACCGGGAGTGCTTCATAAAGTGAATTGCAGTTACCTGGCTTAGTTTTAAGTTGTTCTAGACGGTAAAAAGCTTACATTTGTATATAGACCAAACGTGCGTTTCCCAGTCTCAATCGCACATTCTTTGGCGAATTCTGTTCGTTCCAAGCCGGCAAAGCTTGTAGGAAGATGACTCTGAAGATAAACACAGCGCTAGTGTTTCACAATGTGAACTGCTGTTACATGGCGAATAAGCTCAGTTTTAAGTTCTTGTAGACGGTAAAAAGCATACTTTTCTACACAGACCATACATGCATTTCCCAGTCTGAATCGCACATTCTTTGGCGAATTCTGTTGGTTCCATGCCGGCAAAGCTTGTAGGAAGATGACTTTGAAGATAAACACAGCGCTAGTGTTTCACTATGTGAATTGCTCTTACATGGCGAATAAGCTTAGTTTTAAGTTGTTCTAGACGGTAAAAAGCATACTTTTCTACACAGATCTTACGTGCATTAACCAGTCTGAATTACACATTCTTTGGCGAATTCTGTTCTTTCCAAGCTGGCAAAGCTTGTAGGAAGATGAATTTGAAGATAAACACACCTCTAGTGTTTCATAAGGTGAATTGCAGTTACACGGCGAATAAGCTCAGTTTTAAGTTGTTGTACACGGAAAAAGCATACTTTTCTACACAGAACATACATGCATTTCCCAGTCTGAATCGCACATTCTTTGGCGAATTCTGTTCTTTCCAAGCTGGCAAAGCTTGTAGGAAGATGAATTTGAAGATAAACACAGCGCTAGTGTTTCACTATGTGAATTGCTCTTTCAAGGCAAATAAGCTTAGTTTTAAGTTGTTGTAGATGGTAAAAAGCATACTTTTCTACGCAGATCATACCTGCATTTCCCAGTCTGAATTGCACATTCTTTGGCGAATTCTGTTCTTTCCAAGCTGGCAACGCTTTTAGGAAGATGACTCTGAAGATAAACACAGCGCTAGTGTTTCACAATATGAACTGATGTTACATGGCGAATAAGCTCAGTTTTAAGTTGTTGTAGACGGTAAAAATCATACTTTTCTACACAGATCACACCTGCATTTCCCAGTCTGAATCGCACATTCTTTGGCGAATTCTGTTCGTTCTTACCTAGCAAAGCTTGTAGTAAGATGAATTTGAAGATAAAAACACCGGGAGTGCTTCATAAAGTGAATTGCAGTTACCTGGCTCAGTTTTAAGTTGTTCTAGACGGTAAAAAGCTTACATTTGTATATAGATCAAACGTGCGTTTCCCAGTCGCAATCGCACATTCTTTGGCGAATTCTGTTTGTTCTAAGCTGGCAAAGCTTGTAGGAAGATGATTCTGAAGATAAACACAGCGCTAGTGTTTCACAATATGAACTGATGTTACATGGCGAATAAGCTCAGTTTTAAATTGTTGTACACGGAAAAAGCATACTTTTCTACACAGAACATACATGCATTTCCCAGTCTGAATCGCACATTCTTTGGCGAATTCTGTTCGTTCTTACCTAGCAAAGCTTGTAGTAAGATGAATTTGAAGATAAAAACACCGGGAGTGCTTCATAAAGTGAATTGCAGTTACCTGGCTCAGTTTTAAGTTGTTCTAGACGGTAAAAAGCTTACATTTGTATATAGATCAAACGTGCGTTTCCCAGTCTCAATCGCACATTCTTTGGCGAATTCTGTTCGTTCCAAGCTGGCAAAGCTTGTAGGAAGATGACTCTGAAGATAAACACAGCGCTAGTGTTTCACAATGTGAACTGCTGTTACATGGCGAATAAGCTCAGTTTTAAGTTCTTGTAGACGGTAAAAAGCATACTTTTCTACACAGACCATACATGCATTTCCCAGTCTGAATCGCACATTCTTTGGCGAATTCTGTTCGTTCCATGCCGGCAAAGCTTGTAGGAAGATGACTTTGAAGATAAACACAGCGCTAGTGTTTCACTATGTGAATTGCTCTTACATGGCGAATAAGCTTAGTTTTAAGTTGTTCTAGACAGTAAAAAGCATACTTTTCTACACAGATCTTACGTGCATTTCCCAGTCTGAATCGCACATTCCTTGGCGAATTCTGTTCGTTCCAAGCTGGCAAAGCTTGTAGGAAGGTGAATTTGAAGATAAACACACCTCTAGTGTTTCATAAGGTGAATTGCAGTTACACGGCGAATAAGCTCAGTTTTAAGTTGTTCTAGACGTTAAAAAGCATACTTTTCTATATAGATCAAATGTGGGTTTCCCAGTCTGAATCGCACATTCTTTGGCGAATTCTGTTCCTTCCAAGCTGGCAAAGCTTGTAGGAAGATGACTTTGAAGATAAACACAGCGCTAGTGTTTCACAATGTTAATTGGTGTTACATGGCGAATAAGCTTAGTTTTAAGTTGTTGTAGACGGTAAAAAGCATACTTTTCTACACAGATCATACCTGCATTTCCCAGTCTGAATCGCACATTCTTTGGCGAATTCTGTTCTTTCCAAGCTGTCAACGCTTTTAGGAAGATGACTCTGAAGATAAACACAGCGCTAGTGTTTCACAATATGAACTGATGTTACATGGCGAATAAGCTCAGTTTTAAGTTGTTGTAGACGGTAAAAATCATACTTTTCTACACAGATCACACCTGCATTTCCCAGTCTGAATCGCACATTCTTTGGCGAATTCTGTTCGTTCTAACCAAGCAAAGCTTGTAGTAAGATGAATTTGAAGATAAACACACCGGGAGTGCTTCATAAAGTGAATTGCAGTTACCTGGCTTAGTTTTAAGTTGTTCTAGACGGTAAAAAGCTTACATTTGTATATAGACCAAACGTGCGTTTCCCAGTCTCAATCGCACATTCTTTGGCGAATTCTGTTCGTTCCAAGCCGGCAAAGCTTGTAGGAAGATGACTCTGAAGATAAACACAGCGCTAGTGTTTCACAATGTGAACTGCTGTTACATGGCGAATAAGCTCAGTTTTAAGTTGTTGTAGACGGTAAAAAGCATACTTTTCTACACAGACCATACATGCATTTCCCAGTCTGAATCGCACATTCTTTGGCGAATTCTGTTGGTTCCATGCCGGCAAAGCTTGTAGGAAGATGACTTTGAAGATAAACACAGCGCTAGTGTTTCACTATGTGAATTGCTCTTACATGGCGAATAAGCTTAGTTTTAAGTTGTTCTAGACGGTAAAAAGCATACTTTTCTACACAGATCTTACGTGCATTAACCAGTCTGAATTACACATTCTTTGGCGAATTCTGTTCTTTCCAAGCTGGCAAAGCTTGTAGGAAGATGAATTTGAAGATAAACACACCTCTAGTGTTTCATAAGGTGAATTGCAGTTACACGGCGAATAAGCTCAGTTTTAAGTTGTTGTACACGGAAAAAGCATACTTTTCTACACAGAACATACATGCATTTCCCAGTCTGAATCGCACATTCTTTGGCGAATTCTGTTCTTTCCAAGCTGGCAAAGCTTGTAGGAAGATGAATTTGAAGATAAACACAGCGCTAGTGTTTCACTATGTGAATTGCTCTTTCAAGGCAAATAAGCTTAGTTTTAAGTTGTTGTAGACGGTAAAAAGCATACTTTTCTACGCAGATCATACCTGCATTTCCCAGTCTGAATTGCACATTCTTTGGCGAATTCTGTTCTTTCCAAGCTGGCAACGCTTTTAGGAAGATGACTCTGAAGATAAACACAGCGCTAGTGTTTCACAATATGAACTGATGTTACATGGCGAATAAGCTCAGTTTTAAGTTGTTGTAGACGGTAAAAATCATACTTTTCTACACAGATCACACCTGCATTTCCCAGTCTGAATCGCACATTCTTTGGCGAATTCTGTTCGTTCTTACCTAGCAAAGCTTGTAGTAAGATGAATTTGAAGATAAAAACACCGGGAGTGCTTCATAAAGTGAATTGCAGTTACCTGGCTCAGTTTTAAGTTGTTCTAGACGGTAAAAAGCTTACATTTGTATATAGATCAAACGTGCGTTTCCCAGTCGCAATCGCACATTCTTTGGCGAATTCTGTTCGTTCTAAGCTGGCAAAGCTTGTAGGAAGATGATTCTGAAGATAAACACAGCGCTAGTGTTTCACAATATGAACTGATGTTACATGGCGAATAAGCTCAGTTTTAAATTGTTGTACACGGAAAAAGCATACTTTTCTACACAGAACATACATGCATTTCCCAGTCTGAATCGCACATTCTTTGGCGAATTCTGTTCTTTCCAAGCTGGCAAAGCTTGTAGGAAGATGAATTTGAAGATAAACACACCTCTAGTGTTTCATTAGGTGAATTGCAGTTAAACGGCGAATAAGCTTAGTTTCAAGTTGTTCTAGAGGTTAAAAAGCATACTTTTCTATATAGATCAAATGTGGGTTTCCCAGTCTGAATCGCACATTCTTTGGCGAATTCTGTTCGTTCTAACCTAGCAAAGCTTGTAGTAAGATGAATTTGAAGATAAACACACTGGGAGTGCTTCATAAAGTGAATTGCAGTTACCTGTCTTAGTTTTAACTGGTTCTAGACGGTAAAAAGCTTACATTTGTATATAGATCAAACGTGCGTTTCCCAGTCTCAATCGCACATTCTTTGGCGAATTCTGTTCGTTCCAAGCTGGCAAAGCTTGTAGGAAGATGACTCTGAAGATAAACACAGCGCTAGTGTTTCACAATGTGAACTGCTGTTACATGGCGAATAAGCTCAGTTTTAAGTTCTTGTAGACGGTAAAAAGCATACTTTTCTACACAGACCATACATGCATTTCCCAGTCTGAATCGCACATTCTTTGGCGAATTCTGTTCGTTCCATGCCGGCAAAGCTTGTAGGAAGATGACTTTGAAGATAAACACAGCGCTAGTGTTTCACTATGTGAATTGCTCTTACATGGCGAATAAGCTTAGTTTTAAGTTGTTCTAGACAGTAAAAAGCATACTTTTCTACACAGATCTTACGTGCATTTCCCAGTCTGAATCGCACATTCCTTGGCGAATTCTGTTCGTTCCAAGCTGGCAAAGCTTGTAGGAAGGTGAATTTGAAGATAAACACACCTCTAGTGTTTCATAAGGTGAATTGCAGTTACACGGCGAATAAGCTCAGTTTTAAGTTGTTCTAGACGTTAAAAAGCATACTTTTCTATATAGATCAAATGTGGGTTTCCCAGTCTGAATCGCACATTCTTTGGCGAATTCTGTTCCTTCCAAGCTGGCAAAGCTTGTAGGAAGATGACTTTGAAGATAAACACAGCGCTAGTGTTTCACAATGTTAATTGGTGTTACATGGCGAATAAGCTTAGTTTTAAGTTGTTGTAGACGGTAAAAAGCATACTTTTCTACACAGATCATACCTGCATTTCCCAGTCTGAATCGCACATTCTTTGGCGAATTCTGTTCTTTCCAAGCTGTCAACGCTTTTAGGAAGATGACTCTGAAGATAAACACAGCGCTAGTGTTTCACAATATGAACTGATGTTACATGGCGAATAAGCTCAGTTTTAAGTTGTTGTAGACGGTAAAAATCATACTTTTCTACACAGATCACACCTGCATTTCCCAGTCTGAATCGCACATTCTTTGGCGAATTCTGTTCGTTCTAACCAAGCAAAGCTTGTAGTAAGATGAATTTGAAGATAAACACACCGGGAGTGCTTCATAAAGTGAATTGCAGTTACCTGGCTTAGTTTTAAGTTGTTCTAGACGGTAAAAAGCTTACATTTGTATATAGACCAAACGTGCGTTTCCCAGTCTCAATCGCACATTCTTTGGCGAATTCTGTTCGTTCCAAGCCGGCAAAGCTTGTAGGAAGATGACTCTGAAGATAAACACAGCGCTAGTGTTTCACAATGTGAACTGCTGTTACATGGCGAATAAGCTCAGTTTTAAGTTGTTGTAGACGGTAAAAAGCATACTTTTCTACACAGACCATACATGCATTTCCCAGTCTGAATCGCACATTCTTTGGCGAATTCTGTTCGTTCCATGCCGGCAAAGCTTGTAGGAAGATGACTTTGAAGATAAACACAGCGCTAGTGTTTCACTATGTGAATTGCTCTTACATGGCGAATAAGCTTAGTTTTAAGTTGTTCTAGACGGTAAAAAGCATACTTTTCTACACAGATCTTACGTGCATTAACCAGTCTGAATTACACATTCTTTGGCGAATTCTGTTCTTTCCAAGCTGGCAAAGCTTGTAGGAAGATGAATTTGAAGATAAACACACCTCTAGTGTTTCATAAGGTGAATTGCAGTTACACGGCGAATAAGCTCAGTTTTAAGTTGTTGTACACGGAAAAAGCATACTTTTCTACACAGAACATACATGCATTTCCCAGTCTGAATCGCACATTCTTTGGCGAATTCTGTTCTTTCCAAGCTGGCAAAGCTTGTAGGAAGATGAATTTGAAGATAAACACAGCGCTAGTGTTTCACTATGTGAATTGCTCTTTCAAGGCAAATAAGCTTAGTTTTAAGTTGTTGTAGACGGTAAAAAGCATACTTTTCTACGCAGATCATACCTGCATTTCCCAGTCTGAATTGCACATTCTTTGGCGAATTCTGTTCTTTCCAAGCTGGCAACGCTTTTAGGAAGATGACTCTGAAGATAAACACAGCGCTAGTGTTTCACAATATGAACTGATGTTACATGGCGAATAAGCTCAGTTTTAAGTTGTTGTAGACGGTAAAAATCATACTTTTCTACACAGATCACACCTGCATTTCCCAGTCTGAATCGCACATTCTTTGGCGAATTCTGTTCGTTCTTACCTAGCAAAGCTTGTAGTAAGATGAATTTGAAGATAAAAACACCGGGAGTGCTTCATAAAGTGAATTGCAGTTACCTGGCTCAGTTTTAAGTTGTTCTAGACGGTAAAAAGCTTACATTTGTATATAGATCAAACGTGCGTTTCCCAGTCGCAATCGCACATTCTTTGGCGAATTCTGTTCGTTCTAAGCTGGCAAAGCTTGTAGGAAGATGATTCTGAAGATAAACACAGCGCTAGTGTTTCACAATATGAACTGATGTTACATGGCGAATAAGCTCAGTTTTAAATTGTTGTACACGGAAAAAGCATACTTTTCTACACAGAACATACATGCATTTCCCAGTCTGAATCGCACATTCTTTGGCGAATTCTGTTCTTTCCAAGCTGGCAAAGCTTGTAGGAAGATGAATTTGAAGATAAACACACCTCTAGTGTTTCATTAGGTGAATTGCAGTTAAACGGCGAATAAGCTTAGTTTCAAGTTGTTCTAGAGGTTAAAAAGCATACTTTTCTATATAGATCAAATGTGGGTTTCCCAGTCTGAATCGCACATTCTTTGGCGAATTCTGTTCGTTCTAACCTAGCAAAGCTTGTAGTAAGATGAATTTGAAGATAAACACACTGGGAGTGCTTCATAAAGTGAATTGCAGTTACCTGTCTTAGTTTTAACTGGTTCTAGACGGTAAAAAGCTTACATTTGTATATAGATCAAACGTGCGTTTCCCAGTCTCAATCGCACATTCTTTGGCGAATTCTGTTCGTTCCAAGCTGGCAAAGCTTGTAGGAAGATGACTCTGAAGATAAACACAGCGCTAGTGTTTCACAATGTGAACTGCTGTTACATGGCGAATAAGCTCAGTTTTAAGTTCTTGTAGACGGTAAAAAGCATACTTTTCTACACAGACCATACATGCATTTCCCAGTCTGAATCGCACATTCTTTGGCGAATTCTGTTCGTTCCATGCCGGCAAAGCTTGTAGGAAGATGACTTTGAAGATAAACACAGCGCTAGTGTTTCACTATGTGAATTGCTCTTACATGGCGAATAAGCTTAGTTTTAAGTTGTTCTAGACAGTAAAAAGCATACTTTTCTACACAGATCTTACGTGCATTTCCCAGTCTGAATCGCACATTCCTTGGCGAATTCTGTTCGTTCCAAGCTGGCAAAGCTTGTAGGAAGGTGAATTTGAAGATAAACACACCTCTAGTGTTTCATAAGGTGAATTGCAGTTACACGGCGAATAAGCTCAGTTTTAAGTTGTTCTAGACGTTAAAAAGCATACTTTTCTATATAGATCAAATGTGGGTTTCCCAGTCTGAATCGCACATTCTTTGGCGAATTCTGTTCCTTCCAAGCTGGCAAAGCTTGTAGGAAGATGACTTTGAAGATAAACACAGCGCTAGTGTTTCACAATGTTAATTGGTGTTACATGGCGAATAAGCTTAGTTTTAAGTTGTTGTAGACGGTAAAAAGCATACTTTTCTACACAGATCATACCTGCATTTCCCAGTCTGAATCGCACATTCTTTGGCGAATTCTGTTCTTTCCAAGCTGTCAACGCTTTTAGGAAGATGACTCTGAAGATAAACACAGCGCTAGTGTTTCACAATATGAACTGATGTTACATGGCGAATAAGCTCAGTTTTAAGTTGTTGTAGACGGTAAAAATCATACTTTTCTACACAGATCACACCTGCATTTCCCAGTCTGAATCGCACATTCTTTGGCGAATTCTGTTCGTTCTAACCAAGCAAAGCTTGTAGTAAGATGAATTTGAAGATAAACACACCGGGAGTGCTTCATAAAGTGAATTGCAGTTACCTGGCTTAGTTTTAAGTTGTTCTAGACGGTAAAAAGCTTACATTTGTATATAGACCAAACGTGCGTTTCCCAGTCTCAATCGCACATTCTTTGGCGAATTCTGTTCGTTCCAAGCCGGCAAAGCTTGTAGGAAGATGACTCTGAAGATAAACACAGCGCTAGTGTTTCACAATGTGAACTGCTGTTACATGGCGAATAAGCTCAGTTTTAAGTTGTTGTAGACGGTAAAAAGCATACTTTTCTACACAGACCATACATGCATTTCCCAGTCTGAATCGCACATTCTTTGGCGAATTCTGTTGGTTCCATGCCGGCAAAGCTTGTAGGAAGATGACTTTGAAGATAAACACAGCGCTAGTGTTTCACTATGTGAATTGCTCTTACATGGCGAATAAGCTTAGTTTTAAGTTGTTCTAGACGGTAAAAAGCATACTTTTCTACACAGATCTTACGTGCATTAACCAGTCTGAATTACACATTCTTTGGCGAATTCTGTTCTTTCCAAGCTGGCAAAGCTTGTAGGAAGATGAATTTGAAGATAAACACACCTCTAGTGTTTCATAAGGTGAATTGCAGTTACACGGCGAATAAGCTCAGTTTTAAGTTGTTGTACACGGAAAAAGCATACTTTTCTACACAGAACATACATGCATTTCCCAGTCTGAATCGCACATTCTTTGGCGAATTCTGTTCTTTCCAAGCTGGCAAAGCTTGTAGGAAGATGAATTTGAAGATAAACACAGCGCTAGTGTTTCACTATGTGAATTGCTCTTTCAAGGCAAATAAGCTTAGTTTTAAGTTGTTGTAGACGGTAAAAAGCATACTTTTCTACGCAGATCATACCTGCATTTCCCAGTCTGAATTGCACATTCTTTGGCGAATTCTGTTCTTTCCAAGCTGGCAACGCTTTTAGGAAGATGACTCTGAAGATAAACACAGCGCTAGTGTTTCACAATATGAACTGATGTTACATGGCGAATAAGCTCAGTTTTAAGTTGTTGTAGACGGTAAAAATCATACTTTTCTACACAGATCACACCTGCATTTCCCAGTCTGAATCGCACATTCTTTGGCGAATTCTGTTCGTTCTTACCTAGCAAAGCTTGTAGTAAGATGAATTTGAAGATAAAAACACCGGGAGTGCTTCATAAAGTGAATTGCAGTTACCTGGCTCAGTTTTAAGTTGTTCTAGACGGTAAAAAGCTTACATTTGTATATAGATCAAACGTGCGTTTCCCAGTCGCAATCGCACATTCTTTGGCGAATTCTGTTCGTTCTAAGCTGGCAAAGCTTGTAGGAAGATGATTCTGAAGATAAACACAGCGCTAGTGTTTCACAATATGAACTGATGTTACATGGCGAATAAGCTCAGTTTTAAATTGTTGTACACGGAAAAAGCATACTTTTCTACACAGAACATACATGCATTTCCCAGTCTGAATCGCACATTCTTTGGCGAATTCTGTTCTTTCCAAGCTGGCAAAGCTTGTAGGAAGATGAATTTGAAGATAAACACACCTCTAGTGTTTCATTAGGTGAATTGCAGTTAAACGGCGAATAAGCTTAGTTTCAAGTTGTTCTAGAGGTTAAAAAGCATACTTTTCTATATAGATCAAATGTGGGTTTCCCAGTCTGAATCGCACATTCTTTGGCGAATTCTGTTCGTTCTAACCTAGCAAAGCTTGTAGTAAGATGAATTTGAAGATAAACACACTGGGAGTGCTTCATAAAGTGAATTGCAGTTACCTGTCTTAGTTTTAACTGGTTCTAGACGGTAAAAAGCTTACATTTGTATATAGATCAAACGTGCGTTTCCCAGTCTCAATCGCACATTCTTTGGCGAATTCTGTTCGTTCCAAGCTGGCAAAGCTTGTAGGAAGATGACTCTGAAGATAAACACAGCGCTAGTGTTTCACAATGTGAACTGCTGTTACATGGCGAATAAGCTCAGTTTTAAGTTCTTGTAGACGGTAAAAAGCATACTTTTCTACACAGACCATACATGCATTTCCCAGTCTGAATCGCACATTCTTTGGCGAATTCTGTTCGTTCCATGCCGGCAAAGCTTGTAGGAAGATGACTTTGAAGATAAACACAGCGCTAGTGTTTCACTATGTGAATTGCTCTTACATGGCGAATAAGCTTAGTTTTAAGTTGTTCTAGACAGTAAAAAGCATACTTTTCTACACAGATCTTACGTGCATTTCCCAGTCTGAATCGCACATTCCTTGGCGAATTCTGTTCGTTCCAAGCTGGCAAAGCTTGTAGGAAGGTGAATTTGAAGATAAACACACCTCTAGTGTTTCATAAGGTGAATTGCAGTTACACGGCGAATAAGCTCAGTTTTAAGTTGTTCTAGACGTTAAAAAGCATACTTTTCTATATAGATCAAATGTGGGTTTCCCAGTCTGAATCGCACATTCTTTGGCGAATTCTGTTCCTTCCAAGCTGGCAAAGCTTGTAGGAAGATGACTTTGAAGATAAACACAGCGCTAGTGTTTCACAATGTTAATTGGTGTTACATGGCGAATAAGCTTAGTTTTAAGTTGTTGTAGACGGTAAAAAGCATACTTTTCTACACAGATCATACCTGCATTTCCCAGTCTGAATCGCACATTCTTTGGCGAATTCTGTTCTTTCCAAGCTGTCAACGCTTTTAGGAAGATGACTCTGAAGATAAACACAGCGCTAGTGTTTCACAATATGAACTGATGTTACATGGCGAATAAGCTCAGTTTTAAGTTGTTGTAGACGGTAAAAATCATACTTTTCTACACAGATCACACCTGCATTTCCCAGTCTGAATCGCACATTCTTTGGCGAATTCTGTTCGTTCTAACCAAGCAAAGCTTGTAGTAAGATGAATTTGAAGATAAACACACCGGGAGTGCTTCATAAAGTGAATTGCAGTTACCTGGCTTAGTTTTAAGTTGTTCTAGACGGTAAAAAGCTTACATTTGTATATAGACCAAACGTGCGTTTCCCAGTCTCAATCGCACATTCTTTGGCGAATTCTGTTCGTTCCAAGCCGGCAAAGCTTGTAGGAAGATGACTCTGAAGATAAACACAGCGCTAGTGTTTCACAATGTGAACTGCTGTTACATGGCGAATAAGCTCAGTTTTAAGTTGTTGTAGACGGTAAAAAGCATACTTTTCTACACAGACCATACATGCATTTCCCAGTCTGAATCGCACATTCTTTGGCGAATTCTGTTGGTTCCATGCCGGCAAAGCTTGTAGGAAGATGACTTTGAAGATAAACACAGCGCTAGTGTTTCACTATGTGAATTGCTCTTACATGGCGAATAAGCTTAGTTTTAAGTTGTTCTAGACGGTAAAAAGCATACTTTTCTACACAGATCTTACGTGCATTAACCAGTCTGAATTACACATTCTTTGGCGAATTCTGTTCTTTCCAAGCTGGCAAAGCTTGTAGGAAGATGAATTTGAAGATAAACACACCTCTAGTGTTTCATAAGGTGAATTGCAGTTACACGGCGAATAAGCTCAGTTTTAAGTTGTTGTACACGGAAAAAGCATACTTTTCTACACAGAACATACATGCATTTCCCAGTCTGAATCGCACATTCTTTGGCGAATTCTGTTCTTTCCAAGCTGGCAAAGCTTGTAGGAAGATGAATTTGAAGATAAACACAGCGCTAGTGTTTCACTATGTGAATTGCTCTTTCAAGGCAAATAAGCTTAGTTTTAAGTTGTTGTAGACGGTAAAAAGCATACTTTTCTACGCAGATCATACCTGCATTTCCCAGTCTGAATTGCACATTCTTTGGCGAATTCTGTTCTTTCCAAGCTGGCAACGCTTTTAGGAAGATGACTCTGAAGATAAACACAGCGCTAGTGTTTCACAATATGAACTGATGTTACATGGCGAATAAGCTCAGTTTTAAGTTGTTGTAGACGGTAAAAATCATACTTTTCTACACAGATCACACCTGCATTTCCCAGTCTGAATCGCACATTCTTTGGCGAATTCTGTTCGTTCTTACCTAGCAAAGCTTGTAGTAAGATGAATTTGAAGATAAAAACACCGGGAGTGCTTCATAAAGTGAATTGCAGTTACCTGGCTCAGTTTTAAGTTGTTCTAGATGGTAAAAAGCTTACATTTGTATATAGATCAAACGTGCGTTTCCCAGTCGCAATCGCACATTCTTTGGCGAATTCTGTTCGTTCTAAGCTGGCAAAGCTTGTAGGAAGATGATTCTGAAGATAAACACAGCGCTAGTGTTTCACAATATGAACTGATGTTACATGGCGAATAAGCTCAGTTTTAAATTGTTGTACACGGAAAAAGCATACTTTTCTACACAGAACATACATGCATTTCCCAGTCTGAATCGCACATTCTTTGGCGAATTCTGTTCTTTCCAAGCTGGCAAAGCTTGTAGGAAGATGAATTTGAAGATAAACACACCTCTAGTGTTTCATTAGGTGAATTGCAGTTAAACGGCGAATAAGCTTAGTTTCAAGTTGTTCTAGAGGTTAAAAAGCATACTTTTCTATATAGATCAAATGTGGGTTTCCCAGTCTGAATCGCACATTCTTTGGCGAATTCTGTTCGTTCTAACCTAGCAAAGCTTGTAGTAAGATGAATTTGAAGATAAACACACTGGGAGTGCTTCATAAAGTGAATTGCAGTTACCTGTCTTAGTTTTAACTGGTTCTAGACGGTAAAAAGCTTACATTTGTATATAGATCAAACGTGCGTTTCCCAGTCTCAATCGCACATTCTTTGGCGAATTCTGTTCGTTCCAAGCTGGCAAAGCTTGTAGGAAGATGACTCTGAAGATAAACACAGCGCTAGTGTTTCACAATGTGAACTGCTGTTACATGGCGAATAAGCTCAGTTTTAAGTTCTTGTAGACGGTAAAAAGCATACTTTTCTACACAGACCATACATGCATTTCCCAGTCTGAATCGCACATTCT
This sequence comes from Rattus norvegicus, assembly GCF_021556685.1. Classification (NCBI taxonomy): domain Eukaryota; kingdom Metazoa; phylum Chordata; class Mammalia; order Rodentia; family Muridae; genus Rattus; species Rattus norvegicus. The sequence continues at coordinate 37,553,408 of NC_141552.1, forward strand.
TTGGCGAATTCTGTTCGTTCCATGCCGGCAAAGCTTGTAGGAAGATGACTTTGAAGATAAACACAGCGCTAGTGTTTCACTATGTGAATTGCTCTTACATGGCGAATAAGCTTAGTTTTAAGTTGTTCTAGACAGTAAAAAGCATACTTTTCTACACAGATCTTACGTGCATTTCCCAGTCTGAATCGCACATTCCTTGGCGAATTCTGTTCGTTCCAAGCTGGCAAAGCTTGTAGGAAGGTGAATTTGAAGATAAACACACCTCTAGTGTTTCATAAGGTGAATTGCAGTTACACGGCGAATAAGCTCAGTTTTAAGTTGTTCTAGACGTTAAAAAGCATACTTTTCTATATAGATCAAATGTGGGTTTCCCAGTCTGAATCGCACATTCTTTGGCGAATTCTGTTCCTTCCAAGCTGGCAAAGCTTGTAGGAAGATGACTTTGAAGATAAACACAGCGCTAGTGTTTCACAATGTTAATTGGTGTTACATGGCGAATAAGCTTAGTTTTAAGTTGTTGTAGACGGTAAAAAGCATACTTTTCTACACAGATCATACCTGCATTTCCCAGTCTGAATCGCACATTCTTTGGCGAATTCTGTTCTTTCCAAGCTGTCAACGCTTTTAGGAAGATGACTCTGAAGATAAACACAGCGCTAGTGTTTCACAATATGAACTGATGTTACATGGCGAATAAGCTCAGTTTTAAGTTGTTGTAGACGGTAAAAATCATACTTTTCTACACAGATCACACCTGCATTTCCCAGTCTGAATCGCACATTCTTTGGCGAATTCTGTTCGTTCTAACCAAGCAAAGCTTGTAGTAAGATGAATTTGAAGATAAACACACCGGGAGTGCTTCATAAAGTGAATTGCAGTTACCTGGCTTAGTTTTAAGTTGTTCTAGACGGTAAAAAGCTTACATTTGTATATAGACCAAACGTGCGTTTCCCAGTCTCAATCGCACATTCTTTGGCGAATTCTGTTCGTTCCAAGCCGGCAAAGCTTGTAGGAAGATGACTCTGAAGATAAACACAGCGCTAGTGTTTCACAATGTGAACTGCTGTTACATGGCGAATAAGCTCAGTTTTAAGTTGTTGTAGACGGTAAAAAGCATACTTTTCTACACAGACCATACATGCATTTCCCAGTCTGAATCGCACATTCTTTGGCGAATTCTGTTGGTTCCATGCCGGCAAAGCTTGTAGGAAGATGACTTTGAAGATAAACACAGCGCTAGTGTTTCACTATGTGAATTGCTCTTACATGGCGAATAAGCTTAGTTTTAAGTTGTTCTAGACGGTAAAAAGCATACTTTTCTACACAGATCTTACGTGCATTAACCAGTCTGAATTACACATTCTTTGGCGAATTCTGTTCTTTCCAAGCTGGCAAAGCTTGTAGGAAGATGAATTTGAAGATAAACACACCTCTAGTGTTTCATAAGGTGAATTGCAGTTACACGGCGAATAAGCTCAGTTTTAAGTTGTTGTACACGGAAAAAGCATACTTTTCTACACAGAACATACATGCATTTCCCAGTCTGAATCGCACATTCTTTGGCGAATTCTGTTCTTTCCAAGCTGGCAAAGCTTGTAGGAAGATGAATTTGAAGATAAACACAGCGCTAGTGTTTCACTATGTGAATTGCTCTTTCAAGGCAAATAAGCTTAGTTTTAAGTTGTTGTAGACGGTAAAAAGCATACTTTTCTACGCAGATCATACCTGCATTTCCCAGTCTGAATTGCACATTCTTTGGCGAATTCTGTTCTTTCCAAGCTGGCAACGCTTTTAGGAAGATGACTCTGAAGATAAACACAGCGCTAGTGTTTCACAATATGAACTGATGTTACATGGCGAATAAGCTCAGTTTTAAGTTGTTGTAGACGGTAAAAATCATACTTTTCTACACAGATCACACCTGCATTTCCCAGTCTGAATCGCACATTCTTTGGCGAATTCTGTTCGTTCTTACCTAGCAAAGCTTGTAGTAAGATGAATTTGAAGATAAAAACACCGGGAGTGCTTCATAAAGTGAATTGCAGTTACCTGGCTCAGTTTTAAGTTGTTCTAGACGGTAAAAAGCTTACATTTGTATATAGATCAAACGTGCGTTTCCCAGTCGCAATCGCACATTCTTTGGCGAATTCTGTTCGTTCTAAGCTGGCAAAGCTTGTAGGAAGATGATTCTGAAGATAAACACAGCGCTAGTGTTTCACAATATGAACTGATGTTACATGGCGAATAAGCTCAGTTTTAAATTGTTGTACACGGAAAAAGCATACTTTTCTACACAGAACATACATGCATTTCCCAGTCTGAATCGCACATTCTTTGGCGAATTCTGTTCTTTCCAAGCTGGCAAAGCTTGTAGGAAGATGAATTTGAAGATAAACACACCTCTAGTGTTTCATTAGGTGAATTGCAGTTAAACGGCGAATAAGCTTAGTTTCAAGTTGTTCTAGAGGTTAAAAAGCATACTTTTCTATATAGATCAAATGTGGGTTTCCCAGTCTGAATCGCACATTCTTTGGCGAATTCTGTTCGTTCTAACCTAGCAAAGCTTGTAGTAAGATGAATTTGAAGATAAACACACTGGGAGTGCTTCATAAAGTGAATTGCAGTTACCTGTCTTAGTTTTAACTGGTTCTAGACGGTAAAAAGCTTACATTTGTATATAGATCAAACGTGCGTTTCCCAGTCTCAATCGCACATTCTTTGGCGAATTCTGTTCGTTCCAAGCTGGCAAAGCTTGTAGGAAGATGACTCTGAAGATAAACACAGCGCTAGTGTTTCACAATGTGAACTGCTGTTACATGGCGAATAAGCTCAGTTTTAAGTTCTTGTAGACGGTAAAAAGCATACTTTTCTACACAGACCATACATGCATTTCCCAGTCTGAATCGCACATTCTTTGGCGAATTCTGTTCGTTCCATGCCGGCAAAGCTTGTAGGAAGATGACTTTGAAGATAAACACAGCGCTAGTGTTTCACTATGTGAATTGCTCTTACATGGCGAATAAGCTTAGTTTTAAGTTGTTCTAGACAGTAAAAAGCATACTTTTCTACACAGATCTTACGTGCATTTCCCAGTCTGAATCGCACATTCTTTGGCGAATTCTGTTCGTTCCAAGCTGGCAAAGCTTGTAGGAAGGTGAATTTGAAGATAAACACACCTCTAGTGTTTCATAAGGTGAATTGCAGTTACACGGCGAATAAGCTCAGTTTTAAGTTGTTCTAGACGTTAAAAAGCATACTTTTCTATATAGATCAAATGTGGGTTTCCCAGTCTGAATCGCACATTCTTTGGCGAATTCTGTTCCTTCCAACCTGGCAAAGCTTGTAGGAAGATGACTTTGAAGATAAACACAGCGCTAGTGTTTCACAATGTTAATTGGTGTTACATGGCGAATAAGCTTAGTTTTAAGTTGTTGTAGACGGTAAAAAGCATACTTTTCTACACAGATCATACATGCATTTCCCAGTATGAATCGCACATTCTTTGGCGAATTCAGTTCGTTCCAAGCTGGCAAAGCTTGTAGGAAGATGACTCTGAAGATAAACACAGCGCTAGTGTTTCACAATATGAACTCATATTACATGGCGAATAAGCTCAGTTTTAAGTTGTTGTAGACGGTAAAAAGCATACTTTTCTACACAGATCATACATGCATTTCCCAGTCTGAATCGCACATTCTTTGGCGAATTCTGTTCTTTCCAAGCTGGCAAAGCTTGTAGGAAGATGAATTTGAAGAAAAACACACCTCCAGTGTTTCATAAGGTGAAGTGCAGTTACACGGCGAATAAGCTCAGTTTTAGGTTGTTCTAGACGTTAAAAAGCATACTTTTCTATATGGATCAAATGTGGGTTTCCCAGTCTGAATCGCACATTCTTTAGCGAATTCTGTTCGTTCCAAGCTGTCAAAGCTTGTAGGAAGATGACTTTGAAGATAAACACAGCGCTAGTGTTTCACAATGTTAATTGGTGTTACATGGCGAATAAGCTTAGTTTTAAGTTGTTGTAGACGGTAATAAGCATACTTTTCTACACAGATCATACCTGCATTTCCCAGTCTGAATCGCACATTCTTTGGCGAATTCTGTTCGTTCTAACCAAGCAAAGCTTGTAGTAAGATGAATTTGAAGATAAACACACCGGGAGTGCTTCATAAAGTGAATTGCAGTTACCTGGCTTAGTAAGTATTAAGTTGTTCTAGACGGTAAAAAGCTTACATTTGTATATAGACCAAACGTGCGTTTCCCAGTCTCAATCGCACATTCTTTGGCGAATTCTGTTCGTTCCAAGCCGGCAAAGCTTGTAGGAAGATGACTCTGAAGATAAACACAGCGCTAGTGTTTCACAATGTGAACTGCTGTTACATGGCGAATAAGCTCAGTTTTAAGTTGTTGTAGACGGTAAAAAGCATACTTTTCTACACAGACCATACATGCATTTCCCAGTCTGAATCGCACATTCTTTGGCGAATTCTGTTCGTTCCATGCCGGCAAAGCTTGTAGGAAGATGACTTTGAAGATAAACACAGCGCTAGTGTTTCACTATGTGAATTGCTCTTACATGGCGAATAAGCTTAGTTTTAAGTTGTTCTAGACAGTAAAAAGCATACTTTTCTACACAGATCTTACGTGCATTTCCCAGTCTGAATCGCACATTCTTTGGCGAATTCTGTTCGTTCCAAGCTGGCAAAGCTTGTAGGAAGGTGAATTTGAAGATAAACACACCTCTAGTGTTTCATAAGGTGAATTGCAGTTACACGGCGAATAAGCTTAGTTTTAAGTTGTTCTAGACGTTAAAAAGCATACTTTTCTATATAGATCAAATGTGGGTTTCCCAGTCTGAATCACACATTCTTTGGCGAATTCTGTTCCTTCCAACCTGGCAAAGCTTGTAGGAAGATGACTTTGAAGATAAACACAGCGCTAGTGTTTCACAATGTTAATTGTTTTTACATGGCGAATAAGCTTAGTTTTAAGTTGTTGTAGACGGTAAAAAGCATACTTTTCTACGCAGATCATACCTGCATTTCCCAGTCTGAATTGCACATTCTTTGGCGAATTCTGTTCTTTCCAAGCTGGCAACGCTTTTAGGAAGATGACTCTGAAGATAAACACAGCGCTAGTGTTTCACAATATGAACTGATGTTACATGGCGAATAAGCTCAGTTTTAAGTTGTTGTAGACGGTAAAAATCATACTTTTCTACACAGATCATACATGCATTTCCCAGTCTGAATCGCACATTCTTTGGCGAATTCTGTTCGTTCTAACCTAGCAAAGCTTGTAGTAAGATGAATTTGAAGATAAACACACCGGGAGTGCTTCATAAAGAGAATTGCAGTTACCTGGCTCAGTTTTAAGTTGTTCGAGACGGTAAAAAGCTTACATTTGTATATAGATCAAACGTGCGTTTCCCAGTCGCAATCGCACATTCTTTGGCGAATTCTGTTCGTTCTAAGCTGGCAAAGCTTGTAGGAAGATGACTCTGAAGATAAACACAGCGCTAGTGTTTCACAATATGAACTGATGTTACATGGCGAATAAGCTCAGTTTTAAGTTGTTGTACACGGAAAAAGCATACTTTTCTACACAGAACATACATGCATTTCCCAGTCTGAATCGCACATTCTTTGGCGAATTCTGTTCTTTCCAAGCTGGCAAAGCTTGTAGGAAGATGAATTTGAAGATAAACACACCTCTAGTGTTTCATTAGGTGAATTGCAGTTAAACGGCGAATAAGCTTAGTTTCAAGTTGTTCTAGAGGTTAAAAAGCATACTTTTCTATATAGATCAAATGTGGGTTTCCCAGTCTGAATCGCACATTCTTTGGCGAATTCTGTTCGTTCTAACCTAGCAAAGCTTGTAGTAAGATGAATTTGAAGATAAACACACTGGGAGTGCTTCATAAAGTGAATTGCAGTTACCTGTCTTAGTTTTAACTGGTTCTAGACGGTAAAAAGCTTACATTTGTATATAGATCAAACGTGCGTTTCCCAGTCTCAATCGCACATTCTTTGGCGAATTCTGTTCGTTCCAAGCTGGCAAAGCTTGTAGGAAGATGACTCTGAAGATAAACACAGCGCTAGTGTTTCACAATGTGAACTGCTGTTACATGGCGAATAAGCTCAGTTTTAAGTTCTTGTAGACGGTAAAAAGCATACTTTTCTACACAGACCATACATGCATTTCCCAGTCTGAATCGCACATTCTTTGGCGAATTCTGTTCGTTCCATGCCGGCAAAGCTTGTAGGAAGATGACTTTGAAGATAAACACAGCGCTAGTGTTTCACTATGTGAATTGCTCTTACATGGCGAATAAGCTTAGTTTTAAGTTGTTCTAGACAGTAAAAAGCATACTTTTCTACACAGATCTTACGTGCATTTCCCAGTCTGAATCGCACATTCCTTGGCGAATTCTGTTCGTTCCAAGCTGGCAAAGCTTGTAGGAAGGTGAATTTGAAGATAAACACACCTCTAGTGTTTCATAAGGTGAATTGCAGTTACACGGCGAATAAGCTCAGTTTTAAGTTGTTCTAGACGTTAAAAAGCATACTTTTCTATATAGATCAAATGTGGGTTTCCCAGTCTGAATCGCACATTCTTGGCGAATTCTGTTCCTTCCAAGCTGGCAAAGCTTGTAGGAAGATGACTTTGAAGATAAACACAGCGCTAGTGTTTCACAATGTTAATTGGTGTTACATGGCGAATAAGCTTAGTTTTAAGTTGTTGTAGACGGTAAAAAGCATACTTTTCTACACAGATCATACCTGCATTTCCCAGTCTGAATCGCACATTCTTTGGCGAATTCTGTTCTTTCCAAGCTGTCAACGCTTTTAGGAAGATGACTCTGAAGATAAACACAGCGCTAGTGTTTCACAATATGAACTGATGTTACATGGCGAATAAGCTCAGTTTTAAGTTGTTGTAGACGGTAAAAATCATACTTTTCTACACAGATCACACCTGCATTTCCCAGTCTGAATCGCACATTCTTTGGCGAATTCTGTTCGTTCTAACCAAGCAAAGCTTGTAGTAAGATGAATTTGAAGATAAACACACCGGGAGTGCTTCATAAAGTGAATTGCAGTTACCTGGCTTAGTTTTAAGTTGTTCTAGACGGTAAAAAGCTTACATTTGTATATAGACCAAACGTGCGTTTCCCAGTCTCAATCGCACATTCTTTGGCGAATTCTGTTCGTTCCAAGCCGGCAAAGCTTGTAGGAAGATGACTCTGAAGATAAACACAGCGCTAGTGTTTCACAATGTGAACTGCTGTTACATGGCGAATAAGCTCAGTTTTAAGTTGTTGTAGACGGTAAAAAGCATACTTTTCTACACAGACCATACATGCATTTCCCAGTCTGAATCGCACATTCTTTGGCGAATTCTGTTCGTTCCATGCCGGCAAAGCTTGTAGGAAGATGACTTTGAAGATAAACACAGCGCTAGTGTTTCACTATGTGAATTGCTCTTACATGGCGAATAAGCTTAGTTTTAAGTTGTTCTAGACGGTAAAAAGCATACTTTTCTACACAGATCTTACGTGCATTAACCAGTCTGAATTACACATTCTTTGGCGAATTCTGTTCTTTCCAAGCTGGCAAAGCTTGTAGGAAGATGAATTTGAAGATAAACACACCTCTAGTGTTTCATAAGGTGAATTGCAGTTACACGGCGAATAAGCTCAGTTTTAAGTTGTTGTACACGGAAAAAGCATACTTTTCTACACAGAACATACATGCATTTCCCAGTCTGAATCGCACATTCTTTGGCGAATTCTGTTCTTTCCAAGCTGGCAAAGCTTGTAGGAAGATGAATTTGAAGATAAACACAGCGCTAGTGTTTCACTATGTGAATTGCTCTTTCAAGGCAAATAAGCTTAGTTTTAAGTTGTTGTAGACGGTAAAAAGCATACTTTTCTACGCAGATCATACCTGCATTTCCCAGTCTGAATTGCACATTCTTTGGCGAATTCTGTTCTTTCCAAGCTGGCAACGCTTTTAGGAAGATGACTCTGAAGATAAACACAGCGCTAGTGTTTCACAATATGAACTGATGTTACATGGCGAATAAGCTCAGTTTTAAGTTGTTGTAGACGGTAAAAATCATACTTTTCTACACAGATCACACCTGCATTTCCCAGTCTGAATCGCACATTCTTTGGCGAATTCTGTTCGTTCTTACCTAGCAAAGCTTGTAGTAAGATGAATTTGAAGATAAAAACACCGGGAGTGCTTCATAAAGTGAATTGCAGTTACCTGGCTCAGTTTTAAGTTGTTCTAGACGGTAAAAAGCTTACATTTGTATATAGATCAAACGTGCGTTTCCCAGTCGCAATCGCACATTCTTTGGCGAATTCTGTTCGTTCTAAGCTGGCAAAGCTTGTAGGAAGATGATTCTGAAGATAAACACAGCGCTAGTGTTTCACAATATGAACTGATGTTACATGGCGAATAAGCTCAGTTTTAAATTGTTGTACACGGAAAAAGCATACTTTTCTACACAGAACATACATGCATTTCCCAGTCTGAATCGCACATTCTTTGGCGAATTCTGTTCTTTCCAAGCTGGCAAAGCTTGTAGGAAGATGAATTTGAAGATAAACACACCTCTAGTGTTTCATTAGGTGAATTGCAGTTAAACGGCGAATAAGCTTAGTTTCAAGTTGTTCTAGAGGTTAAAAAGCATACTTTTCTATATAGATCAAATGTGGGTTTCCCAGTCTGAATCGCACATTCTTTGGCGAATTCTGTTCGTTCTAACCTAGCAAAGCTTGTAGTAAGATGAATTTGAAGATAAACACACTGGGAGTGCTTCATAAAGTGAATTGCAGTTACCTGTCTTAGTTTTAACTGGTTCTAGACGGTAAAAAGCTTACATTTGTATATAGATCAAACGTGCGTTTCCCAGTCTCAATCGCACATTCTTTGGCGAATTCTGTTCGTTCCAAGCTGGCAAAGCTTGTAGGAAGATGACTCTGAAGATAAACACAGCGCTAGTGTTTCACAATGTGAACTGCTGTTACATGGCGAATAAGCTCAGTTTTAAGTTCTTGTAGACGGTAAAAAGCATACTTTTCTACACAGACCATACATGCATTTCCCAGTCTGAATCGCACATTCTTTGGCGAATTCTGTTCGTTCCATGCCGGCAAAGCTTGTAGGAAGATGACTTTGAAGATAAACACAGCGCTAGTGTTTCACTATGTGAATTGCTCTTACATGGCGAATAAGCTTAGTTTTAAGTTGTTCTAGACAGTAAAAAGCATACTTTTCTACACAGATCTTACGTGCATTTCCCAGTCTGAATCGCACATTCCTTGGCGAATTCTGTTCGTTCCAAGCTGGCAAAGCTTGTAGGAAGGTGAATTTGAAGATAAACACACCTCTAGTGTTTCATAAGGTGAATTGCAGTTACACGGCGAATAAGCTCAGTTTTAAGTTGTTCTAGACGTTAAAAAGCATACTTTTCTATATAGATCAAATGTGGGTTTCCCAGTCTGAATCGCACATTCTTTGGCGAATTCTGTTCCTTCCAAGCTGGCAAAGCTTGTAGGAAGATGACTTTGAAGATAAACACAGCGCTAGTGTTTCACAATGTTAATTGGTGTTACATGGCGAATAAGCTTAGTTTTAAGTTGTTGTAGACGGTAAAAAGCATACTTTTCTACACAGATCATACCTGCATTTCCCAGTCTGAATCGCACATTCTTTGGCGAATTCTGTTCTTTCCAAGCTGTCAACGCTTTTAGGAAGATGACTCTGAAGATAAACACAGCGCTAGTGTTTCACAATATGAACTGATGTTACATGGCGAATAAGCTCAGTTTTAAGTTGTTGTAGACGGTAAAAATCATACTTTTCTACACAGATCACACCTGCATTTCCCAGTCTGAATCGCACATTCTTTGGCGAATTCTGTTCGTTCTAACCAAGCAAAGCTTGTAGTAAGATGAATTTGAAGATAAACACACCGGGAGTGCTTCATAAAGTGAATTGCAGTTACCTGGCTTAGTTTTAAGTTGTTCTAGACGGTAAAAAGCTTACATTTGTATATAGACCAAACGTGCGTTTCCCAGTCTCAATCGCACATTCTTTGGCGAATTCTGTTCGTTCCAAGCCGGCAAAGCTTGTAGGAAGATGACTCTGAAGATAAACACAGCGCTAGTGTTTCACAATGTGAACTGCTGTTACATGGCGAATAAGCTCAGTTTTAAGTTGTTGTAGACGGTAAAAAGCATACTTTTCTACACAGACCATACATGCATTTCCCAGTCTGAATCGCACATTCTTTGGCGAATTCTGTTGGTTCCATGCCGGCAAAGCTTGTAGGAAGATGACTTTGAAGATAAACACAGCGCTAGTGTTTCACTATGTGAATTGCTCTTACATGGCGAATAAGCTTAGTTTTAAGTTGTTCTAGACGGTAAAAAGCATACTTTTCTACACAGATCTTACGTGCATTAACCAGTCTGAATTACACATTCTTTGGCGAATTCTGTTCTTTCCAAGCTGGCAAAGCTTGTAGGAAGATGAATTTGAAGATAAACACACCTCTAGTGTTTCATAAGGTGAATTGCAGTTACACGGCGAATAAGCTCAGTTTTAAGTTGTTGTACACGGAAAAAGCATACTTTTCTACACAGAACATACATGCATTTCCCAGTCTGAATCGCACATTCTTTGGCGAATTCTGTTCTTTCCAAGCTGGCAAAGCTTGTAGGAAGATGAATTTGAAGATAAACACAGCGCTAGTGTTTCACTATGTGAATTGCTCTTTCAAGGCAAATAAGCTTAGTTTTAAGTTGTTGTAGACGGTAAAAAGCATACTTTTCTACGCAGATCATACCTGCATTTCCCAGTCTGAATTGCACATTCTTTGGCGAATTCTGTTCTTTCCAAGCTGGCAACGCTTTTAGGAAGATGACTCTGAAGATAAACACAGCGCTAGTGTTTCACAATATGAACTGATGTTACATGGCGAATAAGCTCAGTTTTAAGTTGTTGTAGACGGTAAAAATCATACTTTTCTACACAGATCACACCTGCATTTCCCAGTCTGAATCGCACATTCTTTGGCGAATTCTGTTCGTTCTTACCTAGCAAAGCTTGTAGTAAGATGAATTTGAAGATAAAAACACCGGGAGTGCTTCATAAAGTGAATTGCAGTTACCTGGCTCAGTTTTAAGTTGTTCTAGACGGTAAAAAGCTTACATTTGTATATAGATCAAACGTGCGTTTCCCAGTCGCAATCGCACATTCTTTGGCGAATTCTGTTCGTTCTAAGCTGGCAAAGCTTGTAGGAAGATGATTCTGAAGATAAACACAGCGCTAGTGTTTCACAATATGAACTGATGTTACATGGCGAATAAGCTCAGTTTTAAATTGTTGTACACGGAAAAAGCATACTTTTCTACACAGAACATACATGCATTTCCCAGTCTGAATCGCACATTCTTTGGCGAATTCTGTTCTTTCCAAGCTGGCAAAGCTTGTAGGAAGATGAATTTGAAGATAAACACACCTCTAGTGTTTCATTAGGTGAATTGCAGTTAAACGGCGAATAAGCTTAGTTTCAAGTTGTTCTAGAGGTTAAAAAGCATACTTTTCTATATAGATCAAATGTGGGTTTCCCAGTCTGAATCGCACATTCTTTGGCGAATTCTGTTCGTTCTAACCTAGCAAAGCTTGTAGTAAGATGAATTTGAAGATAAACACACTGGGAGTGCTTCATAAAGTGAATTGCAGTTACCTGTCTTAGTTTTAACTGGTTCTAGACGGTAAAAAGCTTACATTTGTATATAGATCAAACGTGCGTTTCCCAGTCTCAATCGCACATTCTTTGGCGAATTCTGTTCGTTCCAAGCTGGCAAAGCTTGTAGGAAGATGACTCTGAAGATAAACACAGCGCTAGTGTTTCACAATGTGAACTGCTGTTACATGGCGAATAAGCTCAGTTTTAAGTTCTTGTAGACGGTAAAAAGCATACTTTTCTACACAGACCATACATGCATTTCCCAGTCTGAATCGCACATTCTTTGGCGAATTCTGTTCGTTCCATGCCGGCAAAGCTTGTAGGAAGATGACTTTGAAGATAAACACAGCGCTAGTGTTTCACTATGTGAATTGCTCTTACATGGCGAATAAGCTTAGTTTTAAGTTGTTCTAGACAGTAAAAAGCATACTTTTCTACACAGATCTTACGTGCATTTCCCAGTCTGAATCGCACATTCTTTGGCGAATTCTGTTCGTTCCAAGCTGGCAAAGCTTGTAGGAAGGTGAATTTGAAGATAAACACACCTCTAGTGTTTCATAAGGTGAATTGCAGTTACACGGCGAATAAGCTCAGTTTTAAGTTGTTCTAGACGTTAAAAAGCATACTTTTCTATATAGATCAAATGTGGGTTTCCCAGTCTGAATCGCACATTCTTTGGCGAATTCTGTTCCTTCCAACCTGGCAAAGCTTGTAGGAAGATGACTTTGAAGATAAACACAGCGCTAGTGTTTCACAATGTTAATTGGTGTTACATGGCGAATAAGCTTAGTTTTAAGTTGTTGTAGACGGTAAAAAGCATACTTTTCTACACAGATCATACATGCATTTCCCAGTATGAATCGCACATTCTTTGGCGAATTCAGTTCGTTCCAAGCTGGCAAAGCTTGTAGGAAGATGACTCTGAAGATAAACACAGCGCTAGTGTTTCACAATATGAACTCATATTACATGGCGAATAAGCTCAGTTTTAAGTTGTTGTAGACGGTAAAAAGCATACTTTTCTACACAGATCATACATGCATTTCCCAGTCTGAATCGCACATTCTTTGGCGAATTCTGTTCTTTCCAAGCTGGCAAAGCTTGTAGGAAGATGAATTTGAAGAAAAACACACCTCCAGTGTTTCATAAGGTGAAGTGCAGTTACACGGCGAATAAGCTCAGTTTTAGGTTGTTCTAGACGTTAAAAAGCATACTTTTCTATATGGATCAAATGTGGGTTTCCCAGTCTGAATCGCACATTCTTTAGCGAATTCTGTTCGTTCCAAGCTGTCAAAGCTTGTAGGAAGATGACTTTGAAGATAAACACAGCGCTAGTGTTTCACAATGTTAATTGGTGTTACATGGCGAATAAGCTTAGTTTTAAGTTGTTGTAGACGGTAATAAGCATACTTTTCTACACAGATCATACCTGCATTTCCCAGTCTGAATCGCACATTCTTTGGCGAATTCTGTTCGTTCTAACCAAGCAAAGCTTGTAGTAAGATGAATTTGAAGATAAACACACCGGGAGTGCTTCATAAAGTGAATTGCAGTTACCTGGCTTAGTAAGTATTAAGTTGTTCTAGACGGTAAAAAGCTTACATTTGTATATAGACCAAACGTGCGTTTCCCAGTCTCAATCGCACATTCTTTGGCGAATTCTGTTCGTTCCAAGCCGGCAAAGCTTGTAGGAAGATGACTCTGAAGATAAACACAGCGCTAGTGTTTCACAATGTGAACTGCTGTTACATGGCGAATAAGCTCAGTTTTAAGTTGTTGTAGACGGTAAAAAGCATACTTTTCTACACAGACCATACATGCATTTCCCAGTCTGAATCGCACATTCTTTGGCGAATTCTGTTCGTTCCATGCCGGCAAAGCTTGTAGGAAGATGACTTTGAAGATAAACACAGCGCTAGTGTTTCACTATGTGAATTGCTCTTACATGGCGAATAAGCTTAGTTTTAAGTTGTTCTAGACAGTAAAAAGCATACTTTTCTACACAGATCTTACGTGCATTTCCCAGTCTGAATCGCACATTCTTTGGCGAATTCTGTTCGTTCCAAGCTGGCAAAGCTTGTAGGAAGGTGAATTTGAAGATAAACACACCTCTAGTGTTTCATAAGGTGAATTGCAGTTACACGGCGAATAAGCTTAGTTTTAAGTTGTTCTAGACGTTAAAAAGCATACTTTTCTATATAGATCAAATGTGGGTTTCCCAGTCTGAATCACACATTCTTTGGCGAATTCTGTTCCTTCCAACCTGGCAAAGCTTGTAGGAAGATGACTTTGAAGATAAACACAGCGCTAGTGTTTCACAATGTTAATTGTTTTTACATGGCGAATAAGCTTAGTTTTAAGTTGTTGTAGACGGTAAAAAGCATACTTTTCTACGCAGATCATACCTGCATTTCCCAGTCTGAATTGCACATTCTTTGGCGAATTCTGTTCTTTCCAAGCTGGCAACGCTTTTAGGAAGATGACTCTGAAGATAAACACAGCGCTAGTGTTTCACAATATGAACTGATGTTACATGGCGAATAAGCTCAGTTTTAAGTTGTTGTAGACGGTAAAAATCATACTTTTCTACACAGATCATACATGCATTTCCCAGTCTGAATCGCACATTCTTTGGCGAATTCTGTTCGTTCTAACCTAGCAAAGCTTGTAGTAAGATGAATTTGAAGATAAACACACCGGGAGTGCTTCATAAAGAGAATTGCAGTTACCTGGCTCAGTTTTAAGTTGTTCGAGACGGTAAAAAGCTTACATTTGTATATAGATCAAACGTGCGTTTCCCAGTCGCAATCGCACATTCTTTGGCGAATTCTGTTCGTTCTAAGCTGGCAAAGCTTGTAGGAAGATGACTCTGAAGATAAACACAGCGCTAGTGTTTCACAATATGAACTGATGTTACATGGCGAATAAGCTCAGTTTTAAGTTGTTGTACACGGAAAAAGCATACTTTTCTACACAGAACATACATGCATTTCCCAGTCTGAATCGCACATTCTTTGGCGAATTCTGTTCTTTCCAAGCTGGCAAAGCTTGTAGGAAGATGAATTTGAAGATAAACACACCGCTAGTGTTTCATTAGGTGAATTGCAGTTAAACGGCGAATAAGCTTAGTTTCAAGTTGTTCTAGAGGTTAAAAAGCATACTTTTCTATATAGATCAAATGTGGGTTTCCCAGTCTGAATCGCACATTCTTTGGCGAATTCTGTTCGTTCTAACCTAGCAAAGCTTGTAGTAAGATGAATTTGAATATAAACACACTGGGAGTGCTTCATAAAGTGAATTGCAGTTACCTGGCTTAGTATTAAGTTGTTCTAGACGGTAAAAAGCTTACATTTGTATATAGACCAAACGTGCGTTTCCCAGTCTCAATCGCACATTCTTTGGCGAATTCTGTTCGTTCCAAGCCGGCAAAGCTTGTAGGAAGATGACTCTGAAGATAAACACAGCGCTAGTGTTTCACAATGTGAACTGCTGTTACATGGCGAATAAGCTCAGTTTTAAGTTGTTGTAGACGGTAAAAAGCATACTTTTCTACACAGACCATACATGCATTTCCCAGTCTGAATCGCACATTCTTTGGCGAATTCTGTTGGTTCCATGCCGGCAAAGCTTGTAGGAAGATGACTTTGAAGATAAACACAGCGCTAGTGTTTCACTATGTGAATTGCTCTTACATGGCGAATAAGCTTAGTTTTAAGTTGTTCTAGACGGTAAAAAGCATACTTTTCTACACAGATCTTACGTGCATTAACCAGTCTGAATTACACATTCTTTGGCGAATTCTGTTCTTTCCAAGCTGGCAAAGCTTGTAGGAAGATGAATTTGAAGATAAACACACCTCTAGTGTTTCATAAGGTGAATTGCAGTTACACGGCGAATAAGCTCAGTTTTAAGTTGTTGTACACGGAAAAAGCATACTTTTCTACACAGAACATACATGCATTTCCCAGTCTGAATCGCACATTCTTTGGCGAATTCTGTTCTTTCCAAGCTGGCAAAGCTTGTAGGAAGATGAATTTGAAGATAAACACAGCGCTAGTGTTTCACTATGTGAATTGCTCTTTCAAGGCAAATAAGCTTAGTTTTAAGTTGTTGTAGACGGTAAAAAGCATACTTTTCTACGCAGATCATACCTGCATTTCCCAGTCTGAATTGCACATTCTTTGGCGAATTCTGTTCTTTCCAAGCTGGCAACGCTTTTAGGAAGATGACTCTGAAGATAAACACAGCGCTAGTGTTTCACAATATGAACTGATGTTACATGGCGAATAAGCTCAGTTTTAAGTTGTTGTAGACGGTAAAAATCATACTTTTCTACACAGATCACACCTGCATTTCCCAGTCTGAATCGCACATTCTTTGGCGAATTCTGTTCGTTCTTACCTAGCAAAGCTTGTAGTAAGATGAATTTGAAGATAAAAACACCGGGAGTGCTTCATAAAGTGAATTGCAGTTACCTGGCTCAGTTTTAAGTTGTTCTAGACGGTAAAAAGCTTACATTTGTATATAGATCAAACGTGCGTTTCCCAGTCGCAATCGCACATTCTTTGGCGAATTCTGTTCGTTCTAAGCTGGCAAAGCTTGTAGGAAGATGATTCTGAAGATAAACACAGCGCTAGTGTTTCACAATATGAACTGATGTTACATGGCGAATAAGCTCAGTTTTAAATTGTTGTACACGGAAAAAGCATACTTTTCTACACAGAACATACATGCATTTCCCAGTCTGAATCGCACATTCTTTGGCGAATTCTGTTCTTTCCAAGCTGGCAACGCTTTTAGGAAGATGACTCTGAAGATAAACACAGCGCTAGTGTTTCACAATATGAACTGATGTTACATGGCGAATAAGCTCAGTTTTAAGTTGTTGTAGACGGTAAAAATCATACTTTTCTACACAGATCATACATGCATTTCCCAGTCTGAATCGCACATTCTTTGGCGAATTCTGTTCGTTCTAACCTAGCAAAGCTTGTAGTAAGATGAATTTGAAGATAAACACACCGGGAGTGCTTCATAAAGAGAATTGCAGTTACCTGGCTCAGTTTTAAGTTGTTCGAGACGGTAAAAAGCTTACATTTGTATATAGATCAAACGTGCGTTTCCCAGTCGCAATCGCACATTCTTTGGCGAATTCTGTTCGTTCTAAGCTGGCAAAGCTTGTAGGAAGATGACTCTGAAGATAAACACAGCGCTAGTGTTTCACAATATGAACTGATGTTACATGGCGAATAAGCTCAGTTTTAAGTTGTTGTACACGGAAAAAGCATACTTTTCTACACAGAACATACATGCATTTCCCAGTCTGAATCGCACATTCTTTGGCGAATTCTGTTCTTTCCAAGCTGGCAAAGCTTGTAGGAAGATGAATTTGAAGATAAACACACCGCTAGTGTTTCATTAGGTGAATTGCAGTTAAACGGCGAATAAGCTTAGTTTCAAGTTGTTCTAGAGGTTAAAAAGCATACTTTTCTATATAGATCAAATGTGGGTTTCCCAGTCTGAATCGCACATTCTTTGGCGAATTCTGTTCGTTCTAACCTAGCAAAGCTTGTAGTAAGATGAATTTGAATATAAACACACTGGGAGTGCTTCATAAAGTGAATTGCAGTTACCTGGCTTAGTATTAAGTTGTTCTAGACGGTAAAAAGCTTACATTTGTATATAGACCAAACGTGCGTTTCCCAGTCTCAATCGCACATTCTTTGGCGAATTCTGTTCGTTCCAAGCCGGCAAAGCTTGTAGGAAGATGACTCTGAAGATAAACACAGCGCTAGTGTTTCACAATGTGAACTGCTGTTACATGGCGAATAAGCTCAGTTTTAAGTTGTTGTAGACGGTAAAAAGCATACTTTTCTACACAGACCATACATGCATTTCCCAGTCTGAATCGCACATTCTTTGGCGAATTCTGTTGGTTCCATGCCGGCAAAGCTTGTAGGAAGATGACTTTGAAGATAAACACAGCGCTAGTGTTTCACTATGTGAATTGCTCTTACATGGCGAATAAGCTTAGTTTTAAGTTGTTCTAGACGGTAAAAAGCATACTTTTCTACACAGATCTTACGTGCATTAACCAGTCTGAATTACACATTCTTTGGCGAATTCTGTTCTTTCCAAGCTGGCAAAGCTTGTAGGAAGATGAATTTGAAGATAAACACACCTCTAGTGTTTCATAAGGTGAATTGCAGTTACACGGCGAATAAGCTCAGTTTTAAGTTGTTGTACACGGAAAAAGCATACTTTTCTACACAGAACATACATGCATTTCCCAGTCTGAATCGCACATTCTTTGGCGAATTCTGTTCTTTCCAAGCTGGCAAAGCTTGTAGGAAGATGAATTTGAAGATAAACACAGCGCTAGTGTTTCACTATGTGAATTGCTCTTTCAAGGCAAATAAGCTTAGTTTTAAGTTGTTGTAGACGGTAAAAAGCATACTTTTCTACGCAGATCATACCTGCATTTCCCAGTCTGAATTGCACATTCTTTGGCGAATTCTGTTCTTTCCAAGCTGGCAACGCTTTTAGGAAGATGACTCTGAAGATAAACACAGCGCTAGTGTTTCACAATATGAACTGATGTTACATGGCGAATAAGCTCAGTTTTAAGTTGTTGTAGACGGTAAAAATCATACTTTTCTACACAGATCACACCTGCATTTCCCAGTCTGAATCGCACATTCTTTGGCGAATTCTGTTCGTTCTTACCTAGCAAAGCTTGTAGTAAGATGAATTTGAAGATAAAAACACCGGGAGTGCTTCATAAAGTGAATTGCAGTTACCTGGCTCAGTTTTAAGTTGTTCTAGACGGTAAAAAGCTTACATTTGTATATAGATCAAACGTGCGTTTCCCAGTCGCAATCGCACATTCTTTGGCGAATTCTGTTCGTTCTAAGCTGGCAAAGCTTGTAGGAAGATGATTCTGAAGATAAACACAGCGCTAGTGTTTCACAATATGAACTGATGTTACATGGCGAATAAGCTCAGTTTTAAATTGTTGTACACGGAAAAAGCATACTTTTCTACACAGAACATACATGCATTTCCCAGTCTGAATCGCACATTCTTTGGCGAATTCTGTTCTTTCCAAGCTGGCAAAGCTTGTAGGAAGATGAATTTGAAGATAAACACACCTCTAGTGTTTCATTAGGTGAATTGCAGTTAAACGGCGAATAAGCTTAGTTTCAAGTTGTTCTAGAGGTTAAAAAGCATACTTTTCTATATAGATCAAATGTGGGTTTCCCAGTCTGAATCGCACATTCTTTGGCGAATTCTGTTCGTTCTAACCTAGCAAAGCTTGTAGTAAGATGAATTTGAAGATAAACACACTGGGAGTGCTTCATAAAGTGAATTGCAGTTACCTGTCTTAGTTTTAACTGGTTCTAGACGGTAAAAAGCTTACATTTGTATATAGATCAAACGTGCGTTTCCCAGTCTCAATCGCACATTCTTTGGCGAATTCTGTTCGTTCCAAGCTGGCAAAGCTTGTAGGAAGATGACTCTGAAGATAAACACAGCGCTAGTGTTTCACAATGTGAAGTGCTGTTACATGGCGAATAAGCTCAGTTTTAAGTTCTTGTAGACGGTAAAAAGCATACTTTTCTACACAGACCATACATGCATTTCCCAGTCTGAATCGCACATTCTTTGGCGAATTCTGTTCGTTCCATGCCGGCAAAGCTTGTAGGAAGATGACTTTGAAGATAAACACAGCGCTAGTGTTTCACTATGTGAATTGCTCTTACATGGCGAATAAGCTTAGTTTTAAGTTGTTCTAGACAGTAAAAAGCATACTTTTCTACACAGATCTTACGTGCATTTCCCAGTCTGAATCGCACATTCTTTGGCGAATTCTGTTCGTTCCAAGCTGGCAAAGCTTGTAGGAAGGTGAATTTGAAGATAAACACACCTCTAGTGTTTCATAAGGTGAATTGCAGTTACACGGCGAATAAGCTCAGTTTTAAGTTGTTCTAGACGTTAAAAAGCATACTTTTCTATATAGATCAAATGTGGGTTTCCCAGTCTGAATCGCACATTCTTTGGCGAATTCTGTTCCTTCCAACCTGGCAAAGCTTGTAGGAAGATGACTTTGAAGATAAACACAGCGCTAGTGTTTCACAATGTTAATTGGTGTTACATGGCGAATAAGCTTAGTTTTAAGTTGTTGTAGACGGTAAAAAGCATACTTTTCTACACAGATCATACATGCATTTCCCAGTATGAATCGCACATTCTTTGGCGAATTCAGTTCGTTCCAAGCTGGCAAAGCTTGTAGGAAGATGACTCTGAAGATAAACACAGCGCTAGTGTTTCACAATATGAACTCATATTACATGGCGAATAAGCTCAGTTTTAAGTTGTTGTAGACGGTAAAAAGCATACTTTTCTACACAGATCATACATGCATTTCCCAGTCTGAATCGCACATTCTTTGGCGAATTCTGTTCTTTCCAAGCTGGCAAAGCTTGTAGGAAGATGAATTTGAAGAAAAACACACCTCCAGTGTTTCATAAGGTGAATTGCAGTTACACGGCGAATAAGCTCAGTTTTAGGTTGTTCTAGACGTTAAAAAGCATACTTTTCTATATGGATCAAATGTGGGTTTCCCAGTCTGAATCGCACATTCTTTAGCGAATTCTGTTCGTTCCAAGCTGTCAAAGCTTGTAGGAAGATGACTTTGAAGATAAACACAGCGCTAGTGTTTCACAATGTTAATTGGTGTTACATGGCGAATAAGCTTAGTTTTAAGTTGTTGTAGACGGTAATAAGCATACTTTTCTACACAGATCATACCTGCATTTCCCAGTCTGAATCGCACATTCTTTGGCGAATTCTGTTCGTTCTAACCAAGCAAAGCTTGTAGTAAGATGAATTTGAAGATAAACACACCGGGAGTGCTTCATAAAGTGAATTGCAGTTACCTGGCTTAGTAAGTATTAAGTTGTTCTAGACGGTAAAAAGCTTACATTTGTATATAGACCAAACGTGCGTTTCCCAGTCTCAATCGCACATTCTTTGGCGAATTCTGTTCGTTCCAAGCCGGCAAAGCTTGTAGGAAGATGACTCTGAAGATAAACACAGCGCTAGTGTTTCACAATGTGAACTGCTGTTACATGGCGAATAAGCTCAGTTTTAAGTTGTTGTAGACGGTAAAAAGCATACTTTTCTACACAGACCATACATGCATTTCCCAGTCTGAATCGCACATTCTTTGGCGTATTCTGTTCGTTCCATGCCGGCAAAGCTTGTAGGAAGATGACTTTGAAGATAAACACAGCGCTAGTGTTTCACTATGTGAATTGCTCTTACATGGCGAATAAGCTTAGTTTTAAGTTGTTCTAGACAGTAAAAAGCATACTTTTCTACACAGATCTTACGTGCATTTCCCAGTCTGAATCGCACATTTTTTGGCGAATTCTGTTCGTTCCAAGCTGGCAAAGCTTGTAGGAAGGTGAATTTGAAGATAAACACACCTCTAGTGTTTCATAAGGTGAATTGCAGTTACACGGCGAATAAGCTTAGTTTTAAGTTGTTCTAGACGTTAAAAAGCATACTTTTCTATATAGATCAAATGTGGGTTTCCCAGTCTGAATCGCACATTCTTTGGCGAATTCTGTTCCTTCCAACCTGGCAAAGCTTGTAGGAAGATGACTTTGAAGATAAACACAGCGCTAGTGTTTCACAATGTTAATTGTTTTTACATGGCGAATAAGCTTAGTTTTAAGTTGTTGTAGACGGTAAAAAGCATACTTTTCTACGCAGATCATACCTGCATTTCCCAGTCTGAATTGCACATTCTTTGGCGAATTCTGTTCTTTCCAAGCTGGCAACGCTTTTAGGAAGATGACTCTGAAGATAAACACAGCGCTAGTGTTTCACAATATGAACTGATGTTACATGGCGAATAAGCTCAGTTTTAAGTTGTTGTAGACGGTAAAAATCATACTTTTCTACACAGATCATACATGCATTTCCCAGTCTGAATCGCACATTCTTTGGCGAATTCTGTTCGTTCTAACCTAGCAAAGCTTGTAGTAAGATGAATTTGAAGATAAACACACCGGGAGTGCTTCATAAAGAGAATTGCAGTTACCTGGCTCAGTTTTAAGTTGTTCGAGACGGTAAAAAGCTTACATTTGTATATAGATCAAACGTGCGTTTCCCAGTCGCAATCGCACATTCTTTGGCGAATTCTGTTCGTTCTAAGCTGGCAAAGCTTGTAGGAAGATGACTCTGAAGATAAACACAGCGCTAGTGTTTCACAATATGAACTCATGTTACATGGCGAATAAGCTCAGTTTTAAGTTGTTGTACACGGAAAAAGCATACTTTTCTACACAGAACATACATGCATTTCCCAGTCTGAATCGCACATTCTTTGGCGAATTCTGTTGGTTCCATGCCGGCAAAGCTTGTAGGAAGATGACTTTGAAGATAAACACAGCGCTAGTGTTTCACTATGTGAATTACTCTTACGTGGCGAATAAGCTTAGTTTTAAGTTGTTCTAGACGGTAAAAAGCATACTTTTCTACACAGATCTTACGTGCATTAACCAGTCTGAATTACACATTCTTTGGCGAATTCTGTTCTTTCCAAGCTGGCAAAGCTTGTAGGAAGATGAATTTGAAGATAAACACACCGCTAGTGTTTCATTAGGTGAATTGCAGTTAAACGGCGAATAAGCTTAGTTTCAAGTTGTTCTAGAGGTTAAAAAGCATACTTTTCTATATAGATCAAATGTGGGTTTCCCAGTCTGAATCGCACATTCTTTGGCGAATTCTGTTCGTTCTAACCAAGCAAAGCTTGTAGTAAGATGAATTTGAAGATAAACACACCGGGAGTGCTTCATAAAGTGAATTGCAGTTACGTGGCTTAGTTTTAAGTTGTTCTAGACGGTAAAAAGCTTACATTTGTATATAGACCAAACGTGTGTTTCCCAGTCTCAATCGCACATTCTTTGGCGAATTCTGTTCGTTCCAAGCCGGCAAAGCTTGTAGGAAGATGACTCTGAAGATAAACACAGCGCTAGTGTTTCACAATGTGAACTGCTGTTACATGGCGAATAAGCTCAGTTTTAAGTTGTTGTAGACGGTAAAAAGCATACTTTTCTACACAGACCATACATGCATTTCCCAGTCTGAATCGCACATTCTTTGGCGAATTCTGTTGGTTCCATGCCGGCAAAGCTTGTAGGAAGATGACTTTGAAGATAAACACAGCGCTAGTGTTTCACTATGTGAATTACTCTTACGTGGCGAATAAGCTTAGTTTTAAGTTGTTCTAGACGGTAAAAAGCATACTTTTCTACACAGATCTTACGTGCATTAACCAGTCTGAATTACACATTCTTTGGCGAATTCTGTTCTTTCCAAGCTGGCAAAGCTTGTAGGAAGATGAATTTGAAGATAAACACACCTCTAGTGTTTCATAAGGTGAATTGCAGTTACACGGCGAATAAGCTTAGTTTTAAGTTGTTCTAGACGTTAAAAAGCATACTTTTCTATATAGATCAAATGTGGGTTTCCCAGTCTGTATCGCACATTCTTTGGCGAATTCTGTTCCTTCCAACCTGGCAAAGCTTGTAGGAAGATGACTTTGAAGATAAACACAGCGCTAGTGTTTCACAATGTTAATTGTTGTTACATGGCGAATAAGCTTAGTTTTAAGTTGTTGTAGACGGTAAAAAGCATACTTTTCTACGCAGATCATACCTGCATTGCCCAGTCTGAATTGCACATTCTTTGGCGAATTCTGTTCTTTCCAAGCTGGCAACGCTTTTAGGAAGATGACTCTGAAGATAAACACAGCGCTAGTGTTTCACAATATGAACTGATGTTACATGGCGAATAAGCTCAGTTTTAAGTTGTTGTAGACGGTAAAAATCATACTTTTCTACACAGATCACACCTGCATTTCCCAGTCTGAATCGCACATTCTTTGGCGAATTCTGTTCGTTCTAACCTAGCAAAGCTTGTAGTAAGATGAATTTGAAGATAAACACACTGGGAGTGCTTCATAAAGTGAATTGCAGTTACCTGTCTTAGTTTTAAGTGGTTCTAGACGGTAAAAAGCTTACATTTGTATATAGATCAAACGTGCGTTTCCCAGTCTCAATTGCACATTCTTTGGCGAATTCTGTTCGTTCCAAGCTGGCAAAGCTTGTAGGAAGATGACTTTGAAGATAAACACAGCGCTAGTGTTTCACAATGTTAATTGTTGTTACATGGCGAATAAGCTTAGTTTTAAGTTGTTGTAGACGGTAAAAAGCATACTTTTCTACGCAGATCATACCTGCATTTCCCAGTCTGAATTGCACATTCTTTGGCGAATTCTGTTCTTTCCAAGCTGGCAACGCTTTTAGGAAGATGACTCTGAAGATAAACACAGCACTAGTGTTTCACAATATGAACTGATGTTACATGGCGAATAATCTCAGTTTTAAGTTGTTGTAGACGGTAAAAATCATACTTTTCTACACAGATCACACCTGCATTTCCCAGTCTGAATCGCACATTCTTTGGCGAATTCTGTTCGTTCTAACCTAGCAAAGCTTGTAGTAAGATGAATTTGAAGATAAACACACCGGGAGTGCTTCATAAAGTGAATTGCAGTTACCTGGCTCAGTTTTAAGTTGTTCTAGATGGTAAAAAGCTTACATTTGTATATAGATCAAACGTGCGTTTCCCAGTCGCAATCGCACATTCTTTGGCGAATTCTGTTCGTTCTAAGCTGGCAAAGCTTGTAGGAAGATGACTCTGAAGATAAACACAGCGCTAGTGTTTCACAATATGAACTGATGTTACATGGCGAATAAGCTCAGTTTTAAGTTGTTGTACACGGAAAAAGCATACTTTTCTACACAGAACATACATGCATTTCCCAGTCTGAATCGCACATTCTTTGGCGAATTCTGTTCTTTCCAAGCTGGCAAAGCTTGTAGGAAGATGAATTTGAAGATAAACACACCGCTAGTGTTTCATTAGTTGAATTGCAGTTACACGGCGAATAAGCTTAGTTTCAAGTTGTTCTAGAGGTTAAAAAGCATACTTTTCTATATAGATCAAATGTGGGTTTCCCAGTCTGAATCGCACATTCTTTGGCGAATTCTGTTCGTTCTAACCTAGCAAAGCTTGTAGTAAGATGAATTTGAAGATAAACACACTGGGAGTGCTTCATAAAGTGAATTGCAGTTACCTGTCTTAGTTTTAAGTGGTTCTAGACGGTAAAGAGCTTACATTTGTATATAGATCAAACGTGCGTTTCCCAGTCTCAATCGCACATTCTTTGGCGAATTCTGTTCGTTCCAAGCTGGCAAAGCTTGTAGGAAGATGACTCTGAAGATAAACACAGCGCTAGTGTTTCACTATGTGAATTGCTCTTACGTGGCGAATAAGCTTAGTTTTAAGTTGTTCTAGACGGTAAAAAGCATACTTTTCTACACAGATCATACATGCATTTCCCAGTCTGAATCGCACATTCTTTGGCGAATTCTGTTCTTTCCAAGCTGGCAAAGCTTGTAGGAAGATGAATTTGAAGAAAAACACACCTCCAGTGTTTCATAAGGTGAATTGCAGTTACACGGCGAATAAGCTCAGTTTTAAGTTGTTCTAGACGTTAAAAAGCATACTTTTCTATATGGATCAAATGTGGGTTTCCCAGTCTGAATCGCACATTCTTTAGCGAATTCTGTTCGTTCCAAGCTGTCAAAGCTTGTAGGAAGATGACTTTGAAGATAAACACAGCGCTAGTGTTTCACAATGTTAATTGGTGTTACATGGCGAATAAGCTTAGTTTTAAGTTGTTGTAGACGGTAATAAGCATACTTTTCTACACAGATCATACCTGCATTTCCCAGTCTGAATCGCACATTCTTTGGCGAATTCTGTTCGTTCTAACCAAGCAAAGCTTGTAGTAAGTTGAATTTGAAGATAAACACACCGGGAGTGCTTCATAAAGTGAATTGCAGTTACCTGGCTTAGTAAGTATTAAGTTGTTCTAGACGGTAAAAAGCTTACATTTGTATATAGACCAAACGTGCGTTTCCCAGTCTCAATCGCACATTCTTTGGCGAATTCTGTTCGTTCCAAGCCGGCAAAGCTTGTAGGAAGATGACTCTGAAGATAAACACAGCGCTAGTGTTTCACAATGTGAACTGCTGTTACATGGCGAATAAGCTCAGTTTTAAGTTGTTGTAGACGGTAAAAAGCATACTTTTCTACACAGACCATACATGCATTTCCCAGTCTGAATCGCACATTCTTTGGCGAATTCTGTTCGTTCCATGCCGGCAAAGCTTGTAGGAAGATGACTTTGAAGATAAACACAGCGCTAGTGTTTCACTATGTGAATTGCTCTTACATGGCGAATAAGCTTAGTTTTAAGTTGTTCTAGACAGTAAAAAGCATACTTTTCTACACAGATCTTACGTGCATTTCCCAGTCTGAATCGCACATTCTTTGGCGAATTCTGTTCGTTCCAAGCTGGCAAAGCTTGTAGGAAGGTGAATTTGAAGATAAACACACCTCTAGTGTTTCATAAGGTGAATTGCAGTTACACGGTGAATAAGCTTAGTTTTAAGTTGTTCTAGACGTTAAAAAGCATACTTTTCTATATAGATCAAATGTGGGTTTCCCAGTCTGAATCGCACATTCTTTGGCGAATTCTGTTCCTTCCAACCTGGCAAAGCTTGTAGGAAGATGACTTTGAAGATAAACACAGCGCTAGTGTTTCACAATGTTAATTGTTTTTACATGGCGAATAAGCTTAGTTTTAAGTTGTTGTAGACGGTAAAAAGCATACTTTTCTACGCAGATCATACCTGCATTTCCCAGTCTGAATTGCACATTCTTTGGCGAATTCTGTTCTTTCCAAGCTGGCAACGCTTTTAGGAAGATGACTCTGAAGATAAACACAGCACTAGTGTTTCACAATATGAACTGATGTTACATGGCGAATAATCTCAGTTTTAAGTTGTTGTAGACGGTAAAAATCATACTTTTCTACACAGATCACACCTGCATTTCCCAGTCTGAATCGCACATTCTTTGGCGAATTCTGTTCGTTCTAACCTAGCAAAGCTTGTAGTAAGATGAATTTGAAGATAAACACACCGGGAGTGCTTCATAAAGTGAATTGCAGTTACCTGGCTCAGTTTTAAGTTGTTCTAGATGGTAAAAAGCTTACATTTGTATATAGATCAAACGTGCGTTTCCCAGTCGCAATCGCACATTCTTTGGCGAATTCTGTTCGTTCTAAGCTGGCAAAGCTTGTAGGAAGATGACTCTGAAGATAAACACAGCGCTAGTGTTTCACAATATGAACTGATGTTACATGGCGAATAAGCTCAGTTTTAAGTTGTTGTACACGGAAAAAGCATACTTTTCTACACAGAACATACATGCATTTCCCAGTCTGAATCGCACATTCTTTGGCGAATTCTGTTCTTTTCAAGCTGGCAAAGCTTGTAGGAAGATGAATTTGAAGATAAACACACCGCTAGTGTTTCATTAGGTGAATTGCAGTTACACGGCGAATAAGCTTAGTTTCAAGTTGTTCTAGAGGTTAAAAAGCATACTTTTCTATATAGATCAAATGTGGGTTTCCCAGTCTGAATCGCACCTTCTTTGGCGAATTCTGTTCGTTCTAACCTAGCAAAGCTTGTAGTAAGATGAATTTGAAGATAAACACACTGGGAGTGCTTCATAAAGTGAATTGCAGTTACCTGTCTTAGTTTTAAGTGGTTCTAGACGGTAAAGAGCTTACATTTGTATATAGATCAAACGTGCGTTTCCCAGTCTCAATCGCACATTCTTTGGCGAATTCTGTTCGTTCCAAGCTGGCAAAGCTTGTAGGAAGATGACTCTGAAGATAAACACAGCGCTAGTGTTTCACTATGTGAATTGCTCTTACGTGGCGAATAAGCTTAGTTTTAAGTTGTTCTAGACGGTAAAAAGCATACTTTTCTACACACATCATACATGCATTTCCCAGTCTGAATCGCACATTCTTTGGCGAATTCTGTTCTTTCCAAGCTGGCAAAGCTTGTAGGAAGATGAATTTGAAGAAAAACACACCTCCAGTGTTTCATAAGGTGAATTGCAGTTACACGGCGAATAAGCTCAGTTTTAAGTTGTTCTAGACGTTAAAAAGCATACTTTTCTATATGGATCAAATGTGGGTTTCCCAGTCTGAATCGCACATTCTTTAGCGAATTCTGTTCGTTCCAAGCTGTCAAAGCTTGTAGGAAGATGACTTTGAAGATAAACACAGCGCTAGTGTTTCACAATGTTAATTGGTGTTACATGGCGAATAAGCTTAGTTTTAAGTTGTTGTAGACGGTAATAAGCATACTTTTCTACACAGATCATACCTGCATTTCCCAGTCTGAATCGCACATTCTTTGGCGAATTCTGTTCGTTCTAACCAAGCAAAGCTTGTAGTAAGTTGAATTTGAAGATAAACACACCGGGAGTGCTTCATAAAGTGAATTGCAGTTACCTGGCTTAGTAAGTATTAAGTTGTTCTAGACGGTAAAAAGCTTACATTTGTATATAGACCAAACGTGCGTTTCCCAGTCTCAATCGCACATTCTTTGGCGAATTCTGTTCGTTCCAAGCCGGCAAAGCTTGTAGGAAGATGACTCTGAAGATAAACACAGCGCTAGTGTTTCACAATGTGAACTGCTGTTACATGGCGAATAAGCTCAGTTTTAAGTTGTTGTAGACGGTAAAAAGCATACTTTTCTACACAGACCATACATGCATTTCCCAGTCTGAATCGCACATTCTTTGGCGAATTCTGTTCGTTCCATGCCGGCAAAGCTTGTAGGAAGATGACTTTGAAGATAAACACAGCGCTAGTGTTTCACTATGTGAATTGCTCTTACATGGCGAATAAGCTTAGTTTTAAGTTGTTCTAGACAGTAAAAAGCATACTTTTCTACACAGATCTTACGTGCATTTCCCAGTCTGAATCGCACATTCTTTGGCGAATTCTGTTCGTTCCAAGCTGGCAAAGCTTGTAGGAAGGTGAATTTGAAGATAAACACACCTTTAGTGTTTCATAAGGTGAATTGCAGTTACACGGCGAATAAGCTTAGTTTTAAGTTGTTCTAGACGTTAAAAAGCATACTTTTCTATATAGATCAAATGTGGGTTTCCCAGTCTGAATCGCACATTCTTTGGCGAATTCTGTTCCTTCCAACCTGGCAAAGCTTGTAGGAAGATGACTTTGAAGATAAACACAGCGCTAGTGTTTCACAATGTTAATTGTTTTTACATGGCGAATAAGCTTAGTTTTAAGTTGTTGTAGACGGTAAAAAGCATACTTTTCTACGCAGATCATACCTGCATTTCCCAGTCTGAATTGCACATTCTTTGGCGAATTCTGTTCTTTCCAAGCTGGCAACGCTTTTAGGAAGATGACTCTGAAGATAAACACAGCGCTAGTGTTTCACAATATGAACTGATGTTACATGGCGAATAAGCTCAGTTTTAAGTTGTTGTAGACGGTAAAAATCATACTTTTCTACACAGATCATACATGCATTTCCCAGTCTGAATCGCACATTCTTTGGCGAATTCTGTTCGTTCTAACCTAGCAAAGCTTGTAGTAAGATGAATTTGAAGATAAACACACCGGGAGTGCTTCATAAAGAGAATTGCAGTTACCTGGCTCAGTTTTAAGTTGTTCTAGACGGTAAAAAGCTTACATTTGTATATAGATCAAACGTGCGTTTCCCAGTCGCAATCGCACATTCTTTGGCGAATTCTGTTCGTTCTAAGCTGGCAAAGCTTGTAGGAAGATGACTCTGAAGATAAACACAGCGCTAGTGTTTCACAATATGAACTGATGTTACATGGCGAATAAGCTCAGTTTTAAGTTGTTGTACACGGAAAAAGCATACTTTTCTACACAGAACATACATGCATTTCCCAGTCTGAATCGCACATTCTTTGGCGAATTCTGTTCTTTCCAAGCTGGCAAAGCTTGTAGGAAGATGAATTTGAAGATAAACACACCGCTAGTGTTTCATTAGGTGAATTGCAGTTAAACGGCGAATAAGCTTAGTTTCAAGTTGTTCTAGAGGTTAAAAAGCATACTTTTCTATATAGATCAAATGTGGGTTTCCCAGTCTGAATCGCACATTCTTTGGCGAATTCTGTTCGTTCTAACCTAGCAAAGCTTGTAGTAAGATGAATTTGAAGATAAACACACTGGGAGTGCTTCATAAAGTGAATTGCAGTTACCTGTCTTAGTTTTAAGTGGTTCTAGACGGTAAAAAGCTTACATTTGTATATAGATCAAACGTGCGTTTCCCAGTCTCAATCGCACATTCTTTGGCGAATTCTGTTCGTTCCAAGCTGGCAAAGCTTGTAGGAAGATGACTCTGAAGATAAACACAGCGCTAGTGTTTCACTATGTGAATTGCTCTTACGTGGCGAATAAGCTTAGTTTTAAGTTGTTCTAGACGGTAAAAAGCATACTTTTCTACACAGATCATACATGCATTTCCCAGTCTGAATCGCACATTCTTTGGCGAATTCTGTTCTTTCCAAGCTGGCAAAGCTTGTAGGAAGATGAATTTGAAGAAAAACACACCTCCAGTGTTTCATAAGGTGAATTGCAGTTACACGGCGAATAAGCTCAGTTTTAAGTTGTTCTAGACGTTAAAAAGCATACTTTCTATATGGATCAAATGTGGGTTTCCCAGTCTGAATCGCACATTCTTTAGCGAATTCTGTTCGTTCCAAGCTGTCAAAGCTTGTAGGAAGATGACTTTGAAGATAAACACAGCGCTAGTGTTTCACAATGTTAATTGGTGTTACATGGCGAATAAGCTTAGTTTTAAGTTGTTGTAGACGGTAAAAAGCATACTTTTCTACACAGATCATACCTGCATTTCCCAGTCTGAATCGCACATTCTTTGGCGAATTCTGTTCGTTCTAACCAAGCAAAGCTTGTAGTAAGATGAATTTGAAGATAAACACACCGGGAGTGCTTCATAAAGTGAATTGCAGTTACCTGGCTTAGTAAGTATTAAGTTGTTCTAGACGGTAAAAAGCTTACATTTGTATATAGACCAAACGTGCGTTTCCCAGTCTCAATCGCACATTCTTTGGCGAATTCTGTTCGTTCCAAGCCGGCAAAGCTTGTAGGAAGATGACTCTGAAGATAAACACAGCGCTAGTGTTTCACAATGTGAACTGCTGTTACATGGCGAATAAGCTCAGTTTTAAGTTGTTGTAGACGGTAAAAAGCATACTTTTCTACACAGACCATACATGCATTTCCCAGTCTGAATCGCACATTCTTTGGCGAATTCTGTTCGTTCCATGCCGGCAAAGCTTGTAGGAAGATGACTTTGAAGATAAACACAGCGCTAGTGTTTCACTATGTGAATTGCTCTTACATGGCGAATAAGCTTAGTTTTAAGTTGTTCTAGACAGTAAAAAGCATACTTTTCTACACAGATCTTACGTGCATTTCCCAGTCTGAATCGCATATTTTTTGGCGAATTCTGTTCGTTCCAAGCTGGCAAAGCTTGTAGGAAGGTGAATTTGAAGATAAACACACCTCTAGTGTTTCATAAGGTGAATTGCAGTTACACGGCGAATAAGCTTAGTTTTAAGTTGTTCTAGACGTTAAAAAGCATACTTTTCTATATAGATCAAATGTGGGTTTCCCAGTCTGAATCGCACATTCTTTGGCGAATTCTGTTCCTTCCAACCTGGCAAAGCTTGTAGGAAGATGACTTTGAAGATAAACACAGCGCTAGTGTTTCACAATGTTAATTGTTTTTACATGGCGAATAAGCTTAGTTTTAAGTTGTTGTAGACGGTAAAAAGCATACTTTTCTACGCAGATCATACCTGCATTTCCCAGTCTGAATTGCACATTCTTTGGCGAATTCTGTTCTTTCCAAGCTGGCAACGCTTTTAGGAAGATGACTCTGAAGATAAACACAGCGCTAGTGTTTCACAATATGAACTGATGTTACATGGCGAATAAGCTCAGTTTTAAGTTGTTGTAGACGGTAAAAATCATACTTTTCTACACAGATCATACATGCATTTCCCAGTCTGAATCGCACATTCTTTGGCGAATTCTGTTCGTTCTAACCTAGCAAAGCTTGTAGTAAGATGAATTTGAAGAT
Source organism: Rattus norvegicus (assembly GCF_021556685.1). NCBI lineage: Eukaryota > Metazoa > Chordata > Mammalia > Rodentia > Muridae > Rattus > Rattus norvegicus. The sequence goes on from NC_141552.1 coordinate 37,585,351, forward strand.
AAACACACCGGGAGTGCTTCATAAAGAGAATTGCAGTTACCTGGCTCAGTTTTAAGTTGTTCTAGACGGTAAAAAGCTTACATTTGTATATAGATCAAACGTGCGTTTCCCAGTCGCAATCGCACATTCTTTGGCGAATTCTGTTCGTTCTAAGCTGGCAAAGCTTGTAGGAAGATGACTCTGAAGATAAACACAGCGCTAGTGTTTCACAATATGAACTGATGTTACATGGCGAATAAGCTCAGTTTTAAGTTGTTGTACACGGAAAAAGCATACTTTTCTACACAGAACATACATGCATTTCCCAGTCTGAATCGCACATTCTTTGGCGAATTCTGTTCTTTCCAAGCTGGCAAAGCTTGTAGGAAGATGAATTTGAAGATAAACACACCGCTAGTGTTTCATTAGGTGAATTGCAGTTAAACGGCGAATAAGCTTAGTTTCAAGTTGTTCTAGAGGTTAAAAAGCATACTTTTCTATATAGATCAAATGTGGGTTTCCCAGTCTGAATCGCACATTCTTTGGCGAATTCTGTTCGTTCTAACCTAGCAAAGCTTGTAGTAAGATGAATTTGAAGATAAACACACTGGGAGTGCTTCATAAAGTGAATTGCAGTTACCTGTCTTAGTTTTAAGTGGTTCTAGACGGTAAAAAGCTTACATTTGTATATAGATCAAACGTGCGTTTCCCAGTCTCAATCGCACATTCTTTGGCGAATTCTGTTCGTTCCAAGCTGGCAAAGCTTGTAGGAAGATGACTCTGAAGATAAACACAGCGCTAGTGTTTCACTATGTGAATTGCTCTTACGTGGCGAATAAGCTTAGTTTTAAGTTGTTCTAGACGGTAAAAAGCATACTTTTCTACACAGATCATACATGCATTTCCCAGTCTGAATCGCACATTCTTTGGCGAATTCTGTTCTTTCCAAGCTGGCAAAGCTTGTAGGAAGATGAATTTGAAGAAAAACACACCTCCAGTGTTTCATAAGGTGAATTGCAGTTACACGGCGAATAAGCTCAGTTTTAAGTTGTTCTAGACGTTAAAAAGCATACTTTTCTATATGGATCAAATGTGGGTTTCCCAGTCTGAATCGCACATTCTTTAGCGAATTCTGTTCGTTCCAAGCTGTCAAAGCTTGTAGGAAGATGACTTTGAAGATAAACACAGCGCTAGTGTTTCACAATGTTAATTGGTGTTACATGGCGAATAAGCTTAGTTTTAAGTTGTTGTAGACGGTAAAAAGCATACTTTTCTACACAGATCATACCTGCATTTCCCAGTCTGAATCGCACATTCTTTGGCGAATTCTGTTCGTTCTAACCAAGCAAAGCTTGTAGTAAGATGAATTTGAAGATAAACACACCGGGAGTGCTTCATAAAGTGAATTGCAGTTACCTGGCTTAGTATTAAGTTGTTCTAGACGGTAAAAAGCTTACATTTGTATATAGACCAAACGTGCGTTTCCCAGTCTCAATCGCACATTCTTTGGCGAATTCTGTTCGTTCCAAGCCGGCAAAGCTTGTAGGAAGATGACTCTGAAGATAAACACAGTGCTAGTGTTTCACAATGTGAACTGCTGTTACATGGCGAATAAGCTCAGTTTTAAGTTGTTGTAGACGGTAAAAAGCATACTTTTCTACACAGACCATACATGCATTTCCCAGTCTGAATCGCACATTCTTTGGCGAATTCTGTTGGTTCCGTGCCGGCAAAGCTTGTAGGAAGATGACTTTGAAGATAAACACAGCGCTAGTGTTTCACTATGTGAATTGCTCTTACATGGCGAATAAGCTTAGTTTTAAGTTGTTCTTGACAGTAAAAAGCATACTTTTCTACACAGATCTTACATGCATTTCCCAGTCTGAATCGCACATTCTTTGGCGAATTCTGTTCGTTCCAAGCTGGCAAAGCTTGTATGAAGGTGAATTTGAAGATAAACACACCTCTAGTGTTTCATAAGGTGAATTGCAGTTACACGGCGAATAAGCTTAGTTTTAAGTGGTTCTAGACATTAAAAAGCATACTTTTCTATATAGATCAAATGTGGGTTTCCCAGTCTGAATCGCACATTCTTTGGCGAATTCTGTTCCTTCCAACCTGGCAAAGCTTGTAGGAAGATGACTTTGAAGATAAACACAGCGCTAGTGTTTCACAATGTTAATTGGTGTTACATGGCGAATAAGCTTAGTTTTAAGTTGTTGTAGACTGTAAATAGCATACTTTTCTACACAGATCATACCTGCATTTCCCAGTATGAATCGAACATTCTTTGGCGAATTCTGTTCGTTCCAAGCTGGCAAAGCTTGTAGGAAGATGACTCTGAAGATAAACACAGCACTAGTGTTTCACAATATGAACTCATATTACATGGCGAATAAGCTGAGTTTTAAGTTGTTGTAGACGGTAAAAAGCATACTTTTCTACACAGATCATACATGCATTTCCCAGTCTGAATCGCACATTCTTTGGCGAACTCTGTTCTTTCCAAGCTGGCAAAGCTTGTAGGAAGATGAATTTGAAGATAAACACACCACTAGTGTTTCATTAGGTGAATTGCAGATACACGGCGAATAAGCTTAGTTTTAAGTTGTTCTAGACGTTAAAAAGCATACTTTTCTATATGGATCAAATGTGGGTTTCCCAGTCTGAATCGCACATTCTTTTGCGAATTCTGTTCGTTCCAAGCTGGCAAAGCTTGTAGGAAGATGACTTTGAAGATAAACACAGCGCTAGTGTTTCACAATGTTAATTGGTGTTACATGGCGAATAAGCTCAGTTTTAAGTTGTTGTAGACGGTAAAAATCATACTTTTCTACACAGATCACACCTGCATTTCCCAGTCTGAATCGCACATTCTTTGGCGAATTCTGTTCGTTCTAACCTAGCAAAGCTTGTAGTAAGATGAATTTGAAGATAAACACACCGGGAGTGCTTCATAAAGTGAATTGCAGTTACCTGGCTCAGTTTTAAGTTGTTCTAGACGGTAAAAAGCTTACATTTGTATATAGATCAAACGTGCGTTTCCCAGTCGCAATCGCACATTCTTTGGCGAATTCTGTTCGTTCTAAGCTGGCAAAGCTTGTAGGAAGATGACTCTGAAGATAAACACAGCGCTAGTGTTTCACAATATGAACTGCTGTTACATGGCGAATAAGCTCAGTTTTAAGTTGTTGTACACGGAAAAAGCATACTTTTCTACACAGAACATACATGCATTTCCCAGTCTGAATCGCACATTCTTTGGCGAATTCTGTTCTTTCCAAGCTGGCAAAGCTTGTAGGAAGATGAATTTGAAGATAAACACACCGCCAGTGTTTCATTAGGTGAATTGCAGTTAAACGGCGAATAGGCTTAGTTTCAAGTTGTTCTAGAGGTTAAAAAGCATACTTTTCTATATAGATCAAATGTGGGTTTCCCAGTCTGAATCGCACATTCTTTGGCGAATTCTGTTCGTTCTAACCTAGCAAAGCTTGTAGTAAGATGAATTTGAAGATAAACACACTGGGAGTGCTTCATAAAGTGAATTGCAGTTACCTGTCTTAGTTTTAAGTGATTCTAGACGGTAAAAAGCTTACATTTGTATATAGATCAAACGTGCGTTTCCCAGTCTCAATCGCACATTCTTTGGCGAATTCTGTTCGTTCCAAGCTGGCAAAGCTTGTAGGAAGATGACTCTGAAGATAAACACAGCGCTAGTGTTTCACTATGTGAATTGCTCTTACGTGGCGAATAAGCTTAGTTTTAAGTTGTTCTAGACGGTAAAAAGCATACTTTTCTACACAGATCTTACGTGCATTAACCAGTCTGAATTACACATTCTTTGGCGAATTCTGTTCTTTCCAAGCTGGCAAAGCTTGTAGGAAGATGAATTTGAAGAAAAACACACCTCCAGTGTTTCATAAGGTGAATTGCAGTTACACGGCGAATAAGCTCAGTTTTAAGTTGTTCTAGACGTTACAAAGCATACTTTTCTATATGGATCAAATGTGGGTTTCCCAGTCTGAATCGCACATTCTTTAGCGAATTCTGTTCGTTCCAAGCTGTCAAAGCTTGTAGGAAGATGACTTTGAAGATAAACACAGCGCTAGTGTTTCACAATGTTAATTGTTGTTACATGGCGAATAAGCTTAGTTTTAAGTTGTTGTAGACGGTAAAAAGCATACTTTTCTACGCAGATCATACCTGCATTTCCCAGTCTGAATTGCACATTCTTTGGCGAATTCTGTTCTTTCCAAGCTGGCAACGCTTTTAGGAAGATGACTCTGAAGATAAACACAGCGCTAGTGTTTCACAATATGAACTGATGTTACATGGCGAATAAGCTCAGTTTTAAGTTGTTGTAGACGGTAAAAATCATACTTTTCTACACAGATCACACCTGCATTTCCCAGTCTGAATCGCACATTCGTTGGCGAATTCTGTTCGTTCTAACCTAGCAAAGCTTGTAGTAAGATGAATTTGAAGATAAACACACCGGGAGTGCTTCATAAAGTGAATTGCAGTTACCTGGCTCAGTTTTAAGTTGTTCTAGACGGTAAAAAGCTTACATTTGTATATAGATCAAACGTGCGTTTCCCAGTCGCAATCGCACATTCTTTGGCGAATTCTGTTCGTTCTAAGCTGGCAAAGCTTGTAGGAAGATGACTCTGAAGATAAACACAGCGCTAGTGTTTCACAATATGAACTGATGTTACATGGCGAATAAGCTCAGTTTTAAGTTGTTGTACACGGAAAAAGCATACTTTTCTACACAGAACATACATGCATTTCCCAGTCTGAATCGCACATTCTTTGGCGAATTCTGTTCTTTCCAAGCTGGCAAAGCTTGTAGGAAGATGAATTTGAAGATAAACACACCGCTAGTGTTTCATTAGGTGAATTGCAGTTACACGGCGAATAAGCTTAGTTTCAAGTTGTTCTAGAGGTTAAAAAGCATACTTTTCTATATAGATCAAATGTGGGTTTCCCAGTCTGAATCGCACATTCTTTGGCGAATTCTGTTCGTTCTAACCTAGCAAAGCTTGTAGTAAGATGAATTTGAAGATAAACACACTGGGAGTGCTTCATAAAGTGAATTGCAGTTACCTGTCTTAGTTTTAAGTGATTCTAGACGGTAAAAAGCTTACATTTGTATATAGATCAAACGTGCGTTTCCCAGTCTCAATCGCACATTCTTTGGCGAATTCTGTTCGTTCCAAGCTGGCAAAGCTTGTAGGAAGATGACTCTGAAGATAAACACAGCGCTAGTGTTTCACTATGTGAATTGCTCTTACGTGGCGAATAAGCTTAGTTTTAAGTTGTTCTAGACGGTAAAAAGCATACTTTTCTACACAGATCATACATGCATTTCCCAGTCTGAATCGCACATTCTTTGGCGAATTCTGTTCTTTCCAAGCTGGCAAAGCTTGTAGGAAGATGAATTTGAAGAAAAACACACCTCCAGTGTTTCATAAGGTGAATTGCAGTTACACGGCGAATAAGCTCAGTTTTAAGTTGTTCTAGACGTTAAAAAGCATACTTTTCTATATAGATCAAATGTGGGTTTCCCAGTCTGAATCGCACATTCTTTGGCGAATTCTGTTCCTTCCAACCTGGCAAAGCTTGTAGGAAGATGACTTTGAAGATAAACACAGCGCTAGTGTTTCACAATGTTAATTGGTGTTACATGGCGAATAAGCTTAGTTTTAAGTTGTTGTAGACGGTAAAAAGCATACTTTTCTACACAGATCATACCTGCATTTCCCAGTATGAATCGAACATTCTTTGGCGAATTCTGTTCGTTCCAAGCTGGCAAAGCTTGTAGGAAGATGACTCTGAAGATAAACACAGCGCTAGTGTTTCACAATATGAACTCATATTACATGGCGAATAAGCTGAGTTTTAAGTTGTTGTAGACGGTAAAAAGCATACTTTTCTACACAGATCATACATGCATTTCCCAGTCTGAATCGCACATTCTTTGGCGAATTCTGTTCTTTCCAAGCTGGCAAAGCTTGTAGGAAGATGAATTTGAAGAAAAACACACCTCCAGTGTTTCATAAGGTGAATTGCAGTTACACGGCGAATAAGCTCAGTTTTAAGTTGTTCTAGACGTTAAAAAGCATACTTTTCTATATGGATCAAATGTGGGTTTCCCAGTCTGAATCGCACATTCTTTAGCGAATTCTGTTCGTTCCAAGCTGTCAAAGCTTGTAGGAAGATGACTTTGAAGATAAACACAGCGCTAGTGTTTCACAATGTTAATTGGTGTTACATGGCGAATAAGCTTAGTTTTAAGTTGTTGTAGACGGTAAAAAGCATACTTTTCTACACAGATCATACCTGCATTTCCCAGTCTGAATCGCACATTCTTTGGCGAATTCTGTTCGTTCTAACCAAGCAAAGCTTGTAGTAAGTTGAATTTGAAGATAAACACACCGGGAGTGCTTCATAAAGTGAATTGCAGTTACCTGGCTTAGTATTAAGTTGTTCTAGACGGTAAAAAGCTTACATTTGTATATAGACCGAACGTGCGTTTCCCAGTCTCAATCGCACATTCTTTGGCGAATTCTGTTCGTTCCAAGCCGGCAAAGCTTGTAGGAAGATGACTCTGAAGATAAACACAGCGCTAGTGTTTCACAATGTGAATTGCTCTTACATGGCGAATAAGCTTAGTTTTAAGTTGTTCTAGACGGTAAAAAGCATACTTTTCTACACAGATCTTACGTGCATTAACCAGTCTGAATTACACATTCTTTGGCGAATTCTGTTCTTTCCAAGCTGGCAAAGCTTGTAGGAAGATGAATTTGAAGATAAACACACCTCTAGTGTTTCATAAGGTGAATTGCAGTTACACGGCGAATAAGCTTAGTTTTAAGTTGTTCTAGACGTTAAAAAGCATACTTTTCTATATAGATCAAATGTGGGTTTCCCAGTCTGAATCGCACATTCTTTGGCGAATTCTGTTCCTTCCAACCTGGCAAAGCTTGTAGGAAGATGACTTTGAAGATAAACACAGCGCTAGTGTTTCACAATGTTAATTGTTGTTACATGGCGAATAAGCTTAGTTTTAAGTTGTTGTAGACGGTAAAAAGCATACTTTTCTACGCAGATCATACCTGCATTTCCCAGTCTGAATTGCACATTCTTTGGCGAATTCTGTTCTTTCCAAGCTGGCAACGCTTTTAGGAAGATGACTCTGAAGATAAACACAGCGCTAGTGTTTCACAATATGAACTGATGTTACATGGCGAATAAGCTCAGTTTTAAGTTGTTGTAGACGGTAAAAATCATACTTTTCTACACAGATCACACCTGCATTTCCCAGTCTGAATCGCACATTCTTTGGCGAATTCTGTTCGTTCTAACCTAGCAAAGCTTGTAGTAAGATGAATTTGAAGATAAACACACCGGGAGTGCTTCATAAAGTGAATTGCAGTTACCTGGCTCAGTTTTAAGTTGTTCTAGACGGTAAAAAGCTTACATTTGTATATAGATCAAACGTGCGTTTCCCAGTCGCAATCGCACATTCTTTGGCGAATTCTGTTCGTTCTAAGCTGGCAAAGCTTGTAGGAAGATGACTCTGAAGATAAACACAGCGCTAGTGTTTCACAATATGAACTGATGTTACATGGCGAATAAGCTCAGTTTTAAGTTGTTGTACACGGAAAAAGCATACTTTTCTACACAGAACATACATGCATTTCCCAGTCTGAATCGCACATTCTTTGGCGAATTCTGTTCTTTCCAAGCTGGCAAAGCTTGTAGGAAGATGAATTTGAAGATAAACACACCGCTAGTGTTTCATTAGGTGAATTGCAGTTACACGGCGAATAAGCTTAGTTTCAAGTTGTTCTAGAGGTTAAAAAGCATACTTTTCTATATAGATCAAATGTGGGTTTCCCAGTGTGAATCGCACATTCTTTGGCGAATTCTGTTCGTTCTAACCTAGCAAAGCTTGTAGTAAGATGAATTTGAAGATAAACACACTGGGAGTGCTTCATAAAGTGAATTGCAGTTACCTGTCTTAGTTTTAAGTGATTCTAGACGGTAAAAAGCTTACATTTGTATATAGATCAAACGTGCGTTTCCCAGTCTCAATCGCACATTCTTTGGCGAATTCTGTTCGTTCCAAGCTGGCAAAGCTTGTAGGAAGATGACTCTGAAGATAAACACAGCGCTAGTGTTTCACTATGTGAATTGCTCTTACGTGGCGAATAAGCTTAGTTTTAAGTTGTTCTAGACGGTAAAAAGCATACTTTTCTACACAGATCATACATGCATTTCCCAGTCTGAATCGCACATTCTTTGGCGAATTCTGTTCTTTCCAAGCTGGCAAAGCTTGTAGGAAGATGAATTTGAAGAAAAACACACCTCCAGTGTTTCATAAGGTGAATTGCAGTTACACGGCGAATAAGCTCAGTTTTAAGTTGTTCTAGACGTTAAAAAGCATACTTTTCTATATAGATCAAATGTGGGTTTCCCAGTCTGAATCGCACATTCTTTGGCGAATTCTGTTCCTTCCAACCTGGCAAAGCTTGTAGGAAGATGACTTTGAAGATAAACACAGCGCTAGTGTTTCACAATGTTAATTGGTGTTACATGGCGAATAAGCTTAGTTTTAAGTTGTTGTAGACGGTAAAAAGCATACTTTTCTACACAGATCATACCTGCATTTCCCAGTATGAATCGAACATTCTTTGGCGAATTCTGTTCGTTCCAAGCTGGCAAAGCTTGTAGGAAGATGACTCTGAAGATAAACACAGCGCTAGTGTTTCACAATATGAACTCATATTACATGGCGAATAAGCTGAGTTTTAAGTTGTTGTAGACGGTAAAAAGCATACTTTTCTACACAGATCATACATGCATTTCCCAGTCTGAATCGCACATTCTTTGGCGAATTCTGTTCTTTCCAAGCTGGCAAAGCTTGTAGGAAGATGAATTTGCAGATAAACACACCACTAGTGTTTCATTAGGTGAATTGCAGATACACGGCGAATAAGCTTAGTTTTAAGTTGTTCTAGACGTTAAAAAGCATACTTTTCTATATGGATCAAATGTGGGTTTCCCAGTCTGAATCTCACATTCTTTGGCGAATTCTGTTCGTTCTAACCTAGCAAAGCTTGTAGGAAGATGACTTTGAAGATAAACACAGCGCTAGTGTTTCACAATGTTAATTGGTGTTACATGGCGAATAAGCTTAGTTTTAAGTTGTTGTAGACGGTAATAAGCATACTTTTCTACACAGATCATACCTGCATTTCCCAGTCTGAATCGCACATTCTTTGGCGAATTCTGTTCGTTCTAACCAAGCAAAGCTTGTAGTAAGATGAATTTGAAGATAAACACACCGGGAGTGCTTCATAAAGTGAATTGCAGTTACCTGGCTTAGTAAGTATTAAGTTGTTCTAGACGGTAAAAAGCTTACATTTGTATATAGACCAAACGTGCGTTTCCCAGTCTCAATCGCACATTCTTTGGCGAATTCTGTTCGTTCCAAGCCGGCAAAGCTTGTAGGAAGATGACTCTGAAGATAAACACAGCGCTAGTGTTTCACAATGTGAACTGCTGTTACATGGCGAATAAGCTCAGTTTTAAGTTGTTGTAGACGGTAAAAAGCATACTTTTCTACACAGACCATACATGCATTTCCCAGTCTGAATCGCACATTCTTTGGCGAATTCTGTTCGTTCCATGCCGGCAAAGCTTGTAGGAAGATGACTTTGAAGATAAACACAGCGCTAGTGTTTCACTATGTGAATTGCTCTTACATGGCGAATAAGCTTAGTTTTAAGTTGTTCTAGACAGTAAAAAGCATACTTTTCTACACAGATCTTACGTGCATTTCCCAGTCTGAATCGCACATTCTTTGGCGAATTCTGTTCGTTCCATGCCGGCAAAGCTTGTAGGAAGATGACTTTGAAGATAAACACAGCGCTAGTGTTTCACTATGTGAATTGCTCTTACATGGCGAATAAGCTTAGTTTTAAGTTGTTCTAGACGTTAAAAAGCATACTTTTCTATATAGATCAAATGTGGGTTTCCCAGTCTGAATCTCACATTCTTTGGCGAATTCTGTTCGTTCTAACCTAGCAAAGCTTGTAGTAAGATGAATTTGAAGATAAACACACTGGGAGTGCTTCATAAAGTGAATTGCAGTTACCTGCCTTAGTTTTAAGTGATTCTAGACGGTAAAAAGCTTACATTTGTATATAGATCAAACGTGCGTTTCCCAGTCTCAATCGCACATTCTTTGGCGAATTCTGTTCGTTCCAAGCTGGCAAAGCTTGTAGGAAGATGACTCTGAAGATAAACACAGCGCTAGTGTTTCACTATGTGAATTGCTCTTACGTGGCGAATAAGCTTAGTTTTAAGTTGTTCTAGACGGTAAAAAGCATACTTTTCTACACAGATCATACATGCATTTCCCAGTCTGAATCGCACATTCTTTGGCGAATTCTGTTCTTTCCAAGCTGGCAAAGCTTGTAGGAAGATGAATTTGAAGAAAAACACACCTCCAGTGTTTCATAAGGTGAATTGCAGTTACACGGCGAATAAGCTCAGTTTTAAGTTGTTCTAGACGTTAAAAAGCATACTCTTCTATATAGATCAAATGTGGGTTTCCCAGTCTGAATCGCACATTCTTTGGCGAATTCTGTTCCTTCCAACCTGGCAAAGCTTGTAGGAAGATGACTTTGAAGATAAACACAGCGCTAGTGTTTCACAATGTTAATTGGTGTTACATGGCGAATAAGCTTAGTTTTAAGTTGTTGTAGACGGTAAAAAGCATACTTTTCTACACAGATCATACCTGCATTTCCCAGTATGAATCGAACATTCTTTGGCGAATTCTGTTCGTTCCAAGCTGGCAAAGCTTGTAGGAAGATGACTCTGAAGATAAACACAGCGCTAGTGTTTCACAATATGAACTCATATTACATGGCGAATAAGCTGAGTTTTAAGTTGTTGTAGACGGTAAAAAGCATACTTTTCTACACAGATCATACATGCATTTCCCAGTCTGAATCGCACATTCTTTGGCGAATTCTGTTCTTTCCAAGCTGGCAAAGCTTGTAGGAAGATGAATTTGAAGATAAACACACCACTAGTGTTTCATTAGGTGAATTGCAGATACACGGCGAATAAGCTTAGTTTTAAGTTGTTCTAGACGTTAAAAAGCATACTTTTCTATATGGATCAAATGTGGGTTTCCCAGTCTGAATCTCACATTCTTTGGCGAATTCTGTTCGTTCTAACCTAGCAAAGCTTGTAGTAAGATGAATTTGAAGATAAACACACTGGGAGTGCTTCATAAAGTGAATTGCAGTTACCTGTCTTAGTTTTAAGTGATTCTAGACGGTAAAAAGCTTACATTTGTATATAGATCAAACGTGCGTTTCCCAGTCTCAATCGCACATTCTTTGGCGAATTCTGTTCGTTCCAAGCTGGCAAAGCTTGTAGGATGATGACTCTGAAGATAAACACAGCGCTAGTGTTTCACTATGTGAATTGCTCTTACGTGGCGAATAAGCTTAGTTTTAAGTTGTTCTAGACGGTAAAAAGCATACTTTTCTACACAGATCATACATGCATTTCCCAGTCTGAATCGCACATTCTTTGGCGAATTCTGTTCTTTCCAAGCTGGCAAAGCTTGTAGGAAGATGAATTTGAAGAAAAACACACCTCCAGTGTTTCATAAGGTGAATTGCAGTTACACGGCGAATAAGCTCAGTTTTAAGTTGTTCTAGACGTTAAAAAGCATACTCTTCTATATAGATCAAATGTGGGTTTCCCAGTCTGAATCGCACATTCTTTGGCGAATTCTGTTCCTTCCAACCTGGCAAAGCTTGTAGGAAGATGACTTTGAAGATAAACACAGCGCTAGTGTTTCACAATGTTAATTGGTGTTACATGGCGAATAAGCTTAGTTTTAAGTTGTTGTAGACGGTAAAAAGCATACTTTTCTACACAGATCATACCTGCATTTCCCAGTATGAATCGAACATTCTTTGGCGAATTCTGTTCGTTCCAAACTGGCAAACCTTGTAGGAAGATGACTCTGAAGATAAACACAGCGCTAGTGTTTCACAATATGAACTCATATTACATGGCGAATAAGCTGAGTTTTAAGTTGTTGTAGACGGTAAAAAGCATACTTTTCTACACAGATCATACATGCATTTCCCAGTCTGAATTGCACATTCTTTGGCGAATTCTGTTCTTTCCAAGCTGGCAAAGCTTGTAGGAAGATGAATTTGAAGAAAAACACACCTCCAGTGTTTCATAAGGTGAATTGCAGTTACACGGCGAATAAGCTCAGTTTTAAGTTGTTCTAGACGTTAAAAAGCATACTTTTCTATATGGATCAAATGTGGGTTTCCCAGTCTGAATCGCACATTCTTTAGCGAATTCTGTTCGTTCCAAGCTGTCAAAGCTTGTAGGAAGATGACTCTGAAGATAAACACAGCGCTAGTGTTTCACAATATGAACTCATATTACATGGCGAATAAGCTGAGTTTTAAGTTGTTGTAGACGGTAAAAAGCATACTTTTCTACACAGATCATACATGCATTTCCCAGTCTGAATCGCACATTCTTTGGCGAATTCTGTTCTTTCCAAGCTGGCAAAGCTTGTAGGAAGATGAATTTGCAGATAAACACACCACTAGTGTTTCATTAGGTGAATTGCAGATACACGGCGAATAAGCTTAGTTTTAAGTTGTTCTAGACGTTAAAAAGCATACTTTTCTATATGGATCAAATGTGGGTTTCCCAGTCTGAATCTCACATTCTTTGGCGAATTCTGTTCGTTCTAACCTAGCAAAGCTTGTAGGAAGATGACTTTGAAGATAAACACAGCGCTAGTGTTTCACAATGTTAATTGGTGTTACATGGCGAATAAGCTTAGTTTTAAGTTGTTGTAGACGGTAATAAGCATACTTTTCTACACAGATCATACCTGCATTTCCCAGTCTGAATCGCACATTCTTTGGCGAATTCTGTTCGTTCTAACCAAGCAAAGCTTGTAGTAAGATGAATTTGAAGATAAACACACCGGGAGTGCTTCATAAAGTGAATTGCAGTTACCTGGCTTAGTAAGTATTAAGTTGTTCTAGACGGTAAAAAGCTTACATTTGTATATAGACCAAACGTGCGTTTCCCAGTCTCAATCGCACATTCTTTGGCGAATTCTGTTCGTTCCAAGCCGGCAAAGCTTGTAGGAAGATGACTCTGAAGATAAACACAGCGCTAGTGTTTCACAATGTGAACTGCTGTTACATGGCGAATAAGCTCAGTTTTAAGTTGTTGTAGACGGTAAAAAGCATACTTTTCTACACAGACCATACATGCATTTCCCAGTCTGAATCGCACATTCTTTGGCGAATCCTGTTCGTTCCATGCCGGCAAAGCTTGTAGGAAGATGACTTTGAAGATAAACACAGCGCTAGTGTTTCACTATGTGAATTGCTCTTACATGGCGAATAAGCTTAGTTTTAAGTTGTTCTAGACAGTAAAAAGCATACTTTTCTACACAGATCTTACGTGCATTTCCCAGTCTGAATCGCACATTCTTTGGCGAATTCTGTTCGTTCCATGCCGGCAAAGCTTGTAGGAAGATGACTTTGAAGATAAACACAGCGCTAGTGTTTCACTATGTGAATTGCTCTTACATGGCGAATAAGCTTAGTTTTAAGTTGTTCTAGACGTTAAAAAGCATACTTTTCTATATAGATCAAATGTGGGTTTCCCAGTCTGAATCTCACATTCTTTGGCGAATTCTGTTCGTTCTAACCTAGCAAAGCTTGTAGTAAGATGAATTTGAAGATAAACACACTGGGAGTGCTTCATAAAGTGAATTGCAGTTACCTGCCTTAGTTTTAAGTGATTCTAGACGGTAAAAAGCTTACATTTGTATATAGATCAAACGTGCGTTTCCCAGTCTCAATCGCACATTCTTTGGCGAATTCTGTTCGTTCCAAGCTGGCAAAGCTTGTAGGAAGATGACTCTGAAGATAAACACAGCGCTAGTGTTTCACTATGTGAATTGCTCTTACGTGGCGAATAAGCTTAGTTTTAAGTTGTTCTAGACGGTAAAAAGCATACTTTTCTACACAGATCATACATGCATTTCCCAGTCTGAATCGCACATTCTTTGGCGAATTCTGTTCTTTCCAAGCTGGCAAAGCTTGTAGGAAGATGAATTTGAAGAAAAACACACCTCCAGTGTTTCATAAGGTGAATTGCAGTTACACGGCGAATAAGCTCAGTTTTAAGTTGTTCTAGACGTTAAAAAGCATACTCTTCTATATAGATCAAATGTGGGTTTCCCAGTCTGAATCGCACATTCTTTGGCGAATTCTGTTCCTTCCAACCTGGCAAAGCTTGTAGGAAGATGACTTTGAAGATAAACACAGCGCTAGTGTTTCACAATGTTAATTGGTGTTACATGGCGAATAAGCTTAGTTTTAAGTTGTTGTAGACGGTAAAAAGCATACTTTTCTACACAGATCATACCTGCATTTCCCAGTATGAATCGAACATTCTTTGGCGAATTCTGTTCGTTCCAAGCTGGCAAAGCTTGTAGGAAGATGACTCTGAAGATAAACACAGCGCTAGTGTTTCACAATATGAACTCATATTACATGGCGAATAAGCTGAGTTTTAAGTTGTTGTAGACGGTAAAAAGCATACTTTTCTACACAGATCATACATGCATTTCCCAGTCTGAATCGCACATTCTTTGGCGAATTCTGTTCTTTCCAAGCTGGCAAAGCTTGTAGGAAGATGAATTTGAAGATAAACACACCACTAGTGTTTCATTAGGTGAATTGCAGATACACGGCGAATAAGCTTAGTTTTAAGTTGTTCTAGACGTTAAAAAGCATACTTTTCTATATGGATCAAATGTGGGTTTCCCAGTCTGAATCTCACATTCTTTGGCGAATTCTGTTCGTTCTAACCTAGCAAAGCTTGTAGTAAGATGAATTTGAAGATAAACACACTGGGAGTGCTTCATAAAGTGAATTGCAGTTACCTGTCTTAGTTTTAAGTGATTCTAGACGGTAAAAAGCTTACATTTGTATATAGATCAAACGTGCGTTTCCCAGTCTCAATCGCACATTCTTTGGCGAATTCTGTTCGTTCCAAGCTGGCAAAGCTTGTAGGATGATGACTCTGAAGATAAACACAGCGCTAGTGTTTCACTATGTGAATTGCTCTTACGTGGCGAATAAGCTTAGTTTTAAGTTGTTCTAGACGGTAAAAAGCATACTTTTCTACACAGATCATACATGCATTTCCCAGTCTGAATCGCACATTCTTTGGCGAATTCTGTTCTTTCCAAGCTGGCAAAGCTTGTAGGAAGATGAATTTGAAGAAAAACACACCTCCAGTGTTTCATAAGGTGAATTGCAGTTACACGGCGAATAAGCTCAGTTTTAAGTTGTTCTAGACGTTAAAAAGCATACTCTTCTATATAGATCAAATGTGGGTTTCCCAGTCTGAATCGCACATTCTTTGGCGAATTCTGTTCCTTCCAACCTGGCAAAGCTTGTAGGAAGATGACTTTGAAGATAAACACAGCGCTAGTGTTTCACAATGTTAATTGGTGTTACATGGCGAATAAGCTTAGTTTTAAGTTGTTGTAGACGGTAAAAAGCATACTTTTCTACACAGATCATACCTGCATTTCCCAGTATGAATCGAACATTCTTTGGCGAATTCTGTTCGTTCCAAACTGGCAAACCTTGTAGGAAGATGACTCTGAAGATAAACACAGCGCTAGTGTTTCACAATATGAACTCATATTACATGGCGAATAAGCTGAGTTTTAAGTTGTTGTAGACGGTAAAAAGCATACTTTTCTACACAGATCATACATGCATTTCCCAGTCTGAATTGCACATTCTTTGGCGAATTCTGTTCTTTCCAAGCTGGCAAAGCTTGTAGGAAGATGAATTTGAAGAAAAACACACCTCCAGTGTTTCATAAGGTGAATTGCAGTTACACGGCGAATAAGCTCAGTTTTAAGTTGTTCTAGACGTTAAAAAGCATACTTTTCTATATGGATCAAATGTGGGTTTCCCAGTCTGAATCGCACATTCTTTAGCGAATTCTGTTCGTTCCAAGCTGTCAAAGCTTGTAGGAAGATGACTTTGAAGATAAACACAGCGCTAGTGTTTCACTATGTGAATTGCTCTTACGTGGCGAATAAGCTTAGTTTTAAGTTGTTGTAGACGGTAAAAAGCATACTTTTCTACACAGATCATACATGCATTTCCCAGTCTGAATCGCACATTCTTTGGCGAATTCTGTTCTTTCCAAGCTGGCAAAGCTTGTAGGAAGATGAATTTGAAGAAAAACACACCTCCAGTGTTTCATAAGGTGAATTGCAGTTACACGGCGAATAAGCTCAGTTTTAAGTTGTTCTAGACGTTAAAAAGCATACTTTTCTATATGGATCAAATGTGGGTTTCCCAGTCTGAATCGCACATTCTTTAGCGAATTCTGTTCGTTCCAAGCTGTCAAAGCTTGTAGGAAGATGACTTTGAAGATAAACACAGCGCTAGTGTTTCACAATGTTAATTGGTGTTACATGGCGAATAAGCTTAGTTTTAAGTTGTTGTAGACGGTAATAAGCATACTTTTCTACACAGATCATACCTGCATTTCCCAGTCTGAATCGCACATTCTTTGGCGAATTCTGTTCGTTCTAACCAAGCAAAGCTTGTAGTAAGATGAATTTGAAGATAAACACACCGGGAGTGCTTCATAAAGTGAATTGCAGTTACCTGGCTTAGTAAGTATTAAGTTGTTCTAGACGGTAAAAAGCTTACATTTGTATATAGACCAAACGTGCGTTTCCCAGTCTCAATCGCACATTCTTTGGCGAATTCTGTTCGTTCCAAGCCGGCAAAGCTTGTAGGAAGATGACTCTGAAGATAAACACAGCGCTAGTGTTTCACAATGTGAACTGCTGTTACATGGCGAATAAGCTCAGTTTTAAGTTGTTGTAGACGGTAAAAAGCATACTTTTCTACACAGACCATACATGCATTTCCCAGTCTGAATCGCACATTCTTTGGCGAATTCTGTTCGTTCCATGCCGGCAAAGCTTGTAGGAAGATGACTTTGAAGATAAACACAGCGCTAGTGTTTCACTATGTGAATTGCTCTTACATGGCGAATAAGCTTAGTTTTAAGTTGTTCTAGACAGTAAAAAGCATACTTTTCTACACAGATCTTACGTGCATTTCCCAGTCTGAATCGCACATTCTTTGGCGAATTCTGTTCGTTCCAAGCTGGCAAAGCTTGTAGGAAGGTGAATTTGAAGATAAACACACCTCTAGTGTTTCATAAGGTGAATTGCAGTTACACGGCGAATAAGCTTAGTTTTAAGTTGTTCTAGACGTTAAAAAGCATACTTTTCTATATAGATCAAATGTGGGTTTCCCAGTCTGAATCGCACATTCTTTGGCGAATTCTGTTCCTTCCAACCTGGCAAAGCTTGTAGGAAGATGACTTTGAAGATAAACACAGCGTTAGTGTTTCACAATGTTAATTGTTGTTACATGGCGAATAAGCTTAGTTTTAAGTTGTTGTAGACGGTAAAAAGCATACTTTTCTACGCAGATCATACCTGCATTTCCCAGTCTGAATTGCACATTCATTGGCGAATTCTGTTGGTTCCATGCCGGCAAAGCTTGTAGGAATATGACTTTGAAGATAAACACAGCGCTAGTGTTTCACAATATGAACTGATGTTACATGGCGAATAAGCTCAGTTTTAAGTTGTTGTAGACGGTAAAAATCATACTTTTCTACACAGATCACACCTGCATTTCCCAGTCTGAATCGCACATTCTTTGGCGAATTCTGTTCGTTCTAACCTAGCAAAGCTTGTAGTAAGATGAATTTGAAGATAAACACACCGGGAGTGCTTCATAAAGTGAATTGCAGTTACCTGTCTTAGTTTTAAGTGGTTCTAGACGGTAAAAAGCTTACATTTGTATATAGATCAAACGTGCGTTTCCCAGTCGCAATCGCACATTCTTTGGCGAATTCTGTTCGTTCTAAGCTGGCAAAGCTTGTAGGAAGATGACTCTGAAGATAAACACAGCGCTAGTGTTTCACAATATGAACTGATGTTACATGGCGAATAAGCTCAGTTTTAAGTTGTTGTACACGGAAAAAGCATACTTTTCTACACAGAACATACATGCATTTCCCAGTCTGAATCACACATTATTTGTCGCATTCTGTTCTTTCCAAGCTGGCAAAGCTTGTAGGAAGATGAATTTGAAGATAAACACACCGCTAGTGTTTCATTAGGTGAATTGCAGTTAAACGGCGAATAAGCTTAGTTTCAAGTTGTTCTAGAGATTAAAAAGCATACTTTTCTATATAGATCAAATGTGGGTTTCCCAGTCTGAATCGCACATTCTTTGTCGAATTCTGTTCGTTCTAACCTAGCAAAGCTTGTAGTAAGATGAATTTGAAGATAAACACACTGGGAGTGCTTCATAAAGTGAATTGCAATTACCTGTCTTAGTTTTAAGTGGTTCTAGACGGTAAAAAGCTTACATTTGTATATAGATCAAACGTGCGTTTCCCAGTCTCAATCGCACATTCTTTGGCGAATTCTGTTCGTTCCAAGCTGGCAAAGCTTGTAGGAAGATGACTCTGAAGATAAACACAGCGCTAGTGTTTCACTATGTGAATTGCTCTTACGTGGCGAATAAGCTTAGTTTTAAGTTGTTCTAGACGGTAAAAAGCATACTTTTCTACACAGATCATACATGCATTTCCCAGTCTGAATCGCACATTCTTTGGCGAATTCTGTTCTTTCCAAGCTGGCAAAGCTTGTAGGAAGATGAATTTGAAGAAAAACACACCTCCAGTGTTTCATAAGGTGAATTGCAGTTACACGGCGAATAAGCTCAGTTTTAAGTTGTTCTAGACGTTACAAAGCATACTTTTCTATATAGATCAAATGTGGGTTTCCCAGTCTGAATCGCACATTCTTTGGCGAATTCTGTTCCTTCCAACCTGGCAAAGCTTGTAGGAAGATGACTTTGAAGATAAACACAGCGCTAGTGTTTCACAATGTTAATTGGTGTTACATGGCGAATAAGCTTAGTTTTAAGTTGTTGTAGACGGTAAAAAGCATACTTTTCTACACAGATCATACCTGCATTTCCCAGTATGAATCGAACATTCTTTGGCGAATTCTGTTCGTTCCAAACTGGCAAACCTTGTAGGAAGATGACTCTGAAGATAAACACAGCGCTAGTGTTTCACAATATGAACTCATATTACATGGCGAATAAGCTGAGTTTTAAGTTGTTGTAGACGGTAAAAAGCATACTTTTCTACACAGATCATACATGCATTTCCCAGTCTGAATTGCACATTCTTTGGCGAATTCTGTTCTTTCCAAGCTGGCAAAGCTTGTAGGAAGATGAATTTGAAGAAAAACACACCTCCAGTGTTTCATAAGGTGAATTGCAGTTACACGGCGAATAAGCTCAGTTTTAAGTTGTTCTAGACGTTAAAAAGCATACTTTTCTATATGGATCAAATGTGGGTTTCCCAGTCTGAATCGCACATTCTTTAGCGAATTCTGTTCGTTCCAAGCTGTCAAAGCTTGTAGGAAGATGACTTTGAAGATAAACACAGCGCTAGTGTTTCACTATGTGAATTGCTCTTACGTGGCGAATAAGCTTAGTTTTAAGTTGTTGTAGACGGTAAAAAGCATACTTTTCTACACAGATCATACATGCATTTCCCAGTCTGAATCGCACATTCTTTGGCGAATTCTGTTCTTTCCAAGCTGGCAAAGCTTGTAGGAAGATGAATTTGAAGAAAAACACACCTCCAGTGTTTCATAAGGTGAATTGCAGTTACACGGCGAATAAGCTCAGTTTTAAGTTGTTCTAGACGTTAAAAAGCATACTTTTCTATATGGATCAAATGTGGGTTTCCCAGTCTGAATCGCACATTCTTTAGCGAATTCTGTTCGTTCCAAGCTGTCAAAGCTTGTAGGAAGATGACTTTGAAGATAAACACAGCGCTAGTGTTTCACAATGTTAATTGGTGTTACATGGCGAATAAGCTTAGTTTTAAGTTGTTGTAGACGGTAATAAGCATACTTTTCTACACAGATCATACCTGCATTTCCCAGTCTGAATCGCACATTCTTTGGCGAATTCTGTTCGTTCTAACCAAGCAAAGCTTGTAGTAAGATGAATTTGAAGATAAACACACCGGGAGTGCTTCATAAAGTGAATTGCAGTTACCTGGCTTAGTAAGTATTAAGTTGTTCTAGACGGTAAAAAGCTTACATTTGTATATAGACCAAACGTGCGTTTCCCAGTCTCAATCGCACATTCTTTGGCGAATTCTGTTCGTTCCAAGCCGGCAAAGCTTGTAGGAAGATGACTCTGAAGATAAACACAGCGCTAGTGTTTCACAATGTGAACTGCTGTTACATGGCGAATAAGCTCAGTTTTAAGTTGTTGTAGATGGTAAAAAGCATACTTTTCTACACAGACCATACATGCATTTCCCAGTCTGAATCGCACATTCTTTGGCGAATTCTGTTCGTTCCATGCCGGCAAAGCTTGTAGGAAGATGACTTTGAAGATAAACACAGCGCTAGTGTTTCACTATGTGAATTGCTCTTACATGGCGAATAAGCTTAGTTTTAAGTTGTTCTAGACAGTAAAAAGCATACTTTTCTACACAGATCTTACGTGCATTTCCCAGTCTGAATCGCACATTCTTTGGCGAATTCTGTTCGTTCCAAGCTGGCAAAGCTTGTAGGAAGGTGAATTTGAAGATAAACACACCTCTAGTGTTTCATAAGGTGAATTGCAGTTACACGGCGAATAAGCTTAGTTTTAAGTTGTTCTAGACGTTAAAAAGCATACTTTTCTATATAGATCAAATGTGGGTTTCCCAGTCTGAATCGCACATTCTTTGGCGAATTCTGTTCCTTCCAACCTGGCAAAGCTTGTAGGAAGATGACTTTGAAGATAAACACAGCGTTAGTGTTTCACAATGTTAATTGTTGTTACATGGCGAATAAGCTTAGTTTTAAGTTGTTGTAGACGGTAAAAAGCATACTTTTCTACGCAGATCATACCTGCATTTCCCAGTCTGAATTGCACATTCATTGGCGAATTCTGTTGGTTCCATGCCGGCAAAGCTTGTAGGAAGATGACTTTGAAGATAAACACAGCGCTAGTGTTTCACAATATGAACTGATGTTACATGGCGAATAAGCTCAGTTTTAAGTTGTTGTAGACGGTAAAAATCATACTTTTCTACACAGATCACACCTGCATTTCCCAGTCTGAATCGCACATTCTTTGGCGAATTCTGTTCGTTCTAACCTAGCAAAGCTTGTAGTAAGATGAATTTGAAGATAAACACACCGGGAGTGCTTCATAAAGTGAATTGCAGTTACCTGTCTTAGTTTTAAGTGGTTCTAGACGGTAAAAAGCTTACATTTGTATATAGATCAAACGTGCGTTTCCCAGTCGCAATCGCACATTCTTTGGCGAATTCTGTTCGTTCTAAGCTGGCAAAGCTTGTAGGAAGATGACTCTGAAGATAAACACAGCGCTAGTGTTTCACAATATGAACTGATGTTACATGGCGAATAAGCTCAGTTTTAAGTTGTTGTACACGGAAAAAGCATACTTTTCTACACAGAACATACATGCATTTCCCAGTCTGAATCACACATTATTTGTCGCATTCTGTTCTTTCCAAGCTGGCAAAGCTTGTAGGAAGATGAATTTGAAGATAAACACACCGCTAGTGTTTCATTAGGTGAATTGCAGTTAAACGGCGAATAAGCTTAGTTTCAAGTTGTTCTAGAGATTAAAAAGCATACTTTTCTATATAGATCAAATGTGGGTTTCCCAGTCTGAATCGCACATTCTTTGTCGAATTCTGTTCGTTCTAACCTAGCAAAGCTTGTAGTAAGATGAATTTGAAGATAAACACACTGGGAGTGCTTCATAAAGTGAATTGCAATTACCTGTCTTAGTTTTAAGTGGTTCTAGACGGTAAAAAGCTTACATTTGTATATAGATCAAACGTGCGTTTCCCAGTCTCAATCGCACATTCTTTGGCGAATTCTGTTCGTTCCAAGCTGGCAAAGCTTGTAGGAAGATGACTCTGAAGATAAACACAGCGCTAGTGTTTCACTATGTGAATTGCTCTTACGTGGCGAATAAGCTTAGTTTTAAGTTGTTCTAGACGGTAAAAAGCATACTTTTCTACACAGATCATACATGCATTTCCCAGTCTGAATCGCACATTCTTTGGCGAATTCTGTTCTTTCCAAGCTGGCAAAGCTTGTAGGAAGATGAATTTGAAGAAAAACACACCTCCAGTGTTTCATAAGGTGAATTGCAGTTACACGGCGAATAAGCTCAGTTTTAAGTTGTTCTAGACGTTACAAAGCATACTTTTCTATATAGATCAAATGTGGGTTTCCCAGTCTGAATCGCACATTCTTTGGCGAATTCTGTTCCTTCCAACCTGGCAAAGCTTGTAGGAAGATGACTTTGAAGATAAACACAGCGCTAGTGTTTCACAATGTTAATTGGTGTTACATGGCGAATAAGCTTAGTTTTAAGTTGTTGTAGACGGTAAAAAGCATACTTTTCTACACAGATCATACCTGCATTTCCCAGTATGAATCGAACATTCTTTGGCGAATTCTGTTCGTTCCAAGCTGGCAAAGCTTGTAGGAAGATGACTCTGAAGATAAACACAGCGCTAGTGTTTCACAATATGAACTCATATTACATGGCGAATAAGCTGAGTTTTAAGTTGTTGTAGACGGTAAAAAGCATACTTTTCTACACAGATCATACATGCATTTCCCAGTCTGAATCGCACATTCTTTGGCGAATTCTGTTCTTTCCAAGCTGGCAAAGCTTGTAGGAAGATGAATTTGAAGATAAACACACCACTAGTGTTTCATTAGGTGAATTGCAGATACACGGCGAATAAGCTTAGTTTTAAGTTGTTCTAGACGTTAAAAAGCATACTTTTCTATATGGATCAAATGTGGGTTTCCCAGTCTGAATCTCACATTCTTTTGCGAATTCTGTTCGTTCCAAGCTGGCAAAGCTTGTAGGAAGATGACTTTGAAGATAAACACAGCGCTAGTGTTTCACAATGTTAATTGGTGTTACATGGCGAATAAGCTTAGTTTTAAGTTGTTTTAGACGGTAAAAAGCATACTTTTCTACACAGATCATACCTGCATTTCCCAGTCTGAATCGCACATTCTTTGGCGAATTCTGTTCGTTCTAACCAAGCAAAGCTTGTAGTAAGATGAATTTGAAGATAAACACACCGGGAGTGCTTCATAAAGTGAATTGCAGTTACCTGGCTTAGTTTTAAGTTGTTCTAGACGGTAAAAAGCTTACATTTGTATATAGACCAAACGTGCGTTTCCCAGTCTCAATCGCACATTCTTTGGCGAATTCTGTTCGTTCCAAGCCGGCAAAGCTTGTAGGAAGATGACTCTGAAGATAAACACAGCGCTAGTGTTTCACAATGTGAACTGCTGTTACATGGCGAATAAGCTGAGTTTTAGGTTGTTGTAGACGGTAAAAAGCATACTTTTCTACACAGATCATACATGCATTTCCCAGTCTGAATTGCACATTCTTTGGCGAATTCTGTTCTTTCCAAGCTGGCAAAGCTTGTAGGAAGATGAATTTGAAGAAAAACACACCTCCAGTGTTTCATAAGGTGAATTGCAGTTACACGGCGAATAAGCTCAGTTTTAAGTTGTTCTAGACGTTAAAAAGCATACTTTTCTATATGGATCAAATGTGGGTTTCCCAGTCTGAATCGCACATTCTTTAGCGAATTCTGTTCGTTCCAAGCTGTCAAAGCTTGTAGGAAGATGACTTTGAAGATAAACACAGCGCTAGTGTTTCACTATGTGAATTGCTCTTACGTGGCGAATAAGCTTAGTTTTAAGTTGTTGTAGACGGTAAAAAGCATACTTTTCTACACAGATCATACATGCATTTCCCAGTCTGAATCGCACATTCTTTGGCGAATTCTGTTCTTTCCAAGCTGGCAAAGCTTGTAGGAAGATGAATTTGAAGAAAAACACACCTCCAGTTTTTCATAAGGTGAATTGCAGTTACACGGCGAATAAGCTCAGTTTTAAGTTGTTCTAGACGTTAAAAAGCATACTTTTCTATATGGATCAAATGTGGGTTTCCCAGTCTGAATCGCACATTCTTTAGCGAATTCTGTTCGTTCCAAGCTGTCAAAGCTTGTAGGAAGATGACTTTGAAGATAAACACAGCGCTAGTGTTTCACAATGTTAATTGGTGTTACATGGCGAATAAGCTTAGTTTTAAGTTGTTGTAGACGGTAATAAGCATACTTTTCTACACAGATCATACCTGCATTTCCCAGTCTGAATCGCACATTCTTTGGCGAATTCTGTTCGTTCTAACCAAGCAAAGCTTGTAGTAAGATGAATTTGAAGATAAACACACCGGGAGTGCTTCATAAAGTGAATTGCAGTTACCTGGCTTAGTAAGTATTAAGTTGTTCTAGACGGTAAAAAGCTTACATTTGTATATAGACCAAACGTGCGTTTCCCAGTCTCAATCGCACATTCTTTGGCGAATTCTGTTCGTTCCAAGCTGTCAAAGCTTGTAGGAAGATGACTCTGAAGATAAACACAGCGCTAGTGTTTCACAATGTGAACTGCTGTTACATGGCGAATAAGCTCAGTTTTAAGTTGTTGTAGACGGTAAAAAGCATACTTTTCTACACAGACCATACATGCTTTTCCCAGTCTGAATCGCACATTCTTTGGCGAATTCTGTTCGTTCCATGCCGGCAAAGCTTGTAGGAAGATGACTTTGAAGATAAACACAGCGCTAGTGTTTCACTATGTGAATTGCTCTTACATGGCGAATAAGCTTAGTTTTAAGTTGTTCTAGACAGTAAAAAGCATACTTTTCTACACAGATCTTACGTGCATTTCCCAGTCTGAATCGCACATTCTTTGGCGAATTCTGTTCGTTCCAAGCTGGCAAAGCTTGTAGGAAGGTGAATTTGAAGATAACACACCTCTAGTGTTTCATAAGGTGAATTGCAGTTACACGGCGAATAAGCTTAGTTTTAAGTTGTTCTAGACGTTAAAAAGCATACTTTTCTATATAGATCAAATGTGGGTTTCCCAGTCTGAATCGCACATTCTTTGGCGAATTCTGTTCCTTCCAACCTGGCAAAGCTTGTAGGAAGATGACTTTGAAGATAAACACAGCGCTAGTGTTTCACAATGTTAATTGTTGTTACATGGCGAATAAGCTTAGTTTTAAGTTGTTGTAGACGGTAAAAAGCATACTTTTCTACGCAGATCATACCTGCATTTCCCAGTCTGAATTGCACATTCATTGGCGAATTCTGTTGGTTCCATGCCGGCAAAGCTTGTAGGAAGATGACTTTGAAGATAAACACAGCGCTAGTGTTTCACAATATGAACTGATGTTACATGGCGAATAAGCTCAGTTTTAAGTTGTTGTAGACGGTAAAAATCATACTTTTCTACACAGATCACACCTGCATTTCCCAGTCTGAATCG
Source organism: Rattus norvegicus (assembly GCF_021556685.1). Lineage (NCBI taxonomy): Eukaryota > Metazoa > Chordata > Mammalia > Rodentia > Muridae > Rattus > Rattus norvegicus. The sequence goes on from NC_141552.1 coordinate 37,610,978, forward strand.
CACATTCTTTGGCGAATTCTGTTCGTTCTAACCTAGCAAAGCTTGTAGTAAGATGAATTTGAAGATAAACACACCGGGAGTGCTTCATAAAGTGAATTGCAGTTACCTGGCTCAGTTTTAAGTTGTTCTAGACGGTAAAAAGCTTACATTTGTATATAGATCAAACGTGCGTTTCCCAGTCGCAATCGCACATTCTTTGGCGAATTCTGTTCGTTCTAAGCTGGCAAAGCTTGTAGGAAGATGACTCTGAAGATAAACACAGCGCTAGTGTTTCACAATATGAACTGATGTTACATGGCGAATAAGCTCAGTTTTAAGTTGTTGTACACGGAAAAAGCATACTTTTCTACACAGAACATACATGCATTTCCCAGTCTGAATCACACATTATTTGTCGCATTCTGTTCTTTCCAAGCTGGCAAAGCTTGTAGGAAGATGAATTTGAAGATAAACACACCGCTAGTGTTTCATTAGGTGAATTGCAGTTAAACGGCGAATAAGCTTAGTTTCAAGTTGTTCTAGAGATTAAAAAGCATACTTTTCTATATAGATCAAATGTGGGTTTCCCAGTCTGAATCGCACATTCTTTGTCGAATTCTGTTCGTTCTAACCTAGCAAAGCTTGTAGTAAGATGAATTTGAAGATAAACACACTGGGAGTGCTTCATAAAGTGAATTGCAGTTACCTGTCTTAGTTTTAAGTGGTTCTAGACGGTAAAAAGCTTACATTTGTATATAGATCAAACGTGCGTTTCCCAGTCTCAATCGCACATTCTTTGGCGAATTCTGTTCGTTCCAAGCTGGCAAAGCTTGTAGGAAGATGACTCTGAAGATAAACACAGCGCTAGTGTTTCACTATGTGAATTGCTCTTACGTGGCGAATAAGCTTAGTTTTAAGTTGTTCTAGACGGTAAAAAGCATACTTTTCTACACAGATCATACATGCATTTACCAGTCTGAATCGCACATTCTTTGGCGAATTCTGTTCTTTCCAAGCTGGCAAAGCTTGTAGGAAGATGAATTTGAAGAAAAACACACCTCCAGTGTTTCATAAGGTGAATTGCAGTTACACGGCGAATAAGCTCAGTTTTAAGTTGTTCTAGACGTTACAAAGCATACTTTTCTATATAGATCAAATGTGGGTTTCCCAGTCTGAATCGCACATTCTTTGGCGAATTCTGTTCCTTCCAACCTGGCAAAGCTTGTAGGAAGATGACTTTGAAGATAAACACAGCGCTAGTGTTTCACAATGTTAATTGGTGTTACATGGCGAATAAGCTTAGTTTTAAGTTGTTGTAGACGGTAAAAAGCATACTTTTCTACACAGATCATACCTGCATTTCCCAGTATGAATCGAACATTCTTTGGCGAATTCTGTTCGTTCCAAGCTGGCAAAGCTTGTAGGAAGATGACTCTGAAGATAAACACAGCGCTAGTGTTTCACAATATGAACTCATATTACATGGCGAATAAGCTGAGTTTTAAGTTGTTGTAGACGGTAAAAAGCATACTTTTCTACACAGATCATACATGCATTTCCCAGTCTGAATCGCACATTCTTTGGCGAATTCTGTTCTTTCCAAGCTGGCAAAGCTTGTAGGAAGATGAATTTGAAGATAAACACACCACTAGTGTTTCATTAGGTGAATTGCAGATACACGGCGAATAAGCTTAGTTTTAAGTTGTTCTAGACGTTAAAAAGCATACTTTTCTATATGGATCAAATGTGGGTTTCCCAGTCTGAATCTCACATTCTTTTGCGAATTCTGTTCGTTCCAAGCTGGCAAAGCTTGTAGGAAGATGACTTTGAAGATAAACACAGCGCTAGTGTTTCACAATGTTAATTGGTGTTACATGGCGAATAAGCTTAGTTTTAAGTTGTTTTAGACGGTAATAAGCATACTTTTCTACACAGATCATACCTGCATTTCCCAGTCTGAATCGCACATTCTTTGGCGAATTCTGTTCGTTCTAACCAAGCAAAGCTTGTAGTAAGATGAATTTGAAGATAAACACACCGGGAGTGCTTCATAAAGTGAATTGCAGTTACCTGGCTTAGTTTTAAGTTGTTCTAGACGGTAAAAAGCTTACATTTGTATATAGACCAAACGTGCGTTTCCCAGTCTCAATCGCACATTCTTTGGCGAATTCTGTTCGTTCCAAGCCGGCAAAGCTTGTAGGAAGATGACTCTGAAGATAAACACAGCGCTAGTGTTTCACAATGTGAACTGCTGTTACATGGCGAATAAGCTCAGTTTTAAGTTGTTGTAGACGGTAAAAAGCATACTTTTCTACACAGACCATACATGCATTTCCCAGTCTGAATCGCACATTCTTTGGCGAATTCTGTTGGTTCCATGCCGGCAAAGCTTGTAGGAAGATGACTTTGAAGATAAACACAGCGCTAGTGTTTCACTATGTGAATTGCTCTTACATGGCGAATAAGCTTAGTTTTAAGTTGTTCTAGACAGTAAAAAGCATACTTTTCTACACAGATCTTACGTGCATTTCCCAGTCTGAATCGCACATTCTTTGGAGAATTCTGTTCGTTCCAAGCTGGCAAAGCTTGTAGTAAGATGAAGTTGAAGATAAACACACCTCTAGTGTTTCATAAGGTGAATTGCAGTTACACGGCGAATAAGCTTAGTTTTAAGTTGTTCTAGACGTTAAAAAGCATACTTTTCTATATAGATCAAATGTGGGTTTCCCAGTCTGAATCGCACATTCTTTGGCGAATTCTGTTCGTTCTAACCTAGCAAAGCTTGTAGTAAGATGAATTTGAAGATAAACACACTGGGAGTGCTTCATAAAGTGAATTGCAGTTACCTGTCTTAGTTTTAAGTGGTTCTAGACGGTAAAACGCTTACATTTGTATATAGATCAAACGTGCGTTTCCCAGTCGCAATCGCACATTCTTTGGCGAATTCTGTTCGTTCTAAGCTGGCAAAGCTTGTAGGAAGATGATTCTGAAGATAAACACAGCGCTAGTGTTTCACAATATGAACTGATGTTACATGGCGAATAAGCTCAGTTTTAAATTGTTGTACACGGAAAAAGCATACTTTTCTACACAGAACATACATGCATTTCCCAGTCTGAATCGCACATTCTTTGGCGAATTCTGTTCTTTCCAAGCTGGCAAAGCTTGTAGGAAGATGAATTTGAAGAAAAACACACCTCCAGTGTTTCATAAGGTGAATTGCAGTTACACGGCGAATAAGCCCAGTTTTAAGTTGTTCTAGACGTTAAAAAGCATACTTTTCTATATAGATCAAATGTGGGTTTCCCAGTCTGAATCGCACATTCTTTGGTGAATTCTGTTCCTTCCAACCTGGCAAAGCTTGTAGGAAGATGACTTTGAAGATAAACACAGCGCTAGTGTTTCACAATGTTAATTGGTGTTACATGGCGAATAAGCTTAGTTTTAAGTTGTTGTAGACGGTAAAAAGCATACTTTTCTACACAGATCATACCTGCATTTCCCAGTATGAATCGAACATTCTTTGGCGAATTCTGTTCGTTCCAAGCTGGCAAAGCTTGTAGGAAGATGACTCTGAAGATAAACACAGCGCTAGTGTTTCACAATATGAACTCATTTTACATGGCGAATAAGCTGAGTTTTAAGTTGTTGTAGACGGTAAAAAGCATACTTTTCTACACAGATCATACATGCATTTCCCAGTCTGAATCGCACATTCTTTGGCGAATTCTGTTCTTTCCAAGCTGGCAAAGCTTGTAGGAAGATGAATTTGAAGATAAACACACCACTAGTGTTTCATTAGGTGAATTGCAGATACACGGCGAATAAGCTCAGTTTTAAGTTGTTCTAGATGTTAAAAAGCATACTTTTCTATATGGATCAAATGTGGGTTTCCCAGTCTGAATCGCACATTCTTTTGCGAATTCTGTTCGTTCCAAGCTGGCAAAGCTTGTAGGAAGATGACGTTGAAGATAAACACAGCGCTAGTGTTTCACAATGTTAATTGGTGTTACATGGCGAATAAGCTTAGTTTTAAGTTGTTGTAGACGGTAAAAAGCATACGTTTCTACACAGATCATACCTGCATTTCCCAGTCTGAATCGCACATTCTTTGGCGAATTCTGTTCGTTCTAACCAAGCAAAGCTTGTAGTAAGATGAATTTGAAGATAAACACACCGGGAGTGCTTCATAAAGTGAATTGCAGTTACCTGGCTTAGTTTTAAGTTGTTCTAGACGGTAAAAAGCTTACATTTGTATATAGACCAAACGTGCGTTTCCCAGTCTCAATCGCACATTCTTTGGCGAATTCTGTTCGTTCCAAGCCGGCAAAGCTTGTAGGAAGATGACTCTGAAGATAAACACAGCGCTAGTGTTTCACAATGTGAACTGCTGTTACATGGCGAATAAGCTCAGTTTTAAGTTGTTGTAGACGGTAAAAAGCATTCTTTTCTACACAGACCATACATGCATTTCCCAGTCTGAATCGCACATTCTTTGGCGAATTCTGTTGGTTCCATGCCAGCAAAGCTTGTAGGAAGATGACTTTGAAGATAAACACAGCGCTAGTGTTTCACTATGTGAATTGCTCTTACATGGCGAATAAGCTTAGTTTTAAGTTGTTCTAGACAGTAAAAAGCATACTTTTCTACACAGATCTTACGTGCATTTCCCAGTCTGAATCGCACATTCTTTGGCGAATTCTGTTCGTTCCAAGCTGGCAAAGCTTGTAGTAAGATGAAGTTGAAGATAAACACACCTCTAGTGTTTCATAAGGTGAATTGCAGTTACACGGCGAATAAGCTTAGTTTTAAGTTGTTCTAGACGTTAAAAAGCATACTTTTCTATATAGATCAAATGTGGGTTTCCCAGTCTGAATCGCACATTCTTTGGCGAATTCTGTTCCTTTCAACCTGGCAAAGCTTGTAGGAACATGACTTTGAAGATAAACACAGCGCTAGTGTTTCACAATGTTAATTGTTATTACATGGCGAATAAGCTTAGTTTTAAGTTGTTGTAGACGGTAAAAAGCATACTTTTCTACACAGATCATACCTGCATTTCCCAGTCTGAATCGCACATTCTTTGGCGAATTCTGTTCGTTCCAAGCTGGCAAAGCTTGTAGGAAGATGACTCTGAAGATAAACACAGCGCTAGTGTTTCACAATGTTAATTGGTGTTACATGGCGAATAAGCTTAGTTTTAAGTTGTTGTAGACCGTAAAAAGCATACTTTTCTAGACAGATCATACCTGCATTTCCCAGTCTGAATCGCACAATCTTTGGCGAATTCTGTTCGTTCCAAGCTGGCAAAGCTTGTAGGAAGATGACTCTGAAGATAAACACAGCGCTAGTGTTTCAAATATGAACTCATGTTACATGGCGAATAAGTTCAGTTTTAAGTTGTTGTAGACGGTAAAAAGCATACTTTTCTACACAGATCATACATGCATTTCCCAGTCTGAATCGCACATTCTTTGGCGAATTCTGTTCTTTCCAAGCTGGCAAAGCTTGTAGGAAGATGAATTTGAAGATAAACACACCTCCAGTGTTTCATTAGGTGAATTGCAGTTACACGGCGAATAAGCTTAGTTTTACGTTGTTCTAGACGTTAAAAAGCATACCTTTCTATATGGATCAAATGTGGGTTTCCCAGTCTGAATCGCACATTCTTTGGCGAATTCTGTTCGTTCTAACCTAGCAAAGCTTGTAGTAAGATGAATTTGAAGATAAACACACCGGGAGTGCTTCATAAAGTGAATTGCAGTTACCTGGCTTAGTTTTAAGTTGTTCTAGACGGTAAAAAGCTTACATTTGTATATAGATCAAACGTGCGTTTCCCAGTCTCAATCGCACATTCTTTGGCGAATCCTGTTCGTTCCATGCCGGCAAAGCTTGTAGGAAGATGACTTTGAAGATAAACACAGCGCTAGTGTTTCACTATGTGAATTGCTGTTACATGGCGAATAAGCTTAGTTTTAAGTTGTTCTAGACGGTAAAAAGCATACTTTCCTACACAGATCATACATGCATTTCCCAGTCTGAATCGCACATTCTTTGGCGAATTCTGTTCTTTCCAAGCTGGCAAAGCTTGTAGGAAGATGAATTTGAAGATAAACTCACCGCTAGTGTTTCATAAGGTGAATTGCAGTTACACGGCGAATAAGCTCAGTTTTAAGTTGTTCTAGACGTTAAAAAGCATACTTTTCTATATAGATCAAATGTGGGTTTCCCATTCTGAATCGCACATTCTTTGGCGAATTCTATTCGTTCCAAGCTGGCAAAGCTTGTAGGAAGATGACTTTGAAGATAAACACAGCGCTAGTGTTTCACAATGTTAATTGTTGTTTCATGGCGAATAAGCTTAGTTTTAACTTGTTGAGGTCGGTAAAAAGCATACTTTTCTACACAGATCATACCTGCATTTCCCAGTCTGAATCGCACATTCTTTGGCGAATTCTGTTCGTTCTAACCTAGCAAAGCTTGTAGTAAGATGAATTTGAAAATAAACACACCGGGAGTGCTTCATAAAGTGAATTGCAGTTACCTGGCTCAGTTTTAAGTTGTTCTAGACGGTAAAAAGCTTACATTTGTATAAAGATCAAACGTGCGTTTCCCAGTCTCAATCGCACATTCTTTGGCGAATTCTGTTCGTTCCAAGCTGGCAAAGCTTGTAGGAAGATGACTCTGAAGATAAACACAGCGCTAGTGTTTCACAAGGTGAACTGCTGTTACATGGCAAATAAGCTCAGTTTTAAGTTGTTGTAGACGGTAGAAAGCATACTTTTCTAGACAGATCATACATGCATTTCCCAGTCTGAATCGCACATTCTTTGGCGAATTCTGTTCGTTCCATGCCGGCAAAGCTTGTAGGAAGATGACTTTGAAGATAAACACAGCGCTAGTGTTTCACTATGTGAATTGCTCTTACAAGGCAAATAAGCTTAGTTTTAAGTTGTTCTAGACAGTGAAAAGCATACTTTTCTACCCAGATCTTACGTGCATTTCCCAGTCTGAATCGCACATTCTTTGGCGAATTCTGTTCTTTCCAAGGTGGCAAAGTTGTAGGAAGATGAATTTGAAGATAAACACACCTCTAGTGTTTCATAAGGTGAATTGCAGTTACACGGCGAATAAGCTTAGTTTTAAGTTGTTCTAGACGTTAAAAAGCATACTTTTCTATATAGATCAAATGTGGGTTTCCCAGTCTGAATCGCACATTCTTTGGCGAATTGTGTTCCTTCCAACATGACAAAGCTTGTAGGAAGATGACTTTGAAGATAAACACAGCGCTAGTGTTTCACTATGTGAATTGCTCTTACGTGGCGAATAAGCTTAGTTTTAAGTTGTTCTAGACGGTAAAAAGCATACTTTACTACACAGATCTTACGTGCATTAACCAGTCTGAATTACACATTCTTTGGCGAATTCTGTTCTTTCCAAGCTGGCAAAGCTTGTAGGAAGATGAATTTGAAGATAAACACACCTCTAGTGTTTCATAAGGTGAATTGCAGTTACACGGCGAATAAGCTTAGTTTTAAGTTGTTCTAGACGTTAAAAAGCATACTTTTCTATATAGATCAAATGTGGGTTTCCCAGTCTGAATCGCACATTCTTTGGCGAATTCTGTTCCTTCCAACCTGGCAAAGCTTGTAGGAAGATGACTTTGAAGATAAACACAGCGCTAGTGTTTCACAATGTTAATTGTTGTTACATGGCGAATAAGCTTAGTTTTAAGTTGTTGTAGACGGTAAAAAGGATACTTTTCTACGCAGATCATACCTGCATTTCCCAGTCTGAATTGCACATTCTTTGGCGAATTCTGTTCTTTCCAAGCTGGCAACGCTTTTAGGAAGATGACTCTGAAGATAAACACAGCGCTAGTGTTTCACAATATGAACTGATGTTACATGGCGAATAAGCTCAGTTTTAAGTTGTTGTAGACGGTAAAAATCATACTTTTCTACACAGATCACACCTGCATTTCCCAGTCTGAATCGCACATTCTTTGGCGAATTCTGTTCATTCTAACCTAGCAAAGCTTGTAGTAAGATGAATTTGAAGATAAACACACCGGGAGTGCTTCATAAAGTGAATTGCAGTTACCTGGCTCAGTTTTAAGTTGTTCTAGACGGTAAAAAGCTTACATTTGTATATAGATCAAACGTGCGTTTCCCAGTCGCAATCGCACATTCTTTGGCGAATTCTGTTCGTTCTAAGCTGGCAAAGCTTGTAGGAAGATGACTCTGAAGATAAACACAGCGCTAGTGTTTCACAATATGAACTGATGTCACATGGCGAATAAGCTCAGTTTTAAGTTGTTGTACACGGAAAAAGCATACTTTTCTACACAGAACATACATGCATTTCCCAATCTGAATCGCACATTCTTTGGCGAATTCTGTTCTTTCCAAGCTGGCAAAGCTTGTAGGAAGATGAATTTGAAGATAAACACACCACTAGTGTTTCATTAGGTGAATTGCAGTTACACGGCGAATAAGCTTAGTTTCAAGTTGTTCTAGACGTTAAAAAGCATACTTTTCTATATAGATCAAATGTGGGTTTCCCAGTCTGAATCGCACATTCTTTGGCGAATTCTGTTCGTTCTAACCAAGCAAAGATTGTAGTAAGATGAATTTGAAGATAAACACACCGGGAGTGCTTCATAAAGTGAATTGCAGTTACCTGGCTTAGTAATAAGTTGTTCTAGACGGTAAAAAGCTTACATTTGTATATAGACCAAACGTGCGTTTCCCAGTCTCAATCGCACATTCTTTGGCGAATTCTGTTCGTTCCAAGCCGGCAAAGCTTGTAGGAAGATGACTCTGAAGATAAACACAGCGCTAGTGTTTCACAATGTGAACTGCTGTTACATGGCGAATAAGCTCAGTTTTAAGTTGTTGTAGACGGTAAAAAGCATACTTTTCTACACAGACCATACATGCATTTCCCAGTCTGAATCGCACATTCTTTGGCGAATTCTGTTCGTTCCATGCCGGCAAAGCTTGTAGGAAGATGACTTTGAAGATAAACACAGCGCTAGTGTTTCACTATGTTAATTGCTCTTACATGGCGAATAAGCTTAGTTTTAAGTTGTTCTAGACAGTAAAAAGCATACTTTTCTACACAGATCTTACGTGCATTTCCCAGTCTGAATCGCATATTCTTTGGCGAATTCTGTTCGGTCCAAGCTGGCAAAGCTTGTAGGAAGGTGAATTTGAAGATAAACACACCTCTTGTGTTTCATAAGGTGAATTGCAGTTACACGGCGAATAAGCTTAGTTTTAAGTTGTTCTAGACGTTACAAAGCATACTTTTCTATATAGATCAAATGTGGGTTTCCCAGTCTGAATCGCACATTCTTTGGCGAATTCTGTTCCTTCCAACCTGGCAAAGCTTGTAGGAAGATGACTTTGAAGATAAACACAGCGCTAGTGTTTCACAATGTTAATTGGTGTTACATGGCGAATAAGCTTAGTTTTAAGTTGTTGTAGACGGTAAAAAGCATACTTTTCTACACAGATCATACCTGCATTTCCCAGTCTGAATCGCACATTCTTTGGCGAATTCTGTTCGTTCCAAGCTGGCAAAGCTTGTAGGAAGATGACTCTGAAGATAAACGCAGCGCTAGTGTTTCACAGTATGAACTCATATTACATGGCGAATAAGCTCAGTTTTAAGTTGTTGTAGACGGTAAAAAGCATACTTTTCTACACAGATCATACATGCATTTCCCAGTCTGAATCGCACATTCTTTGGCGAATTCTGTTCTTTCCAAGCTGGCAAAGCTTGTAGGAAGATGAATTTGAAGATAAACACACCACTAGTGTTTCATTAGGTGAATTGCAGTTACACGGCGAATAAGCTTAGTTTTAAGTTGTTCTAGACGTTAAAAAGCATACTTTTCTATATGGATCAAATGTGGGTTTCCCAGTCTGAATCGCACATTCTTTGGCGAATTCTGTTCCTTCCAAGCTGGCAAAGCTTGTAGGAAGATGAATTTGAAGATAAACACACCACTAGTGTTTCATTAGGTGAATTGCAGTTACACGGCGAATAAGCTTAGTTTTACGTTTTTCTAGACGTTAAAAAGCATACTTTTCTATATGGATCAAATGTGGGTTTCCCAGTCTGAATCGCACATTCTTTGGCTAATTCTGTTCGTTCTAACCTAGCAAAGCTTGTAGTAAGATGAATTTGAAGATAAACACACCGGGAGTGCTTCATAAAGTGAATTGCAGTTACCTGGCTTAGTTTTAAGTTGTTCTAGACGGTAAAAAGCTTACATTTGTATATAGATCAAACGTGCGTTTCCCAGTCTCAATCGCACATTCTTTGGCGAATTCTGTTCGTTCCATGCCGGCAAAGCTTGTAGGAAGATGACTTTGAAGATAAACACAGCGCTAGTGTTTCACTATGTGAATTGCTGTTACATGGCGAATAAGCTTAGTTTTAAGTTGTTCTAGACGGTAAAAAGCATACTTTTCTACACAGATCATACATGCATTTCCCAGTCTGAATCGCACATTCTTTGGCGAATTCTGTTCTTTCCAAGCTGGCAAAGCTTGTAGGAAGATGAATTTGAAGATAAACTCACCGCTAGTGTTTCATAAGGTGAATTGCAGTTACACGGCGAATAAGCTCAGTTTTAAGTTGTTCTAGACGTTAAAAAGCATACTTTTCTATATAGATCAAATGTGGGTTTCCCATTCTGAATCGCACATTCTTTGGCGAATTCTGTTCGTTCCAAGCTGGCAAAGCTTGTAGGAAGATGACTTTGAAGATAAACACAGCGCTAGTGTTTCACAATGTTAATTGTTGTTTCATGGCGAATAAGCTCAGTTTTAAGTTGTTGTAGACGGTAAAAAGCATACTTTTCTACACAGATCATACCTGCATTTCCCAGTCTGAATCGCACATTCTTTGGCGAATTCTGTTCGTTCTAACCTAGCAAAGCTTGTAGTAAGATGAATTTGAAAATAAACACACCGGGAGTGCTTCATAAAGTGAATTGCAGTTATCTAGCTCAGTTTTAAGTTGTTCTAGACGGTAAAAAGCTTACATTTGTATAAAGATCAAACGTGCGTTTCCCAGTCTGAATCGCACATTCTTTGGCGAATTCTGTTCGTTCCATGCCGGCAAAGCTTGTAGGAAGATGACTTTGAAGATAAACACAGCGCTAGTGTTTCACTATGTGAATTGCTCTTACAAGGCAAATAAGCTTAGTTTTAAGTTGTTCTAGACAGTGAAAAGCATACTTTTCTACCCAGATCTTACGTGCATTTCCCAGTCTGAATCGCACATTCTTTGGCGAATTCTGTTCTTTCCAAGGTGGCAAAGCTTGTAGGAAGATGAATTTGAAGATAAACACACCACTAGTGTTTCATTAGGTGAATTGCAGTTACACGGCGAATAAGCTTAGTTTTACGTTTTTCTAGACGTTAAAAAGCATACTTTTCTATATGGATCAAATGTGGGTTTCCCAGTCTGAATCGCACATTCTTTGGCTAATTCTGTTCGTTCTAACCTAGCAAAGCTTGTAGTAAGATGAATTTGAAGATAAACACACCGGGAGTGCTTCATAAAGTGAATTGCAGTTACCTGGCTTAGTTTTAAGTTGTTCTAGACGGTAAAAAGCTTACATTTGTATATAGATCAAACGTGCGTTTCCCAGTCTCAATCGCACATTCTTTGGCGAATTCTGTTCGTTCCATGCCGGCAAAGCTTGTAGGAAGATGACTTTGAAGATAAACACAGCGCTAGTGTTTCACTATGTGAATTGCTGTTACATGGCGAATAAGCTTAGTTTTAAGTTGTTCTAGACGGTAAAAAGCATACTTTTCTACACAGATCATACATGCATTTCCCAGTCTGAATCGCACATTCTTTGGCGAATTCTGTTCTTTCCAAGCTGGCAAAGCTTGTAGGAAGATGAATTTGAAGATAAACTCACCGCTAGTGTTTCATAAGGTGAATTGCAGTTACACGGCGAATAAGCTCAGTTTTAAGTTGTTCTAGACGTTAAAAAGCATACTTTTCTATATAGATCAAATGTGGGTTTCCCATTCTGAATCGCACATTCTTTGGCGAATTCTGTTCGTTCCAAGCTGGCAAAGCTTGTAGGAAGATGACTTTGAAGATAAACACAGCGCTAGTGTTTCACAATGTTAATTGTTGTTTCATGGCGAATAAGCTTAGTTTTAAGTTGTTGTAGACGGTAAAAAGCATACTTTTCTACACAGATCATACCTGCATTTCCCAGTCTGAATCGCACATTCTTTGGCGAATTCTGTTCGTTCTAACCTAGCAAAGCTTGTAGTAAGATGAATTTGAAAATATACACACCGTGAGTGCTTCATAAAGTGAATTGCAGTTACCTGGCTCAGTTTTAAGTTGTTCTAGACGGTAAAAAGCTTACATTTGTATAAAGATCAAACGTGCGTTTCCCAGTCTGAATCGCACATTCTTTGGCGAATTCTGTTCGTTCCATGCCGGCAAAGCTTGTAGGAAGATGACTTTGAAGATAAACACAGCGCTAGTGTTTCACTATGTGAATTGCTCTTACAAGGCAAATAAGCTTAGTTTTAAGTTGTTCTAGACAGTGAAAAGCATACTTTTCTACCCAGATCTTACGTGCATTTCCCAGTCTGAATCGCACATTCTTTGGCGAATTCTGTTCTTTCCAAGGTGGCAAAGCTTGTAGGAAGATGAATTTGAAGATAAACACACCTCTAGTGTTTCATAAGGTGAATTGCAGTTACACGGCGAATAAGCTTAGTTTTAAGTTGTTCTAGACGTTAAAAAGCATACTTTTCTATATAGATCAAATGTGGGTTTCCCAGTCTGAATCGCACATTCTTTGGCGAATTGTGTTCCTTCCAACATGACAAAGCTTGTAGGAAGATGACTTTGAAGATAAACACAGCGCTAGTGTTTCACTATGTGAATTGCTCTTACGTGGCGAATAAGCTTAGTTTTAAGTTGTTGTAGACGGTAAAAATCATACTTTTCTACACAGATCACACCTGCATTTCCCAGTCTGAATCGCACATTCTTTGGCGAATTCTGTTCGTTCTAACCTAGCAAAGCTTGTAGTAAGATGAATTTGAAGATAAACACACGGGGAGAGCTTCATAAAGTGAATTGCAGTTACCTGGCTCAGTTTTAAGTTGTTCTAGACGGTAAAAAGCTTAGATTTGTATATAGATCAAACGTGCGTTTCCCAGTCGCAATCGCACATTCTTTGGCGAATTCTGTTCGTTCTAAGCTGCCAAAGCTTGTAGGAAGATGACTCTGAAGATAAACACAGCGCTAGTGTTTCACAATATGAACTGATGTTACATGGCGAATAAGCTCAGTTTTAAGTTGTTGTACACGGAAAAAGCATACTTTTCTACACAGAACATACATGCATTTCCCAGTCTGAATCGCACATTCTTTGGCGAATTCTGTTCTTTCCAAGCTGGCAAAGCTTGTAGGAAGATGAATTTGAAGATAAACACACCGCTAGTGTTTCATTAGGTGAATTGCAGTTACACGTCGAATAAGCTTTGTTTCAAGTTGTTCTAGAGGTTAAAAAGCATACTTTTCTATATAGATCAAATGTGGGTTTCCCAGTCTGAATCGCACATTCTTTGGCGAATTCTGTTCGTTCTAACCTACCAAAGCTTGTAGTAAGATGAATTTGAAGATAAACACACTGGGAGTGCTTCATAAAGTGAATTGCAGTTACCTGTCTTAGTTTTAAGTGGTTCTAGACGGTAAAAAGCTTACATTTGTATATAGATCAAACGTGCGTTTCTCAGTCTCAATCGCACATTCTTTGGCGAATTCTGTTCGTTCCAAGCTGGCAAAGCTTGTAGGAAGATGATTCTGAAGATAAACACAGCGCTAGTGTTTCACTATGTGAATTGCTCTTACGTGGCGAATAAGCTTAGTTTTAAGTTGTTCTAGACGGTAAAAAGCATACTTTTCTACACAGATCATACATGCATTTCCCAGTCTGAATCGCACATTCTTTGGCGAATTCTGTTCTTTCCAAGCTGGCAAAGCTTGTAGGAAGATGAATTTGAAGATAAACACACCTCTAGTGTTTCATAAGGTGAATTGCAGTTACACGGCGAATAAGCTTAGTTTTAAGTTGTTCTAGACGTTAAAAAGCATACTTTTCTATATAGATCAAATGTGGGTTTCCCAGTCTGAATCGCACATTCTTTGGCGAATTCTGTTCCTTCCAACCTGGCAAAGCTTGTAGGAAGATGACTTTGAAGATAAACACAGCGCTAGTGTTTCACAATGTTAATTGTTGTTACATGGCGAATAAGCTTAGTTTTAAGTTGTTGTAGACGGTAAAAAGCAAACTTTTCTACGCAGATCATACCTGCATTTCCCAGTCTGAATTGCACATTCTTTGGCGAATTCTGTTCTTTCCAAGCTGGCAACGCTTTTAAGAAGATGACTCTGAAGATAAACATAGCGCTAGTGTTTCACAATATGAACTGATGTTACATGGCGAATAAGCTCAGTTTTAAGTTGTTGTAGACGGTAAAAATCATACTTTTCTACACAGATCACACCTGCATTTCCCAGTCTGAATCGCACATTCTTTGGCGAATTCTGTTCGTTCTAACCTAGCAAAGCTTGTAGTAAGATTAATTTGAAGATAAACACACCGGGAGTGCTTCATAAAGTGAATTGCAGTTACCTGGCTCAGTTTTAAGTTGTTCTAGACGGTAAAAAGCTTACATTTGTATATAGATCAAACGTGCGTTTCCCAGTCTCAATCGCACATTCTTTGGCGAATTCTGTTCGTTCCAAGCTGGCAAAGCTTGTAGGAAGATGACTCTGAAGATAAACACAGCGCTAGTGTTTCACTATGTGAATTGCTCTTACGTGGCGAATAAGCATAGTTTTAAGTTGTTCTAGACGGTAAAAAGCATACTTTTCTACACAGATCATACATGCATTTCCCAGTCTGAATCGCACATTCTTTGGCGAATTCTGTTCTTTCCAAGCTGGCAAAGCTTGTAGGAAGATGAATTTGAAGATAAACACACCTCTAGTGTTTCATAAGGTGAATTGCAGTTACACGGCGAATAAGCTTAGTTTTAAGTTGTTCTAGACGTTAAAAAGCATACTTTTCTATATAGATCAAATGTGGGTTTCCCAGTCTGAATCGCACATTCTTTGGCGAATTCTGTTCGTTCTAACCAAGCAAAGCTTGTAGTAAGATGAATTTGAAGATAAACACACCGGGAGTGCTTCATAAAGTGAATTGCAGTTACCTGGCTTAGTATTAAGTTGTTCTAGACGGTAAAAAGCTTACATTTGTATATAGACCAAACGTGCGTTTCCCAGTCTCAATCGCACATTCTTTGGCGAATTCTGTTCGTTCCAAGCCGGCAAAGCTTGTAGGAAGATGACTCTGAAGATAAACACAGCGCTAGTGTTTCACAATGTGAACTGCTGTTACATGGCGAATAAGCTCAGTTTTAAGTTGTTGTAGACGGTAAAAAGCATACTTTACTACACAGACCATACATGCATTTCCCAGTCTGTATCGCACATTCTTTGGCGAATTCTGTTCGTTCCATGCCGGCAAAGCTTGTAGGAAGATGACTTTGAAGATAAACACAGCGCTAGTGTTTCACTATGTGAATTGCTCTTACATGGCGAATAAGCTTAGTTATAAGTTGTTCTAGACAGTAAAAAGCATACTTTTCTACCCAGATCTTACGTGCATTTCCCAGTCTGAATCGCACATTCTTTGGCGAATTCTGTTCGTTCCAAGCTGGCAAAGCTTGTAGGAAGGTGAATTTGAAGATAAACACACCTCTAGTGTTTCATAAGGTGAATTGCAGTTACACGGCGAATAAGCTTAGTTTTAAGTTGTTCTAGACGTTACAAAGCATACTTTTCTATATAGATCAAATGTGGGTTTCCCAGTCTGAATCGCACATTCTTTGGCGAATTCTGTTCCTTCCAACCTGGCAAAGCTTGTAGGAAGATGACTTTGAAGATAAACACAGCGCTAGTGTTTCACAATGTTAATTGTTGTTACATGGCGAATAAGCTTAGTTTTAAGTTGTTGTAGACGGTAAAAAGCATACTTTTCTACACAGATCATACCTGCATTTCCCAGTCTGAATCGCACATTCTTTGGCGAATTCTGTTCGTTCCAAGCTGGCAAAGCTTGTAGGAAGATGACTCTGAAGATAAACGCAGCGCTAGTGTTTCACAATATGAACTCATATTACATGGCGAATAAGCTCAGTTTTAAGTTGTTGTAGACTGTAAAAAGCATACTTTTCTACACAGATCATACCTGCATTTCCCAGTCTGAATCGCACATTCTTTGGCGAATTCTGTTCGTTCCAAGCTGGCAAAGCTTGTAGGAAGATGACTCTGAAGATAAACGCAGCGCTAGTGTTTCACAATATGAACTCATATTACATGGCGAATAAGCTCAGTTTTAAGTTGTTGTAGACGGTAAAAAGCATACTTTTCTACACAGATCATACATGCATTTCCCAGTCTGAATCGCACATTCTTTGGCGAATTCTGTTCTTTCCAAGCTGGCAAAGCTTGTAGGAAGATGAATTTGAAGATAAACACACCACTAGTGTTTCATTTGGTGAATTGCAGTTACACGGCGAATAAGCTTAGTTTTAAGTTGTTCTAGACGTTAAAAAGCATACTTTTCTATATGGATCAAATGTGGGTTTCCCAGTCTGAATCGCACATTCTTTAGCGAATTCTGTTCGTTCCAAGCTGGCAAAGCTTGTAGGAAGATGACTTTGAAGATAAACACAGCACTAGTGTTTCACAATGTTAATTGGTGTTACATGGCGAATAAGCTTAGTTTTAAGTTGTTGTAGACGGTAAAATCATACTTTTCTACACAGATCATACCTGCATTTCCCAGTCTGAATCGCACATTCTTTGGCGAATTCTGTTCGTTCTAACCAAGCAAAGCTTGTAGTAAGATGAATTTGAAGATAAACACACCGGGAGTGCTTCATAAAGTGAATTGCAGTTACCTGGCTTAGTTTTAAGTTGTTATAGACGGTAAAAAGCTTACATTTGTATATAGACCAAACGTGCGTTTCCCAGTCTCAATCGCACATTGTTTGGCGAATTCTGTTCGTTCCAAGCCGGCAAAGCTTGTAGGAAGATGACTCTGAAGATAAACACAGCGCTAGTGTTTCACAATGTGAACTGCTGTTACATGGCGAATAAGCTCAGTTTTAAGTTGTTGTAGACGGTAAAAAGCATACTTTTCTACACAGACCATACATGCATTTCCCAGTCTGAATCGCACATTCTTTGGCGAATTCTGTTGGTTCCATGCCGGCAAAGCTTGTAGGAAGATGACTCTGAAGATAAACACAGCGCTAGTGTTTCACTATGTGAATTGCTCTTACGTGGCGAATAAGCTTAGTTTTAAGTTGTTCTAGACGGTAAAAAGCATACTTTTCTACCCAGATCTTACGTGCATTTCCCAGTCTGAATCGCACATTCTTTGGCGAATTCTGTTCTTTCCAAGCTGGCAAAGCTTGTAGGAAGATGAATTTGAAGATAAACACACCTCCAGTGTTTCATAAGGTGAATTGCCGTTACACGGCGAATAAGCTCAGTTTTAAGTTGTTCTAGACGTTAAAAAGCATACTTTTCTATATGGATCAAATGTGGGTTTCCCAGTCTGAATCGCACATTCTTTAGCGAATTCTGTTCGTTCCAAGCTGGCAAAGCTTGTAGGAAGATGACTTTGAAGATAAACACAGCGCTAGTGTTTCACAATGTTAATTGGTGTTACATGGCGAATAAGCTTAGTTTTAAGTTGTTGTAGACGGTAAAAAGCATACTTTTCTACACAGATCATACCTGCATTTCCCAGTCTGAATCGCACATTCTTTGGCGAATTCTGTTTGTTCTAACCAAGAAACGCTTGTAGTAAGATGAATTTGAGATAAACACACCGGGAGTGCTTCATAAAGTGAATTGCAGTTACCTGGCTTAGTATTAAGTTGTTCTAGACGGTAAAAAGCTTACATTTGTATATAGACCAAACGTGCGTTTCCCAGTCTCAATCGCACATTCTTTGGCGAATTCTGTTCGTTCCAAGCCGGCAAAGCTTGTAGGAAGATGACTCTGAAGATAAACACAGCGCTAGTGTTTCACAATGTGAACTGCTGTTACATGGCGAATAAGCTCAGTTTTAAGTTGTTGTAGACGGTAAAAAGCATACTTTTCTACACAGACCATACATGCATTTCCCAGTCTGAATCGCACATTCTTTGGCGAATTCTGTTCGTTCCATGCCGGCAAAGCTTGTAGGAAGATGACTTTGAAGATAAACACAGCGCTAGTGTTTCACTATGTGAATTGCTCTTACATGGCGAATAAGCTTAGTTTTAAGTTGTTCTAGACAGTAAAAAGCATACTTTTCTACACAGATCTTACGTGCATTTCCCAGTCTGAATCGCACATTCTTTGGCGAATTCTGTTCGTTCCAAGATGGCAAAGCTTGTAGGAAAGTGAATTTGAAGATAAACACACCTCTAGTGTTTCATAAGGTGAATTGCAGTTACACGGCGAATAAGCTTAGTTTTAAGTTGTTCTAGACGTTAAAAAGCATACTTTTCTATATAGATCAAATGTGGGTTTCCCAGTCTGAATCGCACATTCTTTGGCGAATTCTGTTCCTTCCAACCTGGCAAAGCTTGTAGGAAGATGACTTTGAAGATAAACACAGCGCTAGTGTTTCACAATGTTAATTGGTGTTACATGGCGAATAAGCTTAGTTTTAAGTTGTTGTAGACGGTAAAAAGCATACTTTTCTACACAGATCATACCTGCATTTCCCAGTCTGAATCGCACATTCTTTGGCGAATTCTGTTCTTTCCAAGCTGGCAAAGCTTGTAGGAAGATGAATTTGAAGATAAACTCACCACTAGTGTTTCATTAGGTGAATTGCAGTTACACGGCGAATAAGCTTAGTTTTAAGTTGTTCTAGACGTTAAAAAGCATACTTTTCTATATGGATCAAATGTGGGTTTCCCAGTCTGAATCGCACATTCTTTAGCGAATTCTGTTCGTTCCAAGCTGGCAAAGCTTGTAGGAAGATGAATTTGAAGATAAACTCACCACTAGTGTTTCATTAGGTGAATTGCAGTTACACGGCGAATAAGCTTAGTTTTAAGTTGTTCTAGACGTTAAAAAGCATACTTTTCTATATGGATCAAATGTGGGTTTCCCAGTCGGAATCGCACATTCTTTGGCGAATTCTGTTCGTTCCAAGCTGGCAAAGCTTGTAGGAAGATGACTCTGAAGATAAACACAGCGCTAGTGTTTCACAATATGAACTCATATTACATGGCGAATAAGCTCAGTTTTAAGTTGTTGTAGACGGTAAAAAGCATACTTTTCTACACAGATCATACCTGCATTTCCCAGTCTGAATCGCACATTCTTTGGCGAATTCTGTTCGTTCCAAGCTGGCAAAGCTTGTAGGAAGATGACTCTGAAGATAAACGCAGCGCTAGTGTTTCACAATATGAACTCATATTACATGGCGAATAAGCTCAGTTTTAAGTTGTTGTAGACGGTAAAAAGCATACTTTTCTACACAGATAATACATGCATTTCCCAGTCTGAATCGCACATTCTTTGGCGAATTCTGTTCTTTCCAAGCTGGCAAAGCTTGTAGGAAGATGACTCTGAAGATAAACACAGCGCTAGTGTTTCACAATGTGAACTGCTGTTACATGGCGAATAAGCTCAGTTTTAAGTTGTTGTAGACGGTAAAAAGCACACTTTTCTACACAGACCATACATGCATTTCCCAGTCTGAATCGCACATTCTTTGGCGAATTCTGTTGATTCCATGCCGGCGAAGCTTGTAGGAAGATGACTCTGAAGATAAACACAGCGCTAGTGTTTCACTATGTGAATTGCTCTTACGTGGCGAATAAGCTTAGTTTTAAGTTGTTCTAGACGGTAAAAAGCATACTTTTCTACCCAGATCTTACGTGCATTTCCCAGTCTGAATCGCACATTCTTTTGCGAATTCTGTTCTTTCCAAGCTGGCAAAGCTTGTAGGAAGATGAATTTGAAGATAAACACACCTCCAGTGTTTCATAAGGTGAATTGCAGTTACACGGCGAATAAGCTCAGTTTTAAGTTGTTCTAGACGTTAAAAAGCATACTTTTCTATATGGATCAAATGTGGGTTTCCCAGTCTGAATCGCACATTCTTTAGCGAATTCTGTTCGTTCCAAGCTGTCAAAGCTTGTAGGAAGATGACTTTGAAGATAAACACAGCGCTAGTGTTTCACAATGTTAATTGGTGTTACATGGCGAATAAGCTTAGTTTTAAGTTGTTGTAGACGGTAAAAAGCATACTTTTCTACACAGATCATACCTGCATTTCCCAGTCTGAATCGCACATTCTTTGGCGAATTCTGTTTGTTCTAACCAAGAAACGCTTGTAGTAAGATGAATTTGAAGATAAACACACCGGGAGTGCTTCATAAAGTGAATTGCAGTTACCTGGCTTAGTATTAAGTTGTTCTAGACGGTAAAAAGCTTACATTTGTATATAGACCAAACGTGCGTTTCCCAGTCTCAATCGCACATTCTTTGGTGAATTCTGTTCGTTCCAAGCCGGCAAAGCTTGTAGGAAGATGACTCTGAAGATAAACACAGCGCTAGTGTTTCACAATGTGAACTGCTGTTACATGGCGAATAAGCTCAGTTTTAAGTTGTTGTAGACGGTAAAAAGCATACTTTTCTACACAGACCATACATGCATTTCCCAGTCTGAATCGCACATTCTTTGGCGAATTCTGTTCGTTCCATGCCGGCAAAGCTTGTAGGAAGATGACTTTGAAGATAAACACAGCGCTAGTGTTTCACTATGTGAATTGCTCTTACATGGCGAATAAGCTTAGTTTTAAGTTGTTCTAGACAGTAAAAAGCATACTTTTCTACACAGATCTTACGTGCATTTCCCAGTCTGAATCGCACATTCTTTGGCGAATTCTGTTCGTTCCAAGCTGGCAAAGCTTGTAGGAAGGTGAATTTGAAGATAAACACACCTCTAGTGTTTCATAAGGTGAATTGCAGTTACACGGCGAATAAGCTTAGTTTTAAGTTGTTCTAGACGTTAAAAAGCATACTTTTCTATATAGATCAAATGTGGGTTTCCCAGTCTGAATCGCACATTCTTTGGCGAATTCTGTTCCTTCCAACCTGGCAAAGCTTGTACGAAGATGACTTTGAAGATAAACACAGCGCTATTGTTTCACAATGTTAATTGGTGTTACATGGCGAATAAGCTTAGTTTTAAGTTGTTGTAGACGGTAAAAAGTATACTTTTCTACACAGATCATACCTGCATTTCCCAGTCTGAACCGCACATTCTTTGGCGAATTCTGTTCTTTCCAAGCTGGCAAAGCTTGTAGGAAGATGAATTTGAAGATAAACTCACCACTAGTGTTTCATTAGGTGAATTGCAGTTACACGGCGAATAAGCTTAGTTTTAAGTTGTTCTAGACGTTAAAAAGCATACTTTTCTATATGGATCAAATGTGGGTTTCCCAGTCTGAATCGCACATTCTTTAGCGAATTCTGTTCGTTCCAAGCTGGCAAAGCTTGTAGGAAGATGACTTTGAAGATAAACACAGCGCTAGTGTTTCACAATGTTAATTGGTGTTACATGGCGAATAAGCTTAGTTTTAAGTTGTTGTAGACGGTAAAAAGCATACTTTTCTACACAGATCATACCTGCATTTCCCAGTCTGAATCACACATTCTTTGGCGAATTCTGTTCGTTCTAACCAAGCAAAGCTTGTAGTAAGATGAATTTGAAGATAAACACACCGGGAGTGCTTCATAAAGTGAATTGCAGTTACCTGGCTTAGTTTTAAGTTGTTCTAGACGGTAAAAAGCTTACATTTGTATATAGACCAAACGTGCGTTTCCCAGTCTCAATCGCACATTCTTTGGCGAATTCTGTTCGTTCCAAGCCGGCAAAGCTTGTAGGAAGATGACTCTGAAGATAAACACAGCGCTGGTGTTTCACAATGTGAACTGCTGTTACATGGCGAATAAGCTCAGTTTTAAGTTGTTGTAGACGGTAAAAAGCATACTTTTCTACACAGACCATACATGCATTTCCCAGTCTGAATCGCACATTCTTTGGCGAATTCTGTTGGTTCCATGCCGGCAAAGCTTGTAGGAAGATGACTCTGAAGATAAACACAGCGCTAGTGTTTCACTATGTGAATTGCTCTTACGTGGCGAATAAGCTTAGTTTTAAGTTGTTCTAGACGGTAAAAAGCATACTTTTCTACACAGATCATACATGCATTTCCCAGTCTGAATCGCACATTCTTTGGCGAATTCTGTTCTTTCCAAGCTGGCAAAGCTTGTAGGAAGATGAATTTGAAGATAAACACATCTCCAGTGTTTCATAAGGTGAATTGCAGTTACACGGCGAATAAGCTCAGTTTTAAGTTGTTCTAGACGTTAAAAAGCATACTTTTCTATATGGATCAAATGTGGGTTTCCCAGTCTGAATCGCACATTCTTTAGCGAATTCTGTTCGTTCCAAGCTGTCAATGCTTGTAGGAAGATGACTTTGAAGATAAACACAGCGCTAGTGTTTCACAATGTTAATTGGTGTTACATGGCGAATAAGCTTAGTTTTAAGTTGTTGTAGACGGTAAAAAGCATACTTTTCTACACAGATCATACCTGCATTTCCCAGTCTGAATCGCACATTCTTTGGCGAATTCTGTTTGTTCTAACCAAGAAACGCTTGTAGTAAGATGAATTTGAAGATAAACACACCGGGAGTGCTTCATAAAGTGAATTGCAGTTACCTGGCTTAGTATTAAGTAGTTCTAGACGGTAAAAAGCTTACATTTGTATATAGACCAAACGTGCGTTTCCCAGTCTCAATCGCACATTCTTTGGCGAATTCTGTTCGTTCCAAGCGGCAAAGCTTGTAGGAAGATGACTCTGAAGATAAACACAGCGCTAGTGTTTCACAATGTGAACTGCTGTTACATGGCGAATAAGCTCAGTTTTAAGTTGTTGCAGACGGTAAAAAGCATACTTTTCTACACAGACCATACATGCATTTCCCAGTCTGAATCGCACATTCTTTGGCGAATTCTGTTGGTTCCATGCCGGCAAAGCTTGTAGGAAGATGACTTTGAAGATAAACACAGCGCTAGTGTTTCACTATGTGAATTGCTCTTACATGGCGAATAAGCTTAGTTTTAAGTTGTTCTAGACAGTAAAAAGCATACTTTTCTACACAGATCTTACGTGCATTTCCCAGTCTGAATCGCACATTCTTTGGCGAATTCTGTTCGTTCCAAGCTGGCAAAGCTTGTAGGAAGGTGAATTTGAAGATAAACACACCTCTAGTGTTTCATAAGGTGAATTGCAGTTACACGGCGAATAAGCTTAGTTTTAAGTTGTTCTAG
Organism: Rattus norvegicus; assembly: GCF_021556685.1. NCBI lineage: Eukaryota > Metazoa > Chordata > Mammalia > Rodentia > Muridae > Rattus > Rattus norvegicus. The sequence goes on from NC_141552.1 coordinate 37,634,452, forward strand.
ACGTTAAAAAGCATACTTTTCTATATAGATCAAATGTGGGTTTCCCAGTCTGAATCGCACATTCTTTGGCGAATTCTGTTCCTTCCAACCTGGCAAAGCTTGTAGGAAGATGACTTTGAAGATAAACACAGCGCTAGTGTTTCACAATGTTCATTGGTCTTACATGGCGAATAAGCTTAGTTTTAAGTTGTTGTAGACGGTAAAAAGCATACTTTTCTACACAGACCATACATGCATTTCCCAGTCTGAATCGCACATTCTTTGGCGAATTCTGTTCGTTCCAAGCTGGCAAAGCTTGTAGGAAGATGACTCTGTGGATAAACACAGCGCTAGTGTTTCACAATATGAACTCATATTACATGGCGAATAAGCTCAGTTTTAAGTTGTTGTAGACGGTAATAAGCATACTTTTCTACACAGATCATACATGCATTTCCCAACCTGAATCGCACATTCTTTGGCGAATTCTGTTCTTTCCAAGCTGGCAAAGCTTGTAGGAAGATGAATTTGAAGATAAACTCACCACTAGTGTTTCATTAGGTGAATTGCAGTTACACGGCGAATAAGCTTAGTTTTAAGTTGTTCTAGACGTTAAAAAGCATACTTTTCTATATGGATCAAATGTGGGTTTCCCAGTCTGAATCGCACATTCTTTAGCGAATTCTGTTCGTTCCAAGCTGGCAAAGCTTGTAGGAAGATGAATTTGAAGATAAACACACCTCTAATGTTTCATAAGGTGAATTGCAGTTACACGGCGAATAAGCTTAGTTTTAAGTTGTTCTAGACGTTAAAAAGCATACTTTTCTTTATAGATCAAATGTGGGTTTCCCAGTCTGAATCGCACATTCTTTGGCGAATTCTGTTCCTTCCAACCTGGCAAAGCTTGTAGGAAGATGACTTTGAAGATAAACACAGCGCTAGTGTTTCACAATGTTAATTGGTGTTACATGGCGAATAAGCTTAGTTTTAAGTTGTTGTAGACGGTAAAAAGCATACTTTTCTACACAGATCATACCTGCATTTCCCAGTCTGAATCGCACATTCTTTGGCGAATTCTGTTCGTTCCAAGCTGGCAAAACTTGTAGGAAGATGACTCTGAAGATAAACACAGCGCTAGTGTTTCACAATATGAACTCATGTTACATGGCGAATAAGCTCAGTTTTAAGTTGTTGTAGACGGTAAAAAGCATACTTTTCTACACAGATCATACATGCATTTCCCAGTCTGAATCGCACATTCTTTGGCGAATTCTGTTCTTTCCAAGCTGGCAAAGCTTGTAGGAAGATGAATTTGAAGATAAACACACCGGGAGTGCTTCATAAAGTGAATTGCAATTACCTGGCTTAGTTTTAAGTTGTTCTAGACGGTAAAGAGCTTACATTTGTATATAGATCAAACGTGCGTTTCCCAGTCTCAATCGCACATTCTTTGGGGAATTCTTTTCGTTCCATGCCGGCAAAGCTTGTAGGAAGATGACATTGAAGATAAACACAGCGCTAGTGTTTCACTATGTGAATTGCAGTTACACGGCGAATAAGCTTAGTTTTAAGTTGTTCTAGACGTTAAAAAGCATACTTTTCTATATAGATCAAATGTGGGTTTCCCAGTCTGAATCGCACATTCTTTGGCGAATTCTGTTCCTTTCAACCTGGCAAAGCTTGTAGGAAGATGACTTTGAAGATAAACACAGCGCTAGTGTTTCACAATGTTAATTGTTGTTACATGGCGAATAAGCTTAGTTTTAAGTTGTTGTAGACGGTAAAAAGCATACTTTTCTACACAGATCATACCTGCATTTCCCAGTCTGAATCGCACGTTCTTTGGCGAATTCTGTTCGTTCCAAGCTGGCAAAGCTTGTAGGAGGATGACTCTGAAGATAAACACAGAGCTAGTATTTCACAATATGAACTCATGTTACATGGCGAATAAGCTCAGTTTTAAGTTGTTGTAGACGGTAAAAAGCATACTTTTCTACACAGATCATACCTGCATTTCCCAGTCTGAATCGCACATTCTTTGGCGAATTCTGTTCTTTCCAAGCTGGCAAAGCTTGTAGGAAGATGAATTTGAAGATAAACACACCACTAGTGTTTCATTAGGTGAATTGCAGTTACACGGCGAATAAGCTTAGTTTTAAGTTGTTCTAGACGTTAAAAAGCATACTTTTCTATATAGATCAAATGTGGGTTTCCCAGTCTGAATCGCACATTCTTTGGCGAATTCTGTTCGTTCTAACCTAGCAAAGCTTGTAGTAAGATGAATTTGAAGATAAACACACCGGGAGTGCTTCATAAAGTGAATTGCAGTTACCTGGCTTAGTTTTAAGTTGTTCTAGACGGTAAAGAGCTTACATTTGTATATAGATCAAACGTGCGTTTCCCAGTCTCAATCGCACATTCTTTGGGGAATTCTGTTCGTTCCATGCCGGCAAAGCTTGTAGGAAGATGACATAGAAGATAAACACAGAGCTAGTGTTTCACTATGTGAATTGCTGTTACATGGCGAATAAGCTTAGTTTTAAGTTGTTCTAGACGGTAAAAAGCATACTTTTCTACACAGATCATACATGCATTTCCCAGTCTGAATCGCACATTCTTTGGCGAATTCTGTTCTTTCCAAGCTGGCAAAGCTTGTAGGAAGATGAATTTGAAGATAAACACACCTCTAGTGTTTCATAAGGTGAATTGCAGTTACACGGCGAATAAGCTTAGTTTTAAGTTGTTCTAGACGTTAAAAAGCATACTTTTCTATATAGATCAAATGTGGGTTTCCCAGTCTGAATCGCACATTCTTTGGCGAATTCTGTTCCTTCCAACCTGGCAAAGCTTGTAGGAAGATGACTTTGAAGATAAACACAGCGCTAGTGTTTCACAATGTTAATTGGTGTTACATGGCGAATAAGCTTAGTTTTAAGTTGTTGTAGACGGTAAAAAGCATACTTTTCTACACAGATCATACCTGCATTTCCCAGTCTGAATCGCACATTCTTTGGCGAATTCTGTTCGTTCCAAGCTGGCAAAGCTTGTAGGAAGATGACTCTGAAGATAAACACAGCGCTAGTGTTTCACAATATGAACTCATGTTACATTGCGAATAAGCTCAGTTTTAAGTTGTTGTAGACGGTAAAAAGCATACTTTTCTACACAGATCATACATGCATTTCCCAGTCTGAATCGCACATTCTTTGGCGAATTCTGTTCTTTCCAAGCTGGCAAAGCTTGTAGGAAGATGAATTTGAAGATAAACACACCGGGAGTGCTTCATAAAGTGAATTGCAATTACCTGGCTTAGTTTTAAGTTGTTCTAGACGGTAAAGAGCTTACATTTGTATATAGATCAAACGTGCGTTTCCCAGTCTCAATCGCACATTCTTTGGGGAATTCTTTTCGTTCCATGCCGGCAAAGCTTGTAGGAAGATGACATTGAAGATAAACACAGCGCTAGTGTTTCACTATGTGAATTGCAGTTACACGGCGAATAAGCTTAGTTTTAAGTTGTTCTAGACGTTAAAAAGCATACTTTTCTATATAGATCAAATGTGGGTTTCCCAGTCTGAATCGCACATTCTTTGGCGAATTCTGTTCCTTTCAACCTGGCAAAGCTTGTAGGAAGATGACTTTGAAGATAAACACAGCGCTAGTGTTTCACAATGTTAATTGTTGTTACATGGCGAATAAGCTTAGTTTTAAGTTGTTGTAGACGGTAAAAAGCATACTTTTCTACACAGATCATACCTGCATTTCCCAGTCTGAATCGCACATTCTTTGGCGAATTCTGTTCGTTCCAAGCTGGCAAAGCTTGTAGGAGGATGACTCTGAAGATAAACACAGAGCTAGTATTTCACAATATGAACTCATGTTACATGGCGAATAAGCTCAGTTTTAAGTTGTTGTAGACGGTAAAAAGCATACTTTTCTACACAGATCATACCTGCATTTCCCAGTCTGAATCGCACATTCTTTGGCGAATTCTGTTCTTTCCAAGCTGGCAAAGCTTGTAGGAAGATGAATTTGAAGATAAACACACCACTAGTGTTTCATTAGGTGAATTGCAGTTACACGGCGAATAAGCTTAGTTTTAAGTTGTTCTAGACGTTAAAAAGCATACTTTTCTATATGGATCAAATGTGGGTTTCCCAGTCTGAATCGCACATTCTTTAGCGAATTCTGTTCGTTCCAAGCTGGCAAAGCTTGTAGGAAGATGACTTTGAAGATAAACACAGCACTAGTGTTTCACAATGTTAATTGGTGTTACATGGCGAATAAGCTTAGTTTTAAGTTGTTGTAGACGGTAAAATCATACTTTTCTACACAGATCATACCTGCATTTCCCAGTCTGAATCGCACATTCTTTGGCGAATTCTGTTTGTTCTAACCAAGAAACGCTTGTAGTAAGATGAATTTGAGATAAACACACCGGGAGTGCTTCATAAAGTGAATTGCAGTTACCTGGCTTAGTATTAAGTTGTTCTAGACGGTAAAAAGCTTACATTTGTATATAGACCAAACGTGCGTTTCCCAGTCTCAATCGCACATTCTTTGGCGAATTCTGTTCGTTCCAAGCCGGCAAAGCTTGTAGGAAGATGACTCTGAAGATAAACACAGCGCTAGTGTTTCACAATGTGAACTGCTGTTACATGGCGAATAAGCTCAGTTTTAAGTTGTTCTAGACGGTAAAAAGCATACTTTTCTACACAGACCATACATGCATTTCCCAGTCTGAATCGCACATTCTTTGGCGAATTCTGTTCGTTCCATGCCGGCAAAGCTTGTAGGAAGATGACTTTGAAGATAAACACAGCGCTAGTGTTTCACTATGTGAATTGCTCTTACATGGCGAATAAGCTTAGTTTTAAGTTGTTCTAGACAGTAAAAAGCATACTTTTCTACACAGATCTTACGTGCATTTCCCAGTCTGAATCGCACATTCTTTGGCGAATTCTGTTCGTTCCAAGATGGCAAAGCTTGTAGGAAAGTGAATTTGAAGATAAACACACCTCTAGTGTTTCATAAGGTGAATTGCAGTTACACGGCGAATAAGCTTAGTTTTAAGTTGTTCTAGACGTTAAAAAGCATACTTTTCTATATAGATCAAATGTGGGTTTCCCAGTCTGAATCGCACATTCTTTGGCGAATTCTGTTCCTTCCAACCTGGCAAAGCTTGTAGGAAGATGACTTTGAAGATAAACACAGCGCTAGTGTTTCACAATGTTAATTGGTGTTACATGGCGAATAAGCTTAGTTTTAAGTTGTTGTAGACGGTAAAAAGCATACTTTTCTACACAGATCATACCTGCATTTCCCAGTCTGAATCGCACATTCTTTGGCGAATTCTGTTCTTTCCAAGCTGGCAAAGCTTGTAGGAAGATGAATTTGAAGATAAACTCACCACTAGTGTTTCATTAGGTGAATTGCAGTTACACGGCGAATAAGCTTAGTTTTAAGTTGTTCTAGACGTTAAAAAGCATACTTTTCTATATGGATCAAATGTGGGTTTCCCAGTCTGAATCGCACATTCTTTAGCGAATTCTGTTCGTTCCAAGCTGGCAAAGCTTGTAGGAAGATGAATTTGAAGATAAACTCACCACTAGTGTTTCATTAGGTGAATTGCAGTTACACGGCGAATAAGCTTAGTTTTAAGTTGTTCTAGACGTTAAAAAGCATACTTTTCTATATGGATCAAATGTGGGTTTCCCAGTCTGAATCGCACATTCTTTGGCGAATTCTGTTCGTTCCAAGCTGGCAAAGCTTGTAGGAAGATGACTCTGAAGATAAACACAGCGCTAGTGTTTCACAATATGAACTCATATTACATGGCGAATAAGCTCAGTTTTAAGTTGTTGTAGACGGTAAAAAGCATACTTTTCTACACAGATCATACCTGCATTTCCCAGTCTGAATCGCACATTCTTTGGCGAATTCTGTTCGTTCCAAGCTGGCAAAGCTTGTAGGAAGATGACTCTGAAGATAAACGCAGCGCTAGTGTTTCACAATATGAACTCATATTACATGGCGAATAAGCTCAGTTTTAAGTTGTTGTAGACGGTAAAAAGCATACTTTTCTACACAGATCATACATGCATTTCCCAGTCTGAATCGCACATTCTTTGGCGAATTCTGTTCTTTCCAAGCTGGCAAAGCTTGTAGGAAGATGAATTTGTAGATAAACACACCACTAGTGTTTCATTTGGTGAGTTGCAGTTACACGGCGAATAAGCTTAGTTTTAAGTTGTTCTAGACGTTAAAAAGCATACTTTTCTATATGGATCAAATGTGGGTTTCCCAGTCTGAATCGCACATTCTTTAGCGAATTCTGTTCGTTCCAAGCTGGCAAAGCTTGTAGGAAGATGACTTTGAAGATAAACACAGCACTAGTGTTTCACAATGTTAATTGGTGTTACATGGCGAATAAGCTTAGTTTTAAGTTGTTGTAGACGGTAAAATCATACTTTTCTACACAGATCATACCTGCATTTCCCAGTCTGAATCGCACATTCTTTGGCGAATTCTGTTCGTTCTAACCAAGCAAAGCTTGTAGTAAGATGAATTTGAAGATAAACACACCGGGAGTGCTTCATAAAGTGAATTGCAGTTACCTGGCTTAGTTTTAAGTTGTTATAGACGGTAAAAAGCTTACATTTGTATATAGACCAAACGTGCGTTTCCCAGTCTCAATCGCACATTGTTTGGCGAATTCTGTTCGTTCCAAGCCGGCAAAGCTTGTAGGAAGATGACTCTGAAGATAAACACAGCGCTAGTGTTTCACAATGTGAACTGCTGTTACATGGCGAATAAGCTCAGTTTTAAGTTGTTGTAGACGGTAAAAAGCATACATTTCTACACAGACCATACATGCATTTCCCAGTCTGAATCGCACATTCTTTGGCGAATTCTGTTGGTTCCATGCCGGCGAAGCTTGTAGGAATATGACTCTGAAGATAAACACAGCGCTAGTGTTTCACTATGTGAATTGCTCTTACGTGGCGAATAAGCTTAGTTTTAAGTTGTTCTAGACGGTAAAAAGCATACTTTTCTACCCAGATCTTACGTGCATTTCCCAGTCTGAATCGCACATTCTTTTGCGAATTCTGTTCTTTCCAAGCTGGCAAAGCTTGTAGGAAGATGAATTTGAAGATAAACACACCTCCAGTGTTTCATAAGGTGAATTGCAGTTACACGGCGAATAAGCTCAGTTTTAAGTTGTTCTAGACGTTAAAAAGCATACTTTTCTATATGGATCAAATGTGGGTTTCCCAGTCTGAATCGCACATTCTTTAGCGAATTCTGTTCGTTCCAAGCTGTCAAAGCTTGTAGGAACATGACTTTGAAGATAAACACAGCGCTAGTGTTTCACAATGTTAATTGGTGTTACATGGCGAATAAGCTTAGTTTTAAGTTGTTGTAGACGGTAAAAAGCATACTTTTCTACACAGATCATACCTGCATTTCCCAGTCTGAATCGCACATTCTTTGGCGAATTCTGTTTGTTCTAACCAAGAAACGCTTGTAGTAAGATGAATTTGAAGATAAACACACCGGGAGTGCTTCATAAAGTGAATTGCAGTTACCTGGCTTAGTATTAAGTTGTTCTAGACGGTAAAAAGCTTACATTTGTATATAGACCAAACGTGCGTTTCCCAGTCTCAATCGCACATTCTTTGGCGAATTCTGTTCGTTCCAAGCCGGCAAAGCTTGTAGGAAGATGACTCTGAAGATAAACACAGCGCTAGTGTTTCACAATGTGAACTGCTGTTACATGGCGAATAAGCTCAGTTTTAAGTTGTTGTAGACGGTAAAAAGCATACATTTCTACACAGACCATACATGCATTTCCCAGTCTGAATCGCACATTCTTTGGCGAATTCTGTTGGTTCCATGCCGGCGAAGCTTGTAGGAAGATGACTCTGAAGATAAACACAGCGCTAGTGTTTCACTATGTGAATTGCTCTTACGTGGCGAATAAGCTTAGTTTTAAGTTGTTCTAGACGGTAAAAAGCATACTTTTCTACCCAGATCTTACGTGCATTTCCCAGTCTGAATCGCACATTCTTTTGCGAATTCTGTTCTTTCCAAGCTGGCAAAGCTTGTAGGAAGATGAATTTGAAGATAAACACACCTCCAGTGTTTCATAAGGTGAATTGCAGTTACACGGCGAATAAGCTCAGTTTTAAGTTGTTCTAGACGTTAAAAAGCATACTTTTCTATATGGATCAAATGTGGGTTTCCCAGTCTGAATCGCACATTCTTTAGCGAATTCTGTTCGTTCCAAGCTGTCAAAGCTTGTAGGAACATGACTTTGAAGATAAACACAGCGCTAGTGTTTCACAATGTTAATTGGTGTTACATGGCGAATAAGCTTAGTTTTAAGTTGTTGTAGACGGTAAAAAGCATACTTTTCTACACAGATCATACCTGCATTTCCCAGTCTGAATCGCACATTCTTTGGCGAATTCTGTTTGTTCTAACCAAGAAACGCTTGTAGTAAGATGAATTTGAAGATAAACACACCGGGAGTGCTTCATAAAGTGAATTGCAGTTACCTGGCTTAGTATTAAGTTGTTCTAGACGGTAAAAAGCTTACATTTGTATATAGACCAAACGTGCGTTTCCCAGTCTCAATCGCACATTCTTTGGCGAATTCTGTTCGTTCCAAGCCGGCAAAGCTTGTAGGAAGATGACTCTGAAGATAAACACAGCGCTAGTGTTTCACAATGTGAACTGCTGTTACATGGCGAATAAGCTCAGTTTTAAGTTGTTGTAGACGGTAAAAAGCATACTTTTCTACACAGACCATACATGCATTTCCCAGTCTGAATCGCACATTCTTTGGCGAATTCTGTTCGTTCCATGCCGGCAAAGCTTGTAGGAAGATGACTTTGAAGATAAACACAGCGCTAGTGTTTCACTATGTGAATTGCTCTTACATGGCGAATAAGCTTAGTTTTAAGTTGTTCTAGACAGTAAAAAGCATACTTTTCTACACAGATCTTACGTGCATTTCCCAGTCTGAATCGCACATTCTTTGGCGAATTCTGTTCGTTCCAAGCTGGCAAAGCTTGTAGGAAGGTGAATTTGAAGATAAACACACCTCTAGTGTTTCATAAGGTGAATTGCAGTTACACGGCGAATAAGCTTAGTTTTAAGTTGTTCTAGACGTTAAAAAGCATACTTTTCTATATAGATCAAATGTGGGTTTCCCAGTCTGAATCGCACATTCTTTGGCGAATTCTGTTCCTTCCAACCTGGCAAAGCTTGTACGAAGATGACTTTGAAGATAAACACAGCGCTAGTGTTTCACAATGTTAATTGGTGTTACATGGCGAATAAGCTTAGTTTTAAGTTGTTGTAGACGGTAAAAAGCATACTTTTCTACACAGATCATACCTGCATTTCCCAGTCTGAATCACACATTCTTTGGCGAATTCTGTTCGTTCTAACCAAGCAAAGCTTGTAGTAAGATGAATTTGAAGATAAACACACCGGGAGTGCTTCATAAAGTGAATTGCAGTTACCTGGCTTAGTTTTAAGTTGTTCTAGACGGTGAAAAGCTTACATTTGTATATAGACCAAACGTGCGTTTCCCAGTCTCAATCGCACATTCTTTGGCGAATTCTGTTCGTTCCAAGCCGGCAAAGCTTGTAGGAAGATGACTCTGAAGATAAACACAGCGCTGGTGTTTCACAATGTGAACTGCTGTTACATGGCGAATAAGCTCAGTTTTAAGTTGTTGTAGACGGTAAAAAGCATACTTTTCTACACAGACCATACATGCATTTCCCAGTCTGAATCGCACATTCTTTGGCGAATTCTGTTGGTTCCATGCCGGCAAAGCTTGTAGGAAGATGACTCTGAAGATAAACACAGCGCTAGTGTTTCACTATGTGAATTGCTCTTACGTGGCGAATAAGCTTAGTTTTAAGTTGTTCTAGACGGTAAAAAGCATACTTTTCTACACAGATCATACATGCATTTCCCAGTCTGAATCGCACATTCTTTGGCGAATTCTGTTCTTTCCAAGCTGGCAAAGCTTGTAGGAAGATGAATTTGAAGATAAACACATCTCCAGTGTTTCATAAGGTGAATTGCAGTTACACGGCGAATAAGCTCAGTTTTAAGTTGTTCTAGACGTTAAAAAGCATACTTTTCTATATGGATCAAATGTGGGTTTCCCAGTCTGAATCGCACATTCTTTAGCGAATTCTGTTCGTTCCAAGCTGTCAATGCTTGTAGGAAGATGACTTTGAAGATAAACACAGCGCTAGTGTTTCACAATGTTAATTGGTGTTACATGGCGAATAAGCTTAGTTTTAAGTTGTTGTAGACGGTAAAAAGCATACTTTTCTACACAGATCATACCTGCATTTCCCAGTCTGAATCGCACATTCTTTGGCGAATTCTGTTTGTTCTAACCAAGAAACGCTTGTAGTAAGATGAATTTGAAGATAAACACACCGGGAGTGCTTCATAAAGTGAATTGCAGTTACCTGGCTTAGTTTTAAGTTGTTCTAGACTGTAAAAAGCTTACATTTGTATATAGACCAAACGTGCGTTTCCCAGTCTCAATCGCACATTCTTTGGCGAATTCTGTTCGTTCCAAGCCGGCAAAGCTTGTAGGAAGATGACTCTGAAGATAAACACACCGCTAGTGTTTCACAATGTGAACTGCTGTTACATGGCGAATAAGCTCAGTTTTAAGTTGTTGCAGACGGTAAAAAGCATACTTTTCTACACAGACCATACATGCATTTCCCAGTCTGAATCGCACATTCTTTGGCGAATTCTGTTGGTTCCATGCCGGCAAAGCTTGTAGGAAGATGACTTTGAAGATAAACACAGCGCTAGTGTTTCACTATGTGAATTGCTCTTACATGGCGAATAAGCTTAGTTTTAAGTTGTTCTAGACAGTAAAAAGCATACTTTTCTACACAGATCTTACGTGCATTTCCCAGTCTGAATCGCACATTCTTTGGCGAATTCTGTTCGTTCCAAGCTGGCAAAGCTTGTAGGAAGGTGAATTTGAAGATAAACACACCTCTAGTGTTTCATAAGGTGAATTGCAGTTACACGGCGAATAAGCTTAGTTTTAAGTTGTTCTAGACGTTAAAAAGCATACTTTTCTATATAGATCAAATGTGGGTTTCCCAGTCTGAATCGCACATTCTTTGGCGAATTCTGTTCCTTCCAACCTGGCAAAGCTTGTAGGAAGATGACTTTGAAGATAAACACAGCGCTAGTGTTTCACAATGTTAATTGGTGTTACATGGCGAATAAGCTTAGTTTTAAGTTGTTGTAGACGGTAAAAAGCATACTTTTCTACACAGACCATACATGCATTTCCCAGTCTGAATCGCACATTCTTTGGCGAATTCTGTTCGTTCCAAGCTGGCAAAGCTTGTAGGAAGATGACTCTGAAGATAAACACAGCGCTAGTGTTTCACAATATGAACTCATATTACATGGCGAATAAGCTCAGTTTTAAGTTGTTGTAGACGGTAATAAGCATACTTTTCTACACAGATCATACATGCATTTCCCAGTCTGAATCGCACATTCTTTGGCGAATTCTGTTCTTTCCAAGCTGGCAAAGCTTGTAGGAAGATGAATTTGAAGATAAACTCACCACTAGTGTTTCATTAGGTGAATTGCAGTTACACGGCGAATAAGCTTAGTTTTAAGTTGTTCTAGACGTTAAAAAGCATACTTTTCTATATGGATCAAATGTGGGTTTCCCAGTCTGAATCGCACATTCTTTAGCGAATTCTGTTCGTTCCAAGCTGGCAAAGCTTGTAGGAAGATGAATTTGAAGATAAACACACCTCTAATGTTTCATAAGGTGAATTGCAGTTACACGGCGAATAAGCTTAGTTTTAAGTTGTTCTAGACGTTAAAAAGCATACTTTTCTTTATAGATCAAATGTGGGTTTCCCAGTCTGAATCGCACATTCTTTGGCGAATTCTGTTCCTTCCAACCTGGCAAACCTTGTAGGAAGATGACTTTGAAGATAAACACAGCGCTAGTGTTTCACAATGTTAATTGGTGTTACATGGCGAATAAGCTTAGTTTTAAGTTGTTGTAGACGGTAAAAAGCATACTTTTCTACACAGATCATACCTGCATTTCCCAGTCTGAATCGCACATTCTTTGGCGAATTCTGTTCGTTCCAAGCTGGCAAAGCTTGTAGGAAGATGACTCTGAAGATAAACACAGCGCTAGTGTTTCACAATATGAACTCATGTTACATGGCGAATAAGCTCAGTTTTAAGTTGTTGTAGACGGTAAAAAGCATACTTTTCTACACAGATCATACATGCATTTCCCAGTCTGAATCGCACATTCTTTGGCGAATTCTGTTCTTTCCAAGCTGGCAAAGCTTGTAGGAAGATGAATTTGAAGATAAACACACCGGGAGTGCTTCATAAAGTGAATTGCAATTACCTGGCTTAGTTTTAAGTTGTTCTAGACGGTAAAGAGCTTACATTTGTATATAGATCAAACGTGCGTTTCCCAGTCTCAATCGCACATTCTTTGGGGAATTCTTTTCGTTCCATGCCGGCAAAGCTTGTAGGAAGATGACATAGAAGATAAACACAGAGCTAGTGTTTCACTATGTGAATTGCTGTTACATGGCGAATAAGCTTAGTTTTAAGTTGTTCTAGACGGTAAAAAGCATACTTTTCTACACAGATCATAAATGCATTTCCCAGTCTGAATCGCACATTCTTTGGCGAATTCTGTTCTTTCCAAGCTGGCAAAGCTTGTAGGAAGATGAATTTGAAGATAAACACACCTCTAGTGTTTCATAAGGTGAATTGCAGTTACACGGCGAATAAGCTTAGTTTTAAGTTGTTCTAGACGTTAAAAAGCATACTTTTCTTTATAGATCAAATGTGGGTTTCCCAGTCTGAATCGCACATTCTTTGGCGAATTCTGTTCCTTCCAACCTGGCAAAGCTTGTAGGAAGATGACTTTGAAGATAAACACAGCGCTAGTGTTTCACAATGTTAATTGGTGTTACATGGCGAATAAGCTTAGTTTTAAGTTGTTGTAGACGGTAAAAAGCATACTTTTCTACACAGATCATACCTGCATTTCCCAGTCTGAATCGCACATTCTTTGGCGAATTCTGTTCGTTCCAAGCTGGCAAAGCTTGTAGGAAGATGACTCTGAAGATAAACACAGCGCTAGTGTTTCACAATATGAACTCATGTTACATGGCGAATAAGCTCAGTTTTAAGTTGTTGTAGACGGTAAAAAGCATACTTTTCTACACAGATCATACATGCATTTCCCAGTCTGAATCGCACATTCTTTGGCGAATTCTGTTCTTTCCAAGCTGGCAAAGCTTGTAGGAAGATGAATTTGAAGATAAACACACCGGGAGTGCTTCATAAAGTGAATTGCAATTACCTGGCTTAGTTTTAAGTTGTTCTAGACGGTAAAGAGCTTACATTTGTATATAGATCAAACGTGCGTTTCCCAGTCTCAATCGCACATTCTTTGGGGAATTCTTTTCGTTCCATGCCGGCAAAGCTTGTAGGAAGATGACATTGAAGATAAACACAGCGCTAGTGTTTCACTATGTGAATTGCAGTTACACGGCGAATAAGCTTAGTTTTAAGTTGTTCTAGATGTTAAAAAGCATACTTTTCTATATAGATCAAATGTGGGTTTCCCAGTCTGAATCGCACATTCTTTGGCGAATTCTGTTCCTTTCAACCTGGCAAAGCTTGTAGGAAGATGACTTTGAAGATAAACACAGCGCTAGTGTTTCACAATGTTAATTGTTGTTACATGGCGAATAAGCTTAGTTTTAAGTTGTTGTAGACGGTAAAAAGCATACTTTTCTACACAGATCATACCTGCATTTCCCAGTCTGAATCGCACATTCTTTGGCGAATTCTGTTCGTTCCAAGCTGGCAAAGCTTGTAGGAGGATGACTCTGAAGATAAACACAGAGCTAGTATTTCACAATATGAACTCATGTTACATGGCGAATAAGCTCAGTTTTAAGTTGTTGTAGACGGTAAAAAGCATACTTTTCTACACAGATCATACCTGCATTTCCCAGTCTGAATCGCACATTCTTTGGCGAATTCTGTTCTTTCCAAGCCGGCAAAGCTTGTAGGAAGATGAATTTGAAGATAAACACACCACTAGTGTTTCATTAGGTGAATTGCAGTTACACGGCGAATAAGCTTAGTTTTAAGTTGTTCTAGACGTTAAAAAGCATACTTTTCTATATAGATCAAATGTGGGTTTCCCAGTCTGAATCGCACATTCTTTGGCGAATTCTGTTCGTTCTAACCTAGCAAAGCTTGTAGTAAGATGAATTTGAAGATAAACACACCGGGAGTGCTTCCTAAAGTGAATTGCAGTTACCTGGCTTAGTTTTAAGTTGTTCTAGACGGTAAAGAGCTTACATTTGTATATAGATCAAACGTGCGTTTCCCAGTCTCAATCGCACATTCTTTGGGGAATTCTGTTCGTTCCATGCCGGCAAAGCTTGTAGGAAGATGACATAGAAGATAAACACAGAGCTAGTGTTTCACTATGTGAATTGCTGTTACATGGCGAATATGCTTAGTTTTAAGTTGTTCTAGACGGTAAAAAGCATACTTTTCTACACAGATCATACATGCAATTCCCAGTCTGAATCGCACATTCTTTGGCGAATTCTGTTCTTTCCAAGCTGGCAAAGCTTGTAGGAAGATGAATTTGAAGATAAACACACCTCTAGTGTTTCATAAGGTGAATTGCAGTTACACGGCGAATAAGCTTAGTTTTAAGTTGTTCTAGACGTTAAAAAGCATACTTTTCTTTATAGATCAAATGTGGGTTTCCCAGTCTGAATCGCACATTCTTTGGCGAATTCTGTTCCTTCCAACCTGGCAAAGCTTGTAGGAAGATGACTTTGAAGATAAACACAGCGCTAGTGTTTCACAATGTTAATTGGTGTTACATGGCGAATAAGCTTAGTTTTAAGTTGTTGTAGACGGTAAAAAGCATACTTTTCTACACAGATCATACCTGCATTTCCCAGTCTGAATCGCACATTCTTTGGCGAATTCTGTTCGTTCTAACCAAGCAAAGCTTGTAGT
This sequence comes from Rattus norvegicus, assembly GCF_021556685.1. NCBI lineage: Eukaryota > Metazoa > Chordata > Mammalia > Rodentia > Muridae > Rattus > Rattus norvegicus. Next base: position 37,649,551 of record NC_141552.1, read on the forward strand.
AAGATTAATTTGAAGATAAACACACCGGGAGTGCTTCATAAAGTGAATTGCAGTTACCTGGCTTAGTATTAAGTTGTTCTAGACGGTAAAAAGCTTACATTTGTATATAGACCAAACGTGCGTTTCCCAGTCTCAATCGCACATTCTTTGGCGAATTCTGTTCGTTCCAAGCCGGCAAAGCTTGTAGGAAGATGACTCTGAAGATAAACACAGCGCTAGTGTTTCACAATGTGAATTGCTGTTACATGGCGAATAAGCTCAGTTTTAAGTTGTTGCAGACGGTAAAAAGCATACTTTTCTACACAGACCATACATGCATTTCCCAGTCTGAATCGCACATTCTTTGGCGAATTCTGTTGGTTCCATGCCGGCAAAGCTTGTAGGAAGATGACTTTGAAGATAAACACAGCGCTAGTGTTTCACTATGTGAATTGCTCTTACATGGCGAAGAAGCTTAGTTTTAAGTTGTTCTAGACAGTAAAAAGCATACTTTTCTACACAGATCTTACGTGCATTTCCCAGTCTGAATCGCACATTCTTTGGCGAATTCTGTTCGTTCCAAGCTGGCAAAGCTTGTAGGAAGGTGAATTTGAAGATAAACACACCTCTAGTGTTTCATAAGGTGAATTGCAGTTACACGGCGAATAAGCTTAGTTTTAAGTTGTTCTAGACGTTAAAAAGCATACTTTTCTATATAGATCAAATGTGGGTTTCCCAGTCTGAATCGCACATTCTTTGGCGAATTCTGTTCCTTCCAACCTGGCAAAGCTTGTAGGAAGATGACTTTGAAGATAAACACAGCGCTAGTGTTTCACAATGTTAATTGGTGTTACATGGCGAATAAGCTTAGTTTTAAGTTGTTGTAGACGGTAAAAAGCATACTTTTCTACACAGACCATACATGCATTTCCCAGTCTGAATCGCACATTCTTTGGCGAATTCTGTTCGTTCCAAGCTGGCAAAGCTTGTAGGAAGATGACTCTGAAGATAAACACAGCGCTAGTGTTTCACAATATGAACTCATATTACATGGTGAATAAGCTCAGTTTTAAGTTGTTGTAGACGGTAATAAGCATACTTTTCTACACAGATCATACATGCATTTCCCAGTCTGAATCGCACATTCTTTGGCGAATTCTGTTCTTTCCAAGCTGGCAAAGCTTGTAGGAAGATGAATTTGAAGATAAACTCACCACTAGTGTTTCATTAGGTGAATTGCAGTTACACGGCGAATAAGCTTAGTTTTAAGTTGTTCTAGACGTTAAAAAGCATACTTTTCTATATAGATCAAATGTGGGTTTCCCAGTCTGAATCGCACATTCTTTAGCGAATTCTGTTCATTCCAAGCTGGCAAAGCTTGTAGGAAGATGAATTTGAAGATAAACACACCTCTAATGTTTCATAAGGTGAATTGCAGTTACACGGCGAATAAGCTTAGTTTTAAGTTGTTCTAGACGTTAAAAAGCATACTTTTCTTTATAGATCAAATGTGGGTTTCCCAGTCTGAATCGCACATTCTTTGGCGAATTCTGTTCCTTCCAACCTGGCAAAGCTTGTAGGAAGATGACTTTGAAGATAAACACAGCGCTAGTGTTTCACAATGTTAATTGGTGTTACATGGCGAATAAGCTTAGTTTTAAGTTGTTGTAGACGGTAAAAAGCATACTTTTCTACACAGATCATACCTGCATTTCCCAGTCTGAATCGCACATTCTTTGGCGAATTCTGTTCGTTCCAAGCTGGCAAAGCTTGTAGGAAGATGACTCTGAAGATAAACACAGCGCTAGTGTTTCACAATATGAACTCATGTTACATGGCGAATAAGCTCAGTTTTAAGTTGTTGTAGACGGTAAAAAGCATACTTTTCTACACAGATCATACATGCATTTCCCAGTCTGAATCGCACATTCTTTGGCGAATTCTGTTCTTTCCAAGCTGGCAAAGCTTGTAGGAAGATGAATTTGAAGATAAACACACCACTAGTGTTTCATTAGGTGAATTGCAGTTACACGGCGAATAAGCTTAGTTTTAAGTTGTTCTAGACGTTAAAAAGCATACTTTTCTATATAGATCAAATGTGGGTTTCCCAGTCTGAATCGCACATTCTTTGGCGAATTCTGTTCGTTCTAACCTAGCAAAGCTTGTAGTAAGATGAATTTGAAGATAAACACACCGGGAGTGCTTCATAAAGTGAATTGCAGTTACCTGGCTTAGTTTTAAGTTGTTCTAGACGGTAAAGAGCTTACATTTGTATATAGATCAAACGTGCGTTTCCCAGTCTCAATCGCACATTCTTTGGGGAATTCTGTTCGTTCCATGCCGGCAAAGCTTGTAGGAAGATGACATAGAAGATAAACACAGAGCTAGTGTTTCACTATGTGAATTGCTGTTACATGGCGAATAAGCTTAGTTTTAAGTTGTTCTAGACGGTAAAAAGCATACTTTTCTACACAGATCATAAATGCATTTCCCAGTCTGAATCGCACATTCTTTGGCGAATTCTGTTCTTTCCAAGCTGGCAAAGCTTGTAGGAAGATGAATTTGAAGATAAACACACCTCTAGTGTTTCATAAGGTGAATTGCAGTTACACGGCGAATAAGCTTAGTTTTAAGTTGTTCTAGACGTTAAAAAGCATACTTTTCTTTATAGATCAAATGTGGGTTTCCCAGTCTGAATCGCACATTCTTTGGCGAATTCTGTTCCTTCCAACCTGGCAAAGCTTGTAGGAAGATGACTTTGAAGATAAACACAGCGCTAGTGTTTCACAATGTTAATTGGTGTTACATGGCGAATAAGCTTAGTTTTAAGTTGTTGTAGACGGTAAAAAGCATACTTTTCTACACAGATCATACCTGCATTTCCCAGTCTGAATCGCACATTCTTTGGCGAATTCTGTTCGTTCCAAGCTGGCAAAGCTTGTAGGAAGATGACTCTGAAGATAAACACAGCGCTAGTGTTTCACAATATGAACTCATGTTACATGGCGAATAAGCTCAGTTTTAAGTTGTTGTAGACGGTAAAAAGCATACTTTTCTACACAGATCATACATGCATTTCCCAGTCTGAATCGCACATTCTTTGGCGAATTCTGTTCTTTCCAAGCTGGCAAAGCTTGTAGGAAGATGAATTTGAAGATAAACACACCGGGAGTGCTTCATAAAGTGAATTGCAATTACCTGGCTTAGTTTTAAGTTGTTCTAGACGGTAAAGAGCTTACATTTGTATATAGATCAAACGTGCGTTTCCCAGTCTCAATCGCACATTCTTTGGGGAATTCTTTTCGTTCCATGCCGGCAAAGCTTGTAGGAAGATGACATTGAAGATAAACACAGCGCTAGTGTTTCACTATGTGAATTGCAGTTACACGGCGAATAAGCTTAGTTTTAAGTTGTTCTAGACGTTAAAAAGCATACTTTTCTATATAGATCAAATGTGGGTTTCCCAGTCTGAATCGCACATTCTTTGGCGAATTCTGTTCCTTTCAACCTGGCAAAGCTTGTAGGAAGATGACTTTGAAGATAAACACAGCGCTAGTGTTTCACAATGTTAATTGTTGTTACATGGCGAATAAGCTTAGTTTTAAGTTGTTGTAGACGGTAAAAAGCATACTTTTCTACACAGATCATACCTGCATTTCCCAGTCTGAATCGCACATTCTTTGGCGAATTCTGTTCGTTCCAAGCTGGCAAAGCTTGTAGGAGGATGACTCTGAAGATAAACACAGAGCTAGTATTTCACAATATGAACTCATGTTACATGGCGAATAAGCTCAGTTTTAAGTTGTTGTAGACGGTAAAAAGCATACTTTTCTACACAGATCATACCTGCATTTCCCAGTCTGAATCGCACATTCTTTGGCGAATTCTGTTCTTTCCAAGCTGGCAAAGCTTGTAGGAAGATGAATTTGAAGATAAACACACCACTAGTGTTTCATTAGGTGAATTGCAGTTACACGGCGAATAAGCTTAGTTTTAAGTTGTTCTAGACGTTAAAAAGCATACTTTTCTATATAGATCAAATGTGGGTTTCCCAGTCTGAATCGCACATTCTTTGGCGAATTCTGTTCGTTCTAACCTAGCAAAGCTTGTAGTAAGATGAATTTGAAGATAAACACACCGGGAGTGCTTCATAAAGTGAATTGCAGTTACCTGGCTTAGTTTTAAGTTGTTCTAGACGGTAAAGAGCTTACATTTGTATATAGATCAAACGTGCGTTTCCCAGTCTCAATCGCACATTCTTTGGGGAATTCTGTTCGTTCCATGCCGGAAAAGCTTGTAGGAAGATGACATAGAAGATAAACACAGAGCTAGTGTTTCACTATGTGAATTGCTGTTACATGGCGAATTAGCTTAGTTTTAAGTTGTTCTAGACGGTAAAAAGCATACTTTTCTACACAGATCATACATGCAATTCCCAGTCTGAATCGCACATTCTTTGGCGAATTCTGTTCTTTCCAAGCTGGCAAAGCTTGTAGGAAGATGAATTTGAAGATAAACACACCTCTAGTGTTTCATAAGGTGAATTGCAGTTACACGGCGAATAAGCTTAGTTTTAAGTTGTTCTAGACGTTAAAAAGCATACTTTTCTTTATAGATCAAATGTGGGTTTCCCAGTCTGAATCGCACATTCTTTGGCGAATTCTGTTCCTTCCAACCTGGCAAAGCTTGTAGGAAGATGACTTTGAAGATAAACACAGCGCTAGTGTTTCACAATGTTAATTGGTGTTACATGGCGAATAAGCTTAGTTTTAAGTTGTTCTAGACAGTGAAAAGCATACTTTTCTACCCAGATCTTATGTGCATTTCCCAGTCTGAATCGAACATTCTTTGGCGAATTCTGTTCTTTCCAAGGTGGCAAAGCTTGTAGGAAGATGAATTTGAAGATAAACACACCTCTAGTGTTTCATAAGGTGAATTGCAGTTACACGGTGAATAAGCTTAGTTTTAAGTTGTTCTAGACGTTAAAAAGCATACTTTTCTATATAGATCAAATGTGCGTTTCCCAGTGTGAATCGCACATTCTTTGGCGAATACTGTTCCTTCCAACATGGCCAAGCTTGTAGGAAGATGACTTTGAAGATAAACACAGCGCTAGTGTTTCACTATGTGAATTGCTCTTACATGGCGAATAAGCTTAGTTTTAAGTTGTTCTAGACAGTAAAAAGCATACTTTTTACACAGATCTTACGTGCATTTCTCAGTCTGAATCGCACATTCTTTGGCGAATTCTGTTCTTTCCAAGCTGGCAAAGCTTGTAGGAAGATGAATTTGAAGATAAACACACCTCTAATGTTTCATAAGGTGAATTGCAGTTACACGGCGAATAAGCTTAGTTTGAAGTTGTTCTAGACGTTAAAAAGCATACTTTTCTATATAGATCAAATGTGGGTTTCCAAGTCTGAATCGCACATTCTTTGGCGAATTCTGTTCCTTCCAACCTGGCAAAGCTTGTAGGAAGATGACTTTGAAGATAAACACAGCGCTAGTGTTTCACAATTAGTTGGTATTACATGGCGAATAAGCTTAGTTTTAAGTTGTTGTACACGGTAAAAAGCATACATTTCTACACAGATCATACCTGCATTTCCCAGTCTGAATCGCACATTCTTTGGCGAATTCTGTTCGTTCCAAGCTGGCAAAGCTTGTAGGAAGATGACTCTGAAGATAAACACAGCACTAGTGTTTCACAATGTGAACTGCTGTTACATGGCGAATAAGCTCAGTTTTAAGTTGTTGTAGACGGTAAAAAGCATACTTTTCTACACAGATCATACATGCATTTCCCAGACTGAATCGCACATTCTTTGGCGAATTCAGTTCGTTCAATGGCGGCAAAGCTTGTAGGAAGATGACTTTGAAGATAAACACAGCGCTAGTGTTTCACTATGTGAATTGCTCTTACATGGTGAATAAGCTTAGTTTAAGTTGTTCTAGACAGTAAAAAGCATACTTTTCTACTCAGATCTTACGTGCATTTCCCAGTGTGAATCACACATTCTTTGGCAAATTCTGTTCTTTCCAAGCTGGCAAATCTTGTAGGAAGATGAATTTGAAGATAAACACACCTCTATTGTTTCATAAGGTGAATTGCAGTTACACGGCGAATAAGCTTAGTTTTAAGTTGTTGTACACGGTAAAAAGCATACTTTTCTACACAGATCATACCTGCATTTCCCAGTCTGAATCACACATTCTTTGGCGAATTCTGTTCGTTGCAAGCAGGCAAAGCTTGTAGGAAGATGACTCTGAAGATAAACACAGCGCTAGTGTTTCACAATATGAACTAATGTTACATGGCGAATAAGCTCAGTTTTAAGTTGTTGTAGACGGTAAAAAGCATACTTTTCTACACAGATCATACATGCATTTCCCAGTCAGAATCGCACATTCTTTGGCGAATTCTGTTCGTTCCAAGCTGGCAAAGCTTGTAGGAAGATGACTTTGAAGATAAACACAGCGCTAGTGTTTCACTATGTGAATTGCTCTTACATGGCGAATAAGCTTAGTTTTAAGTTGTTCTAGACAGTAAAAAGCATACTTTTTACACAGATCTTACGTGCATTTCTCAGTCTGAATCGCACATTCTTTGGCGAATTCTGTTCTTTCCAAGCTGGGAAAGCTTGTAGGAAGATGAATTTGAAGATAAACACACCTCTAGTGTTTCATAAGGTGAATTGCAGTTACACGGCGAATAAGCTTAGTTTGAAGTTGTTCTAGACGTTAAAAAGCATACTTTTCTATATAGATCAAATGTGGGTTTCCCAGTCTGAATCGCACATTCTTTGGCGAATTCTGTTCCTTCCAACCTGGCAAAGCTTGTAGGAAGATGACTTTGAAGATAAACACAGCGCTAGTGTTTCACAATTAGTTGGTATTACATGGCGAATAAGCTTAGTTTTAAGTTGTTGTACACGGTAAAAAGCATACATTTCTACACAGATCATACCTGCATTTCCCAGTCTGAATCGCACATTCTTTGGCGAATTCTGTTCGTTCCAAGCTGGCAAAGCTTGTAGGAAGATGACTCTGAAGATAAACACAGCACTAGTGTTTCACAATGTGAACTGCTGTTACATGGCGAATAAGCTCAGTTTTAAGTTGTTGTAGACGGTAAAAAGCATACTTTTCTACACAGATCATACATGCATTTCCCAGACTGAATCGCACATTCTTTGGCGAATTCAGTTCGTTCAATGGCGGCAAAGCTTGTAGGAAGATGACTTTGAAGATAAACACAGCGCTAGTGTTTCACTATGTGAATTGCTCTTACATGGTGAATAAGCTTAGTTTAAGTTGTTCTAGACAGTAAAAAGCATACTTTTCTACTCAGATCTTACGTGCATTTCCCAGTGTGAATCACACATTCTTTGGCAAATTCTGTTCTTTCCAAGCTGGCAAATCTTGTAGGAAGATGAATTTGAAGATAAACACACCTCTATTGTTTCATAAGGTGAATTGCAGTTACACGGCGAATAAGCTTAGTTTTAAGTTGTTGTACACGGTAAAAAGCATACTTTTCTACACAGATCATACCTGCATTTCCCAGTCTGAATCACACATTCTTTGGCGAATTCTGTTCGTTGCAAGCAGGCAAAGCTTGTAGGAAGATGACTCTGAAGATAAACACAGCGCTAGTGTTTCACAATATGAACTAATGTTACATGGCGAATAAGCTCAGTTTTAAGTTGTTGTAGACGGTAAAAAGCATACTTTTCTACACAGATCATACATGCATTTCCCAGTCAGAATCGCACATTCTTTGGCGAATTCTGTTCGTTCCAAGCTGGCAAAGCTTGTAGGAAGATGACTTTGAAGATAAACACAGCGCTAGTGTTTCACTATGTGAATTGCTCTTACATGGCGAATAAGCTTAGTTTTAAGTTGTTCTAGACAGTAAAAAGCATACTTTTTACACAGATCTTACGTGCATTTCTCAGTCTGAATCGCACATTCTTTGGCGAATTCTGTTCTTTCCAAGCTGGGAAAGCTTGTAGGAAGATGAATTTGAAGATAAACACACCTCTAGTGTTTCATAAGGTGAATTGCAGTTACACGGCGAATAAGCTTAGTTTGAAGTTGTTCTAGACGTTAAAAAGCATACTTTTCTATATAGATCAAATGTGGGTTTCCCAGTCTGAATCGCACATTCTTTGGCGAATTCTGTTCCTTCCAACCTGGCAAAGCTTGTAGGAAGATGACTTTGAAGATAAACACAGCGCTAGTATTTCACAATGTTAATTGTTGTTACATGGCGAATAAGCTTAGTTTTAAGTTGTCGTAGACGGAAAAAAGCATACTTTTCTACGCAGATCATACCTGCATTTCCCAGTCTGAATCGCACATTCTTTGGCGAATTCTGTTCTTTCCAAGCTGGCAAAGCTTGTAGGAAGATGACTCTGAAGATAAACACAGCGCTAGTGTTTCACAATATGAACTGATGTTACATGGCGAATAAGCTCAGTTTTAAGTTGTTGTAGACGGTCAAAAGCATACTTTTCTACGCAGATCATACATGCATTTCCCAGTCTGAATCGCACATTTTTTGGCGAATTCTTTTCTTTCCAAGCTTGCAAAGCTTTCAGGTAGATGAATTTGAAGATAAACACACCGCTAGTGTTTCATTAGGTGAAATGAAGTTACACGGTGAATAAGCTTAGTTTTAAGTTGTTCTAGACGTTAAAAAGCATACTTTTCTATATAGATCAAATGTGGGTTTCCAAGTCTGAGTCGCACATTCTTTGGCGAATTCTGTTCGTTCCAACCTGGCAAAGCTTGTAGGAAGATGACTTTGAAGATAAACACAGCGCTAGTGTTTCAAAATGTTAATTGGTGTTACATGGCGAATAAGCTTAGTTTTAAGTTGTTCTAGACGTTAAAAAGCAAACATTTCTATATAGATCAAATGTGGGTTTCCCAGTCTGAATCGCACATTCTTTGGCGAATTCTGTTCGTTCTAACCTAGCAAAGCTTATAGTAAGGTGAATTTGAAGATAAACACACCGGGAGTGCTTCATAAAGTGAATTGCAGTTTCCTGGCTTAGTTTTAAGTTGTTCTAGACGGTAAAAAGCTTACATTTGTATATAGATCAAACGTGCGTTTCCCAGTCTCAATTGCACATTCTTTGGCGAATTCTGTTCGTTCCAAGCCGGCAAAGCATGTAGGAAGATGACTCTGAAGATAAACACAGCGCTAGTGTTTCACATTGTGAACTGCTGTTACATGGCGAATAAGCTCAGTTTTAAGTTGTTGTAGACGGTAAAAAGCATACTTTTCTACACAGATCATACATGCATTTCCCAGTCTGAATCACACATTCTTTGGCGAATTCTGTACTTTCCAAGCTGGCAAAGCTTGTAGGAAGATGAATTTGAAGATAAACACAGCGCTAGTGTTTCATTAGGTGAATTGCAGTTACACGGCGAATAAGCTTAGTTTGAAGTTGTTCTAGACGTTAAAAAGCATACTTTTCTATATAGATCAAATGTGGGTTTCCCAGTCTGAATCGCACATTCTTTGGCGAATTCTGTTCCTTCCAACCTGGCAAAGCTTTAGGAAGATGACTTTGAAGATAAATACAGCGCTAGTGTTTCACAATGTTAGTTGGTGTTACATGGCGAATAAGCTTAGTTTTAAATTGTTGTACACGGTAAAAAGCATACTTTTCTACACAGACAATACCTGCATTTCCCAGTCTCAATCGCACATTCTTTGGCGAATTCTGTTCGTTCCAAGCTGGCAAAGCTTGTAGGAAGATGACTCTGAAGATAAACACAGCGCTAGTGTTTCACAATATGAACTGCTGTTACATGGCGAATAAGCTCAGTTTTAAGTTGTTGTAGATGTTAAAAAGCATACTTTTCTACACAGATCATACATGCATTTCCCAGTCTGAATCACACATTCTTTGGCGAATTCTGTTCTTTCCAAGCTGGCAAAGCTTGTAGGAAGATGAATTTGAAGATAAACACACCGCTAGTGTTTCATCAGGTGAATTGCAGTTACACGGCGATTAAGCTTAGTTTTAAGTTGTTCTAGACGTTAGAAAGCATCTTTTCTATATAGATCAAATTGGGTTTCCCAGTCTGAATCGCACATTCTTTGGCGAATTCTGTTCGTTCTAACCTAGCAAAGCTTGTAGTAAGATGAATTTGAAGATAAACACACCGGGAGTGCTTCATAAAGTGAATTGCATTTACCTGGCTTAGTTTTAAGTTGTTCTAGACGGTAAAAAGCTTACATTTGTATATAGATCAAACGTGCGTTTCCCAGTCTCAATCGCACATTCTTTGGCGAATTCTGTTCGTTTCAAGCCGGGAAAGCTTGTAGGAAGATGACCCTGAAGATAAACACAGCGCTAGTGTTTCACAATGTGAACTTCTATTACATGGCGAATAAGCTCAGTTTTAAGTTTTTGTAGACGGTAGAAAGCATACTTTTCTACACAGATCATACCTGCATTTCCCAGTCTGAATCGCACATTCTTTGGCGAATTCTGTTCGTTCCATGCCGGCAAAGCTTGTAGGAAGATGACTTTGAAGATAAACACAGCGCTAGTGTTTCACTATGTGAATTGCTCTTACATGGCGAATAAGCTTAGTTTTAAGTTGTTCTAGACGTTAAAAATCATACTTTTCTAAATAGATCAAATGTGGGTTTCCCAGTCTGAATCGCACATTCTTTGGCGAATTCTGTTCCTTCCAACCTGGCAAAGCTTGTAGGAAGATGACTTTGAAGATAAACACAGCGCTAGTATTTCACAATGTTAATTGTTGTTACATGGCGAATAATCTTAGTTTTATGTTGTCGTAGACGGTAAAAAGCATACTTTTCTACGCAGATCAGACCTGCATTTCCCAGTCTGAATTGCACATTCTTTGGCGAATTCTGTTCTTTCCAAGCTGGCAAAGCTTGTAGGAAGATGACTCTGAAGATAAACACAGCGCTAGTGTTTCACAATATGAACTGATGTTACATGGCGAATAAGCTCAGTTTTAAGTTGTTGTAGACGGTAAAAAGCATACTTTTCTACACAGATCATACATGCATTTTCCAGTCTGAATCGCACATTCTTTGGCGAATTCTTTTCTTTCCAAGCTGGCAAAGCTTTCAGGAAGATGAATTTGAAGATAAACACACCGCTAGTGTTTCATTAGGTGAATTGAAGTTACACGGCGAATAAGCTTGGTTTTAAGTTGTTCTAGACGTTAAAAAGCATACTTTTCTATATAGATCAAATGTGGGTTTCCAAGACTGACTCGCACATTTTTTGGCGTATTCTGTTTGTTCCAACCTGGCAAAGCTTGTAGGAAGATGACTTTGAAGATAAACACAGCGCTAGTGTTTCAAAATGTTAATTGGTGTTACATGGCGAATAAGCTTAGTTTTAACTTGTTCTAGACGTTAAAAAGCATACTTTTCTATATAGATCAAATGTGGGTTTCCCAGTCTGAATCGCACATTCTTTGGCGAATTCTGTTCGTTCTAACCTAGCAAAGCTTGTAGTAAGATGAATTTGAAGATAAACACACCGGGAGTGCATCATAAAGTGAATTGCAGTTATCTGGCTTAGTTTTAAGTTGTTCTAGACGGTAAAAAGCTTACATTTGTATATAGATCAAACGTGCGTTTCCCAGTCTCAAACGCACATTCTTTGGCGAATTCTGTTCGTTCCAAGCCGGCAAAGCTTTTAGGAAGATGACTCGGAAGATAAACACAGCGCTAGTGTTTCACAATGTGAACTGCTGTTACATAGCGAATAAGCTCAGTTTTAAGTTGTTGTAGACGGTAAAAAGCATACTTTTCTACACAGATCATACATGCATTTCCCAGACTGAATCGCATATTCTTTGGCTAATTCAGTTCGTTCCATGCCGGCAAAGCTTGTAGGAAGATGACTTTGAAGATAAACACAGCGCTAGTGTTTCACTATGTGAATTGCTCTTACGTGGCGAATAAGCTTAGTTTTAAGTTGTTCTAGACTGTAAAAAGCATACTTTTCTACACAGATCTTACGTGCATTTCCCAGTCTGAATCGCACATTCTTTGGCAAATTATGTTCTTTCCAAGCTGGCAAAGCTTTTGGGAAGATGAATTTGAAGATAAACACACCTCTAGTGATTCATAAGGTGAATTGCAGTTACACGGCGAATAAGCTTAGTTTTAAGTTGTTCTAGACGTTAAAAAGCATACTTTTCTATATAGATCAAATGTGGGTTTCCCAGTCTGAATCGCACATTCTTTGGCGAATTCTGTTCCTTCCAACCTGGCAAAGCTTGTAGGAAGATGACTTTGAAGATAAACACAGCGCTAGTGTTTCACAATATTAATTGTTGTTACATGGCGAATAAGCTTAGTTTTAAGTTGTTGTAGACGGTAAAAAGCATACTTTTCTATGCAGATCATACCTGCATTTCCCAGTCTGAATTGCACATTCTTTGGCGAATTCTGTTCTTTCCAAGCTGGCAAAGCTTGTAGGAAGATGACTCTGAAGATAAACACAGCGCAAGTGTTTCACAATATGAACTGATGTTACATGGCGAATAAGCTGTTTTAAGTTGTTGTAGACGGTAAAAAGCATACTTTTCTACACAGATCATACATGCATTTCTCAGTCTGAATCGCATATTCTTTGGCGAATTCAGTTCGTTCCATGCTGGCAAAGCTTGTAGGAAGATGACTTTGAAGATAAACACAGCGCTAGTGTTTCACTATGTGAATTGCTCTTACATGGCGAATAAGCTTAGTTTTAAGTTGTTCTAGACAGTAAAAAGCATACTTTTTACACAGATCTTACGTGCATTTCTCAGTCTGAATCGCACATTCTTTGGCGAATTCTGTTCTTTCCAAGCTGGGAAAGCTTGTAGGAAGATGAATTTGAAGATAAACACACCTCTAGTGTTTCATAAGGTGAATTGCAGTTACACGGCGAATAAGCTTAGTTTGAAGTTGTTCTAGACGTTAAAAAGCATACTTTTCTATATAGATCAAATGTGGGTTTCCCAGTCTGAATCGCACATTCTTTGGCGAATTCTGTTCCTTCCAACCTGGCAAAGCTTGTAGGAAGATGACTTTGAAGATAAACACAGCGCTAGTATTTCACAATGTTAATTGTTGTTACATGGCGAATAAGCTTAGTTTTAAGTTGTTGTAGACGGAAAAAAGCATACTTTTCTACGCAGATCATACCTGCATTTCCCAGTCTGAATCGCACATTCTTTGGCGAATTCTGTTCTTTCCAAGCTGGCAAATCTTTTAGGAAGATGAAATTGAAGATAAACTCACCGCTAGTGTTTCATTAGGTGAATTGCATTTACACGGCGAATAAGCTAGGTTTTAAGTTGTTCTAGACGTTAAAAAGCATAGTTTTGTATATAGATCAAATGTGGGTTTCCCAGTCTAAATTGCACATTCTTTGGCGAATTCTGTTCCTTCCAACCTGGCAAAGCTTGTAGGAAGATGACTTTGAAGATAAACACAGCGCTAGTGTTTCACTATGTGAATTGCTCTTACATGGCGAATAAGCTTAGTTTTAAGTTGTTCTAGACGGTAAAAAGCATACTTTTCTACACAGATCATACATGCATTTCCCAGTCTGAATCACACATTCTTTGGCGAATTCTGTTCTTTCCAAGCTGGCAAAGCTTGTAGGAAGATGAATTTGAAGATAAACACACCGCTCGTGTTTCATTAGGTGAATTGCAGTTACACGGCGAATAAGCTTAGTTTTAAGTTGTTCTAGACGTTAAAAAGCATACTCTTCTATATAGATCAAATGTGGGTTTCCCAGTCTGAATTGCACATTCTTTGGCGAATTCTGTTCCTTCCAACCTGGCAAAGCTTGTAGGAAGATGACTTTGAAGATAAACACAGCGCTAGTGTTTCACTATGTGAATTGCTCTTACGTGGCGAATAAGCTTAGTTTTAAGTTGTTCTAGACGGTAAAAGCATACTTTTCTACACACATCATACATGCATTTCCCAGTCTGAATCACAAATTCTTTGGCGAATTCTGTTCTTTCCAAGCTGGCAAAGCTTGTAGGAAGATGAATTTGAATATAAACACACCTCTAGTGTTTCATAAGGAGAATTGCAGTTACACGGCGAATAAGCTTAGTTTTAAGTTGTTCTAGACGTTAAAAAGCATACTTTTCTATATAGATCAAATGTGGGTTTCCCAGATGAATCGCACATTTTTTGGCGAATTCTGTTCCTTCCAACCTGGCAAAGCTTGTAGGAAGATGACTTTGAAGATAAACACAGCGCTAGTGTTTCACGATATTAATTGTTGTTACATGGCGAATAAGCTTAGTTTTAAGTTGTTGTAGACGGTAAAAAGCATACTTTTCTATGCAGATCATACCTGCATTTCCCAGTCTGAATTGCACATTCTTTGCCGAATTCTGTTCTTTCCAAGCTGGCAAAGCTTGTCGGAAGATGACTTTGAAGATAAACACAGCGCTAGTGTTTCAAAATGTTAATTGGTGTTACATGGCGAATAAGCTTAGTTTTAAGTTGTTCTAGACGTTAAAAAGCATACTTTTCTATATAGATCAAATGTGGGTTTCCCAGTCTGAATCGCACATTCTTTGGCGAATTCTGTTCGTTCTAACCTAGCAAAGCTTGTAGTAAGGTGAATTTGAAGATAAACACACCGGGAGTGCTTCATAAAGTGAATTGCAGTTACCTGGCTTAGTTTTAAGTTGTTCTAGACGGTAAAAAGCTTACATTTGTATATCGATCAAACGTGCATTTCCCAGTCTCAATCGCACATTCTTTGGCGAATTCTGTTCGTTCCTAGCCGGCAAAGCTTTTAGGAAGATGACTATGAAGATAAACACAGCGCTAGTGTTTCACAATGTGAACTGCTGTTACATGGCGAATAAGCTCAGTTTTAAGTTGTTGTAGACGGTAAAAAGCATACTTTTCTACACAGATCATACATGCATTTCCCAGTCTGAATCACACATTCTTTGGCGAATTCTGTTCTTTCCAAGCTGGCAAAGCTTGTAGGAAGATGAATTTGAAGATAAACACAGCGCTAGTGTTTCATTAGGTGAATTGCAGTTACACGGCGAATAAGCTTAGTTTTAAGTTGTTCTAGACGTTAAAAAGCATACTTTTCTATATAGATCAAATGTGGGTTTTCCAGTCTGAATCGCACATTCTTTGGCGAATTCTGTTCCTTCCAACCTGGCAAAGCTTGTAGGAAGATGACTTTGAAGATAAACACAGCGCTACTGTTTCACAATGTTAGTTGGTGTTACATGGAGAATAAGCTTAGTTTTAAGTTGTTGTACACGGTAAAAAGCATACTTTTCTACACAGATCATACCTGCATTTCCCAGTCTGAATCGCACATTCTTTGGCGAATTCTGTTCCGTCCATGCCGGCAAAGCTTGTAGGAAGATGACTTTGAAGATAAACACAGCGCTAGTGTTTCCCTATGTGAATTGCTCTTACATGGCGAATAAGCTTAGTTTTAAGTTGTTCTAGACAGTGAAAAGCATACTTTTCTACCCAGATCTTACGTGCATTTCCCAGTCTGAATCGAACATTCTTTGGCGAATTCTGTTCTTTCCAAGCTGGCAAAGCTTGTAGGAAGATGACTCTGAAGATAAACACAGCGCAAGTGTTTCACAATATGAACTGATGTTACATGGCGAATAAGCTCAGTTTTAAGTTGTTGTAGACGGTAAAAAGCATTCTTTTCTACACAGATCATACATGCATTTCCCAGTCTGAATCGCACATTCTTTGGCGAATTCTGTTCTTTCCAAGCCGTAAAGCTTGTAGGAAGATGACTTTGAAGATAAACACAGCGCTAGTGTTTCATCAGGTGAATTGCGGTTACACGGCGAATAAGCTTAGTTTTAAGTTGTTCTAGACGTTAAAAAGCATCTTTTCTATAAAGATCAAATGTGGGTTTCCCAGTCTGAATCGCACATTCTTTGGCGAATTCTGTTCGTTCTAACCTAGCAAAGCTTGTAGTAAGATGAATTTGAAGATAAACACAACGGGAGTGCTTCATAAAGTGAATTGCAGTTACCTGGCTTAGTTTTAAGTTGTTCTAGACGGTAAAAAGCTTACATTTGTATATAGATGAAACGTGCGTTTCCCAGTCTCAATCGCACATTCTTTGGCGAATTCTGTTCGTTCCAAGCCGGCAAAGCTTGTAGGAAGATGACTCTGAAGATAAACACAGCGCTAGTGTTTCACAATGTGAACTGCTATTACAATGCGAATAAGCTCAGTTTTAAGTTTTTGTAGACGGTAGAAAGCATACTTTTCAACACAGATCATACATGCATTTCCCAGTCTGAATCGCACATTCTTTGGCGAATTCTGTTCGTTCCATGCCGGCAAAGCTTGTAGGAGATGACTTTGAAGATAAACACAGCGCTAGTGTTTCACTATGTGAATTCCTCTTACGTGCGAATAAGCTTAGTTTTAAGTTGTTCTAGTCGGTAAAAAGCATACTTTTCTACACAGATCATACCGCATTTCTCAGTCTGAATCGCACATTCTTTAGCGAATTCTGTTCGTTCCAAGCTGGCAAAGCTTGTAGGAAGATGACTTTGAAGATAAACACAGCGCTAGTGTTTCACAATGTTAGTTGGTGTTACATGGCGAATAAGCTTAGTTTTAAGTTGTTGTACACGGTAAAAAGCATACATTTCTACACAGATCATACCTGCATTTCCCAGTCTGAATCGCACATTCTTTGGCGAATTCTGTTCGTTCCAAGCTGGCAAAGCTTGTAGGAAGATGACTCTGAAGATAAACACAGCGCTAGTGTTTCACAATATGAACTGATGTTACATGGCAAATAAGCTCAGTTTTAAGTTGTTGTAGACGGTAAAAAGCATACTTTTCTACACAGATCATACATGCATTTACCAGTCTGAATCACACATTCTTTGGCGAATTCTGTTCTTTCCAAGCTGGCAAAGCTTGTAGGAAAATGACTTTGAAGATAAACACAGCGCTAGTGTTTCAAAATGTTAATTGGTGTTACATGGCGAATAAGCTTAGTTTTAAGTTGTTCTAGACGTTAAAAAGCATACTTTTCTATATAGATCAAATGTGGGTTTCCCAGTCTGAATCGCACATTCTTTGGCGAATTCTGTTCGTTCTAACCTAGCAAAGCTTGTAGTAAGGTGAATTTGAAGATAAACACACCGGGAGTGCTTCATAAAGTGAATTGCAGTTACCTGGCTTAGTTTTAAGTTGTTCTAGACGGTAAAAAGCTTACATTTGTATATCGATCAAACGTGCGTTTCCCAGTCTCAATCGCACATTCTTTGGCGAATTCTGTTCGTTCCTAGCCGGCAAAGCTTTTAGGAAGATGACTCTGAAGATAAACACAGCGCTAGTGTTTCACAATGTGAACTGCTGTTGCATGGCGAATAAGCTCAGTTTAAGTTGTTGTAGACGGTAAAAAGCATACTTTTCTACACAGATCATACATGCATTTCCCAGTCTGAATCACACATTCTTTGGCGAATTCTGTTCTTTCCAAGCTGGCAAAGCTTGTAGGAAGATGAATTTGAAGATAAACACACTTCTATTGTTTCATAAGGTGAATTGCAGTTACATGGCGAATAAGCTTAGTTTTAAGTTGTTCTAGACGTTAAAAAGCATACTTTTCTATATAGATCAAATGTGGGTTTCCCAGTCTGAATCGCACTTTCTTTGGCGAATTCTGTTCCTTCCAACCTGGCAAAGCTTGTAGGAAGATGACTTTGAAGATAAACACAGCGCTAGTGTTTCACAATGTTAGTTGGTGTTACATGGAGAATAAGCTTAGTTTTAAGTTGTTGTACACGGTAAAAAGCATACTTTTCTACACAGATCATACCTGCATTTCCCAGTCTGAATCGCACATTCTTTGGCGAATTCTGTTCCTTCCATGCCGGCAAAGCTTGTAGGAAGATGACTTTGAAGATAAACACAGCGCTAGTGTTTCCCTATGTGAATTGCTCTTACATGGCGAATAAGCTTAGTTTTAAGTTGTTCTAGACAGTGAAAAGCATACTTTTCTACCCAGATCTTACGTGCATTTCCCAGTCTGAATCGAACATTCTTTGGCGAATTCTGTTCTTTCCAAGGTGGCAAAGCTTGTAGGAAGATGAATTTGAAGATAAACACACGTCTAGTGTTTCATAAGGTGAATTGCATTTACACGGTGAATAAGCTTAGTTTTAAGTTGTTCTAGACGTTAAAAAGCATACTTTTCTATATAGATCAAATGTGCGTTTCCCAGTCGGAATCACACATTCTTTGGCGAATTCTGTTCCTTCCAACATGGCAAAGCTTGTAGGAAGATGACTTTGAAGATAAACACAGCGCTAGTGTTTCACTATGTGAATTGCTCTTACGTGGCGAATAAGCTTAGTTTTAAGTTGTTCTAGACGGTAAAAAGCATACTTTTCTACACAGATCTTACGTGCATTTCCCAGTCTGAATCACACATTCTTTGGAGAATTCTGTTCTTTCCAAGCTGGCAAAGCTTGTAGGAAGATGAATTTGAAGATAAACACACCGCTAGTGTTTCATTAGGTGAATTGCAGTTACACGGCGAATAAGCTTAGTTTTAAGTTGTTCTAGACGTTAAAAAGCATACTTTTCTATATAGATCAAATGTTGGTTTCCCAGTCTGAATCGTACATTCTTTCGCGAATTCTGTTCGTTCTAACCTAGCAAGCTTGTAGTAAGATGAATTTGAAGATAAACACACCGGGAGTGCTTCATAAAGTGAATTGCAGTTACCTGGCTTAGTTTTAAGTTGTTCTAGACGGTAAAAAGCTTACATTTGAATATAGATCAAACTTGCGTTTCCCAGTCTCAATCGCAGATTCTTTGGCGAATTCTGTTCGTTCCAAGCCGCCAAAGCTTTTAGGAAGATGACTCTGAAGAAAAACACAGCGCTAGTGTTTCACAATGTGAACTGCTGTTACATGGCGAATAAGCTCAGTTTTAAGTTGTTTTAGACGGTAAAAAGCATACTTTTCTACACAGATCATACATGCATTTCCCAGACTGAATCGCATATTCTTTGGCGAATTCAGTTCGTTCCATGCCGGCAAAGCTTGTAGGAAGATGACTTTGAAGATAAACACAGCGCTAGTGTTTCACTATGTGAATTGCTCTTACATGGTGAATAAGCTTAGTTTTAAGTTGTTCTAGACAGTAAAAAGCATACAGTTCTACACAGATCTTACGTGCATTTCCCAGTCTGAATCGCACATTCTTTGGCGAATTCTGTTCTTTCCAAGCTGGCAAAGCTTGTAGGAAGATGAATTTGAAGATAAACACACTTCTATTGTTTCATAAGGTGAATTGCAGTTACACGGCGAATAAGCTTAGATTTAAGTTGTTCTAGACGTTAAAAAGCATACTTTTCTATATAGATCAAATGTGGGTTTCCCAGTCTGAATCGCACATTCTTTGGCGAATTCTGTTCGTTCCAACCTGGCAAAGCTTGTAGGAAGATGACTTTGAAGATAAACACAGCGCTAGTGTTCAACTATGTGAATTGCATTTACGTGGCGAATAAGCTAAGTTTTAAGTTGTTCTAGACGGTAAAAAACATACATTTCTACCCAGATCTGACGTGCATTTCCCAGTCTGAATCACACATTCTTTGGCGAATTCTGTTCTTTCCAAGCTGGCAAAGCTTGTATGAAGATGAATTTGTAGATAAACACACCTCTAGTGTTTCATAAGGTGAATTGCAGTTACACGGCGAATAAGATAGTTTTAAGTTGTTCTAGACGTTAAAAAGCATACTTTTCTATATAGATCAAATGTGGGTTTCCCAGTCTGAATCGCACATTCTTTGGCGAATTCTGTTCCTTCCAACCTGGCAAAGCTTGTAGGAAGATGACTTTGAAGATAAACACAGCGCTAGTGTTTCACTATGTGAATTGCTCTTACGTGGCGAATAAGCTTAGTTTTAAGTTGTTGTAGACGGTAAAAAGCATACTTTTCTACACAGATCTTACGTGCATTTCCCAGTCTGAATCGCACATTCTGTGGCGAATTCTGTTCTTTCCAAGCTGGCAAAGCTTGTAGGAAGATGAATTTGAAGATAAACACACCTCTAGTGTTTCATAAGGTGAATTGCAGTTACACGGTGAATAAGCTCAGTTTTAAGTTTTTGTAGACGGTAGAAAGCATACTTTTCAACACAGATCATACATGCATTTCCCAGTCTGAATCGCACATTCTTTGGCGAATTCTGTTCGTTCCATGCCGGCAAAGCTTGTAGGAGATGACTTTGAAGATAAACACAGCGCTAGTGTTTCACTATGTGAATTCCTCTTACGTGCGAATAAGCTTAGTTTTAAGTTGTTCTAGTCGGTAAAAAGCATACTTGTCTACACAGATCATACCGCATTTCCCAGTCTGAATCGCACATTCTTTAGCGAATTCTGTTCGTTCCAAGCTGGCAAAGCTTGTAGGACGATGACTTTGAAGATAAACACAGCGCTAGTGTTTCACAATGTTAGTTGGTGTTACATGGCGAATAAGCTTAGTTTTAAGTTGTTGTACACGGTAAAAAGCATACATTTCTACACAGATCATACCTACATTTCCCAGTCTGAATCGCACATTCTTTGGCGAATTCTGTTCGTTCCAAGCTGGCAAAGCTTGTAGGAAGATGACTCTGAAGATAAACACAGCGCTAGTGTTTCACAATATGAACTGATGTTACATGGCAAATAAGCTCAGTTTTAAGTTGTTGTAGACGGTAAAAAGCATACTTTTCTACACAGATCATTCATGCATTTACCAGTCTGAATCACACATTCTTTGGCGAATTCTGTTCTTTCCAAGCTGGCAAAGCTTGTAGGAAGATGACTTTGAAGATAAACACAGCGCTAGTGTTTCAAAATGTTAATTGGTGTTACATGGCGAATAAGCTTAGTTTTAAGTTGTTCTAGACGTTAAAAAGCATACTTTTCTATATAGATCAAATGTGGGTTTCCCAGTCTGAATCGCACATTCTTTGGCGAATTCTGTTCGTTCTAACCTGGCAAAGCTTGTAGTAAGGTGAATTTGTAGATAAACACACCGGGAGTGCTTCATAAAGTGAATTGCAGTTACCTGGCTTAGTTTTAAGTTGTTCTAGACGGTAAAAAGCTTACATTTGTATATCGATCAAACGTGCGTTTCCCAGTCTCAATCGCACATTCTTTGGCGAATTCTGTTCGTTCCTAGCCGGCAAAGCTTTTAGGAAGATGACTCTGAAGATAAACACAGCGCTAGTGTTTCACAATGTGAACTGCTGTTGCATGGCGAATAAGCTCAGTTTTAAGTTGTTGTAGACGGTAAAAAGCATACTTTTCTACACAGATCATACATGCATTTCCCAGTCTGAATCACACTTTCTTTGGCGAATTCTGTTCTTTCCAAGCTGGCAAAGCTTGTAGGAAGATGAATTTGAAGATAAACACACTTCTATTGTTTCATAAGGTGAATTGCAGTTACACGGCGAATAAGCTTAGTTTTAAGTTGTTCTAGACGTTAAAAAGCATACTTTTCTATATAGATCAAATGTGGGTTTCCCAGTCTGAATCGCACATTCTTTGGCGAATTCTGTTCCTTCCAACCTGGCAAAGCTTGTAGGAAGATGACTTTGAAGATAAACACAGCGCTAGTGTTTCACAATGTTAGTTGGTGTTACATGGAGAATAAGCTTAGTTTTAAGTTGTTGTACACGGTAAAAAGCATACTTTTCTACACAGATCATACCTGCATTTCCCAGTCTGAATCGCACATTCTTTGGCGAATTCTGTTCCTTCCATGCCGGCAAAGCTTGTAGGAAGATGACTTTGAAGATAAACACAGCGCTAGTGTTTCCCTATGTGAATTGCTCTTACATGGCGAATAAGCTTAGTTTTAAGTTGTTCTAGACAGTGAAAAGCATACTTTTCTACCCAGATCTTACGTGCATTTCCCAGTCTGAATCGAACATTCTTTGGCGAATTCTGTTCTTTCCAAGGTGGCAAAGCTTGTAGGAAGATGAATTTGAAGATAAACACACGTCTAGTGTTTCATAAGGTGAATTGCATTTACACGGTGAATAAGCTTAGTTTTAAGTTGTTCTAGACGTTAAAAAGCATACTTTTCTATATAGATCAAATGTGCGTTTCCCAGTCGGAATCACACATTCTTTGGCGAATTCTGTTCCTTCCAACATGGCAAAGCTTGTAGGAAGATGACTTTGAAGATAAACACAGCGCTAGTGTTTCACTATGTGAATTGCTCTTACGTGGCGAATAAGCTTAGTTTTAAGTTGTTCTAGACCGTAAAAAGCATACTTTTCTACACAGATCTTACGTGCATTTCCCAGTCTGAATCACACATTCTTTGGAGAATTCTGTTCTTTCCAAGCTGGCAAAGCTTGTAGGAAGATGAATTTGAAGATAAACACACCGCTAGTGTTTCATTAGGTGAATTGCAGTTACACGGCGAATAAGCTTAGTTTTAAGTTGTTCTAGACGTTAAAAAGCATACTTTTCTATATAGATCAAATGTTGGTTTCCCAGTCTGAATCGTACATTCTTTCGCGAATTCTGTTCGTTCTAACCTAGCAAAGCTTGTAGTAAGATGAATTTGAAGATAAACACACCGGGAGTGCTTCATAAAGTGAATTGCAGTTACCTGGCTTAGTTTTAAGTTGTTCTAGACGGTAAAAAGCTTACATTTGAATATAGATCAAACTTGCGTTTCCCAGTCTCAATCGCAGATTCTTTGGCGAATTCTGTTCGTTCCAAGCCGCCAAAGCTTTTAGGAAGATGACTCTGAAGAAAAACACAGCGCTAGTGTTTCACAATGTGAACTGCTGTTACATGGCGAATAAGCTCAGTTTTAAGTTGTTTTAGACGGTAAAAAGCATACTTTTCTACACAGATCATACATGCATTTCCCAGACTGAATCGCATATTCTTTGGCGAATTCAGTTCGTTCCATGCCGGCAAAGCTTGTAGGAAGATGACTTTGAAGATAAACACAGCGCTAGTGTTTCACTATGTGAATTGCTCTTACATGGTGAATAAGCTTAGTTTTAAGTTGTTCTAGACAGTAAAAAGCATACATTTCTACACAGATCTTACGTGCATTTCCCAGTCTGAATCGCACATTCTTTGGCGAATTCTGTTCTTTCCAAGCTGGCAAAGCTTGTAGGAAGATGAATTTGAAGATAAACACACTTCTATTGTTTCATAAGGTGAATTGCAGTTACACGGCGAATAAGCTTAGATTTAAGTTGTTCTAGACGTTAAAAAGCATACTTTTCTATATAGATCAAATGTGGGTTTCCCAGTCTGAATCGCACATTCTTTGGCGAATTCTGTTCGTTCCAACCTGGCAAAGCTTGTAGGAAGATGACTTTGAAGATAAACACAGCGCTAGTGTTCAACTATGTGAATTGCATTTACGTGGCGAATAAGCTAAGTTTTAAGTTGTTCTAGACGGTAAAAAACATACATTTCTACCCAGATCTGACGTGCATTTCCCAGTCTGAATCACACATTCTTTGGCGAATTCTGTTCTTTACAAGCTGGCAAAGCTTGTAGGAAGATGAATTTGTAGATAAACACACCTCTAGTGTTTCATAAGGTGAATTGCAGTTACACGGCGAATAAGATAGTTTTAAGTTGTTCTAGACGTTAAAAAGCATACTTTTCTATATAGATCAAATGTGGGTTTTCCAGTTTGAATCGCACATACTTTGGCGAATTCTGTTCTTTCCAACCTGGCAAAGCTTGTAGGAAGATGACTTTGAAGATAAACACAGCGCTAGTGTTTCACTATGTGAATTGCTCTTACGTGGCGAATAAGCTTAGTTTTAAGTTGTTGTAGACGGTAAAAAGCATACTTTTCTACACAGATCTTACGTGCATTTCCCAGTCTGAATCGCACATTCTGTGGCGAATTCTGTTCTTTCCAAGCTGGCAAAGCTTGTAGGAAGATGAATTTGAAGATAAACACACCTCTAGTGTTTCATAAGGTGAATTGCAGTTACACGGTGAATAAGCTCAGTTTTAAGTTTTTGTAGACGGTAGAAAGCATACTTTTCAACACAGATCATACATGCATTTCCCAGTCTGAATCGCACATTCTTTGGCGAATTCTGTTCGTTCCATGCCGGCAAAGCTTGTAGGAGATGACTTTGAAGATAAACACAGCGCTAGTGTTTCACTATGTGAATTCCTCTTACGTGCGAATAAGCTTAGTTTTAAGTTGTTCTAGTCGGTAAAAAGCATACTTGTCTACACAGATCATACCGCATTTCCCAGTCTGAATCGCACATTCTTTAGCGAATTCTGTTCGTTCCAAGCTGGCAAAGCTTGTAGGACGATGACTTTGAAGATAAACACAGCGCTAGTGTTTCACAATGTTAGTTGGTGTTACATGGCGAATAAGCTTAGTTTTAAGTTGTTGTACACGGTAAAAAGCATACATTTCTACACAGATCATACCTGCATTTCCCAGTCTGAATCGCACATTCTTTGGCGAATTCTGTTCGTTCCAAGCTGGCAAAGCTTGTAGGAAGATGACTCTGAAGATAAACACAGCGCTAGTGTTTCACAATATGAACTGATGTTACATGGCAAATAAGCTCAGTTTTAAGTTGTTGTAGACGGTAAAAAGCATACTTTTCTACACAGATCATTCATGCATTTACCAGTCTGAATCACACATTCTTTGGCGAATTCTGTTCTTTCCAAGCTGGCAAAGCTTGTAGGAAGATGACTTTGAAGATAAACACAGCGCTAGTGTTTCAAAATGTTAATTGGTGTTACATGGCGAATAAGCTTAGTTTTAAGTTGTTCTAGACGTTAAAAAGCATACTTTTCTATATAGATCAAATGTGGGTTTCCCAGTCTGAATCGCACATTCTTTGGCGAATTCTGTTCGTTCTAACCTAGCAAAGCTTGTAGTAAGGTGAATTTGAAGATAAACACACCGGGAGTGCTTCATGAAGTGAATTGCAGTTACCTGGCTTAGTTTTAAGTTGTTCTAGACGGTAAAAAGCTTACATTTGTATATCGATCAAACGTGCGTTTCCCAGTCTCAATCGCACATTCTTTGGCGAATTCTGTTCGTTCCTAGCCGGCAAAGCTTTTAGGAAGATGACTCTGAAGATAAACACAGCGCTAGTGTTTCACAATGTGAACTGCTGTTGCATGGCGAATAAGCTCAGTTTTAAGTTGTTGTAGACGGTAAAAAGCATACTTTTCTACACAGATCATACATGCATTTCCCAGTCTGAATCACACATTCTTTGGCGAATTCTGTTCTTTCCAAGCTGGCAAAGCTTGTAGGAAGATGAATTTGAAGATAAACACACTTCTATTGTTTCATAAGGTGAATTGCAGTTACACGGCGAATAAGCTTAGTTTTAAGTTGTTCTAGACGTTAAAAAGCATACTTTTCTATATAGATCAAATGTGGGTTTCCCAGTCTGAATCGCACATTCTTTGGCGAATTCTGTTCCTTCCAACCTGGCAAAGCTTGTAGGAAGATGACTTTGAAGATAAACACAGCGCTAGTGTTTCACAATGTTAGTTGGTGTTACATGGAGAATAAGCTTAGTTTTAAGTTGTTGTACACGGTAAAAAGCATACTTTTCTACACAGATCATACCTGCATTTCCCAGTCTGAATCGCACATTCTTTGGCGAATTCTGTTCCTTCCATGCCGGCAAAGCTTGTAGGAAGATGACTTTGAAGATAAACACAGCGCTAGTGTTTCCCTATGTGAATTGCTCTTACATGGCGAATAAGCTTAGTTTTAAGTTGTTCTAGACAGTGAAAAGCATACTTTTCTACCCAGATCTTACGTGCATTTCCCAGTCTGAATCGAACATTCTTTGGCGAATTCTGTTCTTTCCAAGGTGGCAAAGCTTGTAGGAAGATGAATTTGAAGATAAACACACGTCTAGTGTTTCATAAGGTGAATTGCATTTACACGGTGAATAAGCTTAGTTTTAAGTTGTGCTAGACGTTAAAAAGCATACTTTTCTATATAGATCAAATGTGGGTTTTCCAGTTTGAAATGCACATACTTTGGCGAATTCTGTTCGTTCCAAGCTGGCAAAGCTTGTAGGAAGATGACTTTGAAGATAAACACAGCGCTAGTGTTTCACAATGTGAACTGCTGTTACATGGCGAATAAGCTCAGTTTTAAGTTGTTGTAGTCGGTAAGAAGCATACTTTTCTACACAGATCATACCTGCATTTCCCAGTCTGAATTGCACATCTTTGGCGAATTCTGTTCTTTCCAAGCTGGCAAAGCTTGTAGGAAGATGACTCTGAAGATAAACACAGCTCTAGTGTTTCACAATATGAACTGATGTTACATGGCGAATAAGCTCAGTTGTAAGTTGTTGTAGACGGTAAAAAGCATACTTTTCTACACAGATCATACATGCATTTCCCAGTCTGAATCGCACATTCTTGGGCGAATTCTGTTCTTTCCAAGCGGCAAAGCTTTTAGGAAGGTGAATTTGAAGATAAACACACCGCTAGTGTTTCATTAGGTGAAGTGCAGTTACACGGCGAATAAGCTTACTTTTAAGTTGTTGTAGACGGTAAAAAGCATACTTTTCTACACAGATCATACCTGCATTTCCCAGTCTGAATCGCACATTCTTTGGCGAATTCTGTTCGTTCCAACCTGGCAAAGCTTGTAGGAAGATGACTTTGAAGATAAACACAGCGCTAGTGTTTCACAATGTGAACTGCTGTTACATGGCGAATAAGCTCAGTTTTAAGTTGTTGTAGTCGGTAGAAAGCATACTTTTCTACACAGATCATACATGCATTTCCCAGTCTGAATCGCACATTCTTTGGCGAATTCTGTTTGTTCTAACCTAGCAAAGCTTGTAGTAAGATGAATTTGAAGATAAACACACCGGGAGTGCTTAATAAAGTGAATTGCAGTTACCTGGCTCAGTTTTAAGTTGTTCTAGACGGAAAAAGCTTACATTTGTATATAGATCAAACGTGCGTTTCCCAGTCTCAATCGCACATTCTTTGGCGAATTCTGTTCGTTCCAAGCCGGCAAAGCTTGTAGGAAGATGACTTTGAAGATAAACACAACGCTAGTGTTTCACAATGTGAACTGCTGTTACATGGCGAATAAGCTCAGTTTTAAGTTGTTGTAGACGGTAGAAAGCATACTTTTCGACACAGATCATACATGCATTTCCCAGTCTGGATCGCTCATTCTTTGGCGAATTCTGTTCGTTCCATGCCGGCAAAGCTTGTAGGAAGATGACTTTGAAGATACACACAGGACTAGTGTTTCACTATGTGAATTGCTCTTACATGGCGAATAAGCTTAGTTTTAAGTTGTTCTAGACAGTAAAAAGCATACTTTTCTACACAGATCTTATGTGCATTTCCCAGTCTGAATCGCACGTTCTTTGGCGAATTCTGTTCTTTCCAAGCTGGCAAAGCTTGTAGGAAGATGAATGTGAAGATAAACACACCTCTAGTGTTTCATAAGGTGAATTGCAGTTACACGGCGAATAAGCTTAGTTTTAAGTTGTTCTAGACGTTAAAAAGCATACTTTTCTATATAGATCAAACGTGGGTTTCCCAGTCTGAATCGCACATTCTTTGGCGAATTCTGTTCCTTCCAACCTGGCAAAGCTTGTAGGAAGATGACTTTGAAGATAAACACACCTCTATTGTTTCGTGAGGTGAATTGCAGTTACTCGGCGAATAAGCTTAGTTTTAAGTTGTGGTACACGGTAAAAAGCATACTTTTCTAAACAGATCATACCTGCATTTCCCAGTCTGAATCGCACATTCTTTGGCGAATTCTGTTCGTTCCAAGCTGGCAAAGCTTGTAGGAAGATGACTCTGAAGATAAACACAGCGCTAGTGTTTCACAATATGAACTGATGTTACATGGCGAATAAGCTCAGTTTTAAGTTGTTGTAGACGGTAAAAAGCATACTTTTCTACACAGATCATACATGCATTTCCCAGTCTGAATCGCACATTCTTTGGCGAATTCTGTTCTTTCCAAGCTTGCAAAGCTTGTAGGAAGATGAATTTGAAGATGAACACACCGCTAGTGTTTCATAAGGTGAATTGCAGTTACACGGCGAATAAGCTTAGTTTTAAGTTGTTCTAGACGTTAAAAAGCATACTTTTCTATATAGATCAAATGTTGGTTTCCCAGTCTGAATCGCACATTCTTTGGCGAATTCTGTTCGTTCTAACCTAGCAAAGCTTGTAGTAAGATGAATTTGAAGATAAACACACCGGGAGTGCTTCATAAAGTGAATTGCAGTTACCTGGCTTAGTTTTAAGTTGTTCTAGACGGTAAAAAGCTTACATTTGAATATAGATCAAACTTGCGTTTCCCAGTCTCAATCGCACATTCTTTGGCGAATTCTGTTCGTTCCAAGCCGGCAAAGCTTTTAGGAAGATGACTCTGAAGATAAACACAGCGCTAGTGTTTCACAATGTGAACTGCTGTTACATGGCGAATAAGCTCAGTTTTAAGTTGTTGTAGACGGTAAAAAGCATACTTTTCTACACAGATCATACATGCATTTCCCAGACTGAATCGCATATTCTTTGGCGAATTCAGTTCGTTCCATGCCGGCAAAGCTTGTAGGAAGATGACTTTGAAGATAAACACAGCGCTAGTGTTTCACTATGTGAATTGCTCTTACATGGTGAATAAGCTTAGTTTTAAGTTTTCTAGACAGTAAAAAGCATACTTTTCTACACAGATCTTACGTGCATTTCCCAGTCTGAATCGCACATTCTTTGGTGAATTCTGTTCTTTCCAAGTTGGCAAAGCTTGTAGGAAGATGAATTTGAAGATAAACACACTTCTATTGTTTCATAAGGTGAATTGCAGTTACACGGCGAATAAGCTTAGTTTTAAGTTGTTCTAGACGTTAAAAGCATACTTTTCTATATAGATCAAATGTGGGTTTCCCAGTCTGAATCGCACATTCTTTGGCGAATTCTGTTCATTCCAACCTGGCAAAGCTTGTAGGAAGATGACTTTGAAGATAAACACAGCGCTAGTGTTCAACTATGTGAATTGCTTTTACGTGGCGAATAAGCTTAGTTTTAATTTGTTCTAGACGGTAAAAAGCATACATTTCTACACAGATCTGACGTGCATTTCCCAGTCTGAATCACACATTCTTTGGCGAATTCTGTTCTTTCCAAGCTGGCAAAGCTTGTAGGAAGATGAATTTGAAGATAAACACACCTCTAGTGTTTCATAAGGTGAATTGCAGTTACACGGCGAATAAGCTTAGTTTTAAGTTGTTCTAGACGTTAAAAAGCATACTTTTCTATATAGATCAAATGTGGGTTTCCCAGTTTGAATCGCACATACTTTGGCGAATTCTGTTCGTTCCAACCTGGCAAAGCTTGTAGGAAGATAACTTTGAAGATAAACACAGCGCGAGTATTTCACAATGTTAATTGTTGTTACATGGCGAATAAGCTTAGTTTTAAGTTTTTGTAGACGGTAAAAAGCATACTTTTCTACGCAGATCATACCTGCATTTCCCAGTCTGAATTGCACATTCTTTGGCGAATTCTGTTCTTTCCAGCTGGCCAAGCTTGTAGGAAGATGACTCTGAAGATAAACACAGCGCTAGTGTTTCACAATATGAACTGATGTTACATGGCGAATAAGCTCAGTTTTAAGTTGTTGTAGACGGTAAAAAGCATACTTTTCTACACAGATCATACATGCATTTCCCAGTCTGAATCGCACATTCTTTGGCGAATTCTGTTCTTTCCAAGCTGGCAAAGCTTTTAGGAAGATGAATTTGAAGATAAACACACCGCTAGTGTTTCATTAGGTGAATTGCAGTTATACGGCGAATAAGCTTAGTTTTAAGTTGTTCTAGACGTTAAAAAGCATACTTTTCTATATAGATCAAATGTGGGTTTCCAAGTCTGAATCGCACATTCTTTGGCGAATTCTGTTTGTTCCAAGCTGGCAAAGCTTGTAGGAATATGAATTTGAAGATAAACACACCTCTAGTGTTTCATAAGGTGATTTGCAGTTACACGGCGAATAAGCTTAGTTTGAAGTTGTTCTAGACGTTAAAAAGCATACTTTTCTATATAGATCAAATGTGGGTTTCCCAGTCTGAATCGCACATTCTTTGGCGAATTCTGTTCTTTCCAACCTGGCAAAGCTTGTAGGAAGATGACTTTGAAGATAAACACAGCGCTAGTGTTTCACTATGTGAATTGCTCTTACGTGGCGAATAAGCTTAGTTTTAATTTGTTGTAGACGGTAAAAAGCATACTTTTCTACACAGATCTTACGTGCATTTCCCAGTCTGAATCGCACATTCTTTGGCGAATTCTGTTCTTTCCAAGCTGGCAAAGCTTGTAGGAAGATGAATTTGAAGATAAACACACCTCTAGTGTTTCATAAGGTGAATTGCAGTTACACGGTGAATAAGCTTAGTTTTAAGTTGTTCTAGACGTTAAAAAGCATACTTTTATATATAGATCAAATGTGGGTTTCCCAGTCTGAATTGCACATTCTTTGGCGAATTCTGTTCCTTCCAACCTGGCAAAGCTTGTAGGAAGATGACTTTGAAGATAAACACAGCGCTAGTGTTTCAATATGTTAATTGCTCTTACGTGGCGAATAAGCTTAGTTTTAAGTTGTAGTAGACGGTAAAAAGCATACTTTTCTATGCAGATCATACCTGCATTTCCCAGTCTGAATTGCACATTTTTGGCGAATTGTGTTCTTTCCAAGCTGGCAAAGCTTGTAGGAAGATGACTCTGAAGATAAACACAGCGCAAGTGTTTCACAATATGAACTGATGTTACATGGCGAATAAGCTCAGTTTTAAGTTGTTGTAGACGGTAAAAAGCATACTTTTCTACACAGATCATACGTGCATTTCCCAGTCTGAATCGCATATTCTTTGGCGAATTCAGTTCGTTCCATGCCGGCAAAGCTTGTAGGAAGATGACTTTGAAGATAAACACAGCGCTAGTGTTTCACTATGTGAATTGCTCTTACAGGGCGAATAAGCTTAGTTTTAAGTTGTTCTAGACAGTAAAAAGCATACTTTTTACACAGATCTTACGTGCATTTCTCAGTCTGAATCGCACATTCTTTGGCGAATTCTGTTCTTTCCAAGCTGGCAAAGCTTGTAGGAAGATGAATTTGAAGATAAACACACCTCTAGTGTTTCATAAGGTGAATTGCAGTTACACGGCGAATAAGCTTAGTTTGAAGTTGTTCTAGACGTTAA
Organism: Rattus norvegicus; assembly: GCF_021556685.1. Classification (NCBI taxonomy): domain Eukaryota; kingdom Metazoa; phylum Chordata; class Mammalia; order Rodentia; family Muridae; genus Rattus; species Rattus norvegicus. The sequence goes on from NC_141552.1 coordinate 37,680,840, forward strand.
AAAGCATACTTTTCTATATAGATCAAATGTGGGTTTCCCACTCTGAATCGCACATTCTTTGGCGAATTCTGTTCCTTCCAACCTGGCAAAGCTTGTAGGATGATGACTTTGAAGATAAACACAGCGCTAGTGTTTCACTATGTGAGTTGCTCTTACGTGGCGAATAAGCTTAGTTTTAAGTTGTTCTAGACGGTAAAAAGCATACTATTCTACACAGATCATACATGCATTTCCCAGTCTGAATCGCACATTCTTTGGCGAATTCTGTTCTTTCCAAGCTGGCAAAGCTTTTAGGAAGATGAAATTGAAGATAAACTCACCGCTAGTGTTTCATTAGGTGAATTGCATTTACACGGCGAATAAGCTCAGTTTTAAGTTGTTCTAGACGTTAAAAAGCATAGTTTTGTATATAGATCAAATGTGGGTTTCCCAGTCTGAATTGCACATTCTTTTGCGAATTCTGTTCCTTCCAACCTGGCAAAGCTTGTAGGAAGATGACTTTGAAGATAAACACAGCGCTAGTGTTTCACTATGTGAATTGCTCTTACGTGGCGAATAAGCTTAGTTTTAAGTTGTTCTAGACGGTAAAAAGCATACTTTTCTACACAGATCATACATGCATTTCCCAGTCTGAATCACACATTCTTTGGCGAATTCTGTTCTTTCCAAGCTGGCAAAGCTTGTAGGAAGATGAATTTGAAGATAAACACACCGCTCGTGTTTCATTAGGTGAATTGCAGTTACACGGCGAATAAGCTTAGTTTTAAGTTGTTCTAGACGTTAAAAAGCATACTTTTCTATATAGATCAAATGTGGGTTTCCCAGGCTGAATCGCACATTCTTTGGCGAATTCTGTTCCTTCCAACCTGGCAAAGCTTGTAGGAAGATGACTTTGAAGATAAACACAGCGCTAGTGTTTCACTATGTGAATTGCTCTAACGTGGCGAATAAGCTTAGTTTTAAGTTGTTCTAGACGGTAAAAAGCATACTTTTCTACACAGATCATACATGCATTTCCCAGTCTGAATCACACATTCTTTGGCGAATTCTGTTCTTTCCAAGCTGGCAAAGCTTGTAGGAAGATGAATTTGAAGATAAACACACCTCTAGTGTTTCATAAGGTGAATTGCAGTTACACGGCGAATAAGCTTAGTTTTAAGTTGTTCTAGACGTTAAAAAGCATACTTTTCTATATAGATCAAATGTGGGTTTCCCAGTCTGAATCGCACATTCTTTGGCGAATTCTGTTCATTCCAACCTGGCAAAGCTTGTAGGAAGATGACTTTGAAGATAAACACAGCGCTAGTGTTCAACTATGTGAATTGCTTTTACGTGGCGAATAAGCTTAGTTTTAATTTGTTCTAGACGGTAAAAAGCATACATTTCTACACAGATCTGACGTGCATTTCCCAGTCTGAATCACACATTCTTTGGCGAATTCTGTTCTTTCCAAGCTGGCAAAGCTTGTAGGAAGATGAATTTGAAGATAAACACACCTCTAGTGTTTCATAAGGTGAATTGCAGTTACACGGCGAATAAGCTTAGTTTTAAGTTGTTCTAGACGTTAAAAAGCATACTTTTCTATATAGATCAAATGTGGGTTTCCCAGTCTGGATCGCACATTCTTTGGCAAATTCTGTTCCTTCCAACCTGGCAAAGCTTGTAGGAAGATGACTTTGAAGATAAACACAGCGCTAGTGTTTCACTATGTGAGTTGCTCTTACGTGGCAAATAAGCTTAGTTTTAAGTTGTTCTAGACGGTAAAAAGCATACTATTCTACACAGATCATACATGCATTTCCCAGTCTGAATCGCACATTCTTTGGCGAATTCTGTTCTTTCCAAGCTGGCAAAGCTTTTAGGAAGATGAAATTGAAGATAAACTCACCGCTAGTGTTTCATTAGGTGAATTGCATTTACACGGCGAATAAGCTCAGTTTTAAGTTGTTCTAGACGTTAAAAAGCATAGTTTTGTATATAGATCAAATGTGGGTTTCCCAGTCTGAATTGCACATTCTTTGGCGAATTCTGCTCCTTCCAACCTGGCAAAGCTTGTAGGAAGATGACTTTGAAGATAAACACAGCGCTAGTGTTTCACTATGTGAATTGCTCTTACGTGGCGAATAATCTTAGTTTTAAGTTGTTCTAGACGGTAAAAAGCATACTTTTCTACACAGATCATACATGCATTTCCCAGTCTGAATCACACATTCTTTGGCGAATTCTGTTCTTTCCAAGCTGGCAAAGCTTGTAGGAAGATGAATTTGAAGATAAACACACCGCTCGTGTTTCATTAGGTGAATTGCAGTTACACGGCAAATAAGCTTAGTTTTAAGTTGTTCTAGACCTTAAAAAGCATACTTTTCTATATAGATCAAATGTGGGTTTCCCAGTCTGAATTGCACATTCTTTGGCGAATTCTGTTCCTTCCAACCTGGCAAAGCTTGTAGGAAGATGACTTTGAAGATAAACACAGCGCTAGTGTTTCACTATGTGAATTGCTCTTACGTGGCGAATAAGCTTAGTTTTAAGTTGTTCTAGACAGTAAAAAGCATACTTTTCTACACAGATCATACATGCATTTCCCAGTCTGAATCACACATTCTTTGGCGAATTCTGTTCTTTCCAAGCTGGCAAAGCTTGTAGGAAGATGAATTTGAAGATAAACACACCTCTAGTGTTTCATAAGGTGAATTGCAGTTACACGGCTAATAAGCTTAGTTTTAAGTTGTTCTAGACGTTAAAAAGCATACTTTTCTATATAGATCAAATGTGGGTTTCCCAGTCTGAATCGCACATTCTTTGGCGAATTCTGTTCCTTCCAACCTGGCAAAGCTTGTAGGAAGATGACTTTGAAGATAAACACAGCGTTAGTGTTTCACAATATTAATTGTTGTTACATGGCGAATAAGCTTAGTTTTAAGTTGTTGTAGACGGTAAAAAGCATACTTTTCTATGCAGATCATACCTGCATTTCCCAGTCTGAATTGCACATTCTTTGCCGAATTCTGTTCTTTCCAAGCTGGCAAAGCTTGTAGGAAGATGACTCTGAAGATAAACACAGCGCAAGTGTTTCACAATATGAACTGATGTTACATGGCGAATAAGCTCAGTTTTAAGTTGTTGTAGACGGTAAAAAGCATACTTTTCTACACAGATCATACATGCATTTCCCAGTCTGAATCGCATATTCTTTGGCGAATTCAGTTCGTTCCATGCCGGCAAAGCTTGTAGGAAGATGACTTTGAAGATAAACACAGCGCTAGTGTTTAACTATGTGAATTGCTCTTACATGGCGAATAAGCTTAGTTTTAAGTTGTTCTAGACAGTAAAAAGCATACTTTTCTACACAGATCTTACGTGCATTTCCCAGTCTGAATCGCACATTCTTTGGCGAATTCTGTTCTTTCCAAGCTGGCAAAGCTTGTAGGAAGATGAATTTGAAGATAAACACACCTCTAGTGTTTCATAAGGTGAATTGCAGTTACACGGCGAATAAGCTTAGTTTTAAGTTGTTCTAGACGTTAAAAAGCATACTTTTCTATATAGATCAAATGTGGGTTTCCCAGTCTGAATCGCACATTCTTTGGCGAATTCTGTTCCTTCCAACCTGGCAAAGCTTGTAGGAAGATGACTTTGAAGATAAACACAGCGCTAGTGTTTCACAATATTAATTGTTGTTACATGGCGAATAAGCTTAGTTTTAAGTTGTTGTTGACGGTAAAAAGCATACTTTTCTATGCAGATCATACCTGCATTTCCCAGTCTGAATTGCACATTCTTTGCCGAATTCTGTTCTTTCCAAGCTGGCAAAGCTTGTAGGAAGATGACTCTGAAGATAAACACAGCGCAAGTGTTTCACAATATGAACTGATGTTACATGGCGAATAAGCTCAGTTTTAAGTTGTTGTAGACGGTAAAAAGCATACTTTTCTACACAGATCATACATGCATTTCCCAGTCTGAATCGCATATTCTTTGGCGAATTCAGTTCGTTCCATGCCGGCAAAGCTTGTAGGAAGATGACTTTGAAGATAAACACAGCGCTAGTGTTTCACTATGTGAATTGCTCTTACATGGCGAATAAGCTTAGTTTTAAGTTGTTCTAGACAGTAAAAAGCATACTTTTCTACACAGATCTTACGTGCATTTCCCAGTCTGAATCGCACATTCTTTGGCGAATTCTGTTCTTTCCAAGCTGGCAAAGCTTGTAGGAAGATGAATTTGAAGATAAACACACCTCTAGTGTTTCATAAGGTGAATTGCAGTTACACGGCGAATAAGCTTAGTTTTAAGTTGTTCTAGACGTTAAAAAGCATACTTTTCTATATAGATCAAATGTGGGTTTCCCAGTCTGAATCGCACATTCTTTGGCGAATTCTGTTCCTTCCAACCTGGCAAAGCTTGTAGGAAGATGACTTTGAAGATAAACACAGCGCTAGTGTTTCACAATATTAATTGTTGTTACATGGCGAATAAGCTTAGTTTTAAGTTGTTGTTGACGGTAAAAAGCATACTTTTCTATGCAGATCATACCTGCATTTCCCAGTCTGAATTGCACATTCTTTGCCGAATTCTGTTCTTTCCAAGCTGGCAAAGCTTGTAGGAAGATGACTCTGAAGATAAACACAGCGCAAGTGTTTCACAATATGAACTGATGTTACATGGCGAATAAGCTCAGTTTTAAGTTGTTGTAGACGGTAAAAAGCATACTTTTCTACACAGATCATACATGCATTTCCCAGTCTGAATCGCATATTCTTTGGCGAATTCAGTTCGTTCCAAGCTGGCAAAGCTTGTAGGAAGATGAATTTGAAGATAAACACACCTCTAGTGTTTCATAAGGTGAATTGCAGTTACACGGCGAATAAGCTTAGTTTGAAGTTGTTCTAGATGTTAAAAAGCATACTTTTCTATATAGATCAAATGTGGGTTTCCCAGTCTGAATCGCACATTCTTTGGAGAATTCTGTTCCTTCCAACCTGGCAAAGCTTGTAGGAAGATGACTTTGAAGATAAACACAGCTCTAGTGTTTCACTATGTGAGTTGCTCTTACGTGGCGAATAAGCTTAGTTTTAAGTTGTTCTAGACGGTAAAAAGCATACTATTCTACACAGATCATACATGCATTTCCCAGTCTGAATCGCACATTCTTTGGCGAATTCTATTCTTTCCAAGCTGGCAAAGCTTTTAGGAAGATGAAATTGAAGATAAACTCACCGCTAGTGTTTCATTAGGTGAATTGCATTTACACGGCGAATAAGCTCAGTTTTAAGTTGTTCTAGACGTTAAAAAGCATAGTTTTGTATATAGATCAAATGTGGGTTTCCCAGTCTGAATTGCACATTCTTTGGCGAATTCTGCTCCTTCCAACCTGGCAAAGCTTGTAGGAAGATGACTTTGAAGATAAACACAGCTCTAGTGTTTCACTATGTGAATTGCTCTTACGTGGCGAATAAGCTTAGTTTTAAGTTGTTCTAGACGGTAAAAAGCATACTTTTCTACACAGATCATACATGCATTTCCCAGTCTGAATCACACATTCTTTGGCGAATTCTGTTCTTTCCAAGCTGGCAAAGCTTGTAGGAAGATGAATTTGAAGATAAACACACCGCTCGTGTTTCATTAGGTGAATTGCAGTTACACCACGAATAAGCTTAGTTTTAAGTTGTTCTAGACGTTAAAAAGCATACTTTTCTATATAGATCAAATGTGGGTTTCCCAGTCTGAATTGCACATTCTTTGGCGAATTCTGTTCCTTCCAACCTGGCAAAGCTTGTAGGAAGATGACTTTGAAGATAAACACAGCGCTAGTGTTTCACTATGTGAATTGCTCTTACGTGGCGAATAAGCTTAGTTTTAAGTTGTTCTAGACGGTAAAAAGCATACTTTTCTACACAGATCATACATGCATTTCCCAGTCTGAATCACACATTCTTTGGCGAATTCTGTTCTTTCCAAGCTGGCAAAGCTTGTAGGAAGATGAATTTGAAGATAAACACACCTCTAGTGTTTCATAAGGTGAATTGCAGTTACACGGCGAATAAGCTTAGTTTTAAGTTGTTCTAGACGTTAAAAAGCATACTTTTCTATATAGATCAAATGTGGGTTTCCCAGTCTGAATCGCACATTCTTTGGCGAATTCTGTTCCTTCCAACCTGGCAAAGCTTGTAGGAAGATGCCTTTGAAGATAAACACAGCGCTAGTGTTTCACAATATTAATTGTTGTTACATGGCGAATAAGCTTAGTTTTAAGTTGTTGTAGACGGTAAAAAGCATACTTTTCTATGAAGATCGTACCTGCATTTCCCAGTCTGAATTGCACATTCTTTGGCGAATTCTGTTCTTTCCAAGCTGGCAAAGCTTGTAGGAAGATGACTCTGAAGATAAACACAGCGCAAGTGTTTCACAATATGAACTGATGTTACATGGCGAATAAGCTCAGTTTTAAGTTGTTGTAGACGGTAAAAAGCATACTTTTCTACACAGATCATACATGCATTTCCCAGTCTGAATCGCATATTCTTTGGCGAATTCAGTTCGTTCCATGCCGGCAAAGCTTGTAGGAAGATGACTTTGAAGATAAACACAGCGCTAGTGTTTCACTATGTGAGTTGCTCTTACGTGGCGAATAAGCTTAGTTTTAAGTTGTTCTAGACGGTAAAAAGCGTACTTTTCTACAGAGATCATACATGCATTTCCCAGTCTGAATCACACATTCTTTGGCGAATTCTGTTCTTTCCAAGCTGGCAAAGCTTGTAGGAAGATGAATTTGAAGATAAACACACCGCTCGTGTTTCATTAGGTGAATTGCAGTTACACGGCGAATAAGCTTAGTTTTAAGTTGTTCTAGACGTTAAAAAGCATACTTTTCTATATAGATCAAATGTGGGTTTCCCAGGCTGAATCGCACATTCTTTGGCGAATTCTGTTCCTTCCAACCTGGCAAAGCTTGTAGGAAGATGACTTTGAAGATAAACACAGCGCTAGTGTTTCACTATGTGAATTGCTCTAACGTGGCGAATAAGCTTAGTTTTAAGTTGTTCTAGACGGTAAAAAGCATACTTTTCTACACAGATCATACATGCATTTCCCAGTCTGAATCACACATTCTTTGGCGAATTCTGTTCTTTCCAAGCTGGCAAAGCTTGTAGGAAGATGAATTTGAAGATAAACACACCTCTAGTGTTTCATAAGGTGAATTGCAGTTACACGGCGAATAAGCTTAGTTTTAAGTTGTTCTAGACGTTAAAAAGCATACTTTTCTATATAGATCAAATGTGGGTTTCCCAGTCTGAATCGCACATTCTTTGGCGAATTCTGTTCATTCCAACCTGGCAAAGCTTGTAGGAAGATGACTTTGAAGATAAACACAGCGCTAGTGTTCAACTATGTGAATTGCTTTTACGTGGCGAATAAGCTTAGTTTTAATTTGTTCTAGACGGTAAAAAGCATACATTTCTACACAGATCTGACGTGCATTTCCCAGTCTGAATCACACATTCTTTGGCGAATTCTGTTCTTTCCAAGCTGGCAAAGCTTGTAGGAAGATGAATTTGAAGATAAACACACCTCTAGTGTTTCATAAGGTGAATTGCAGTTACACGGCGAATAAGCTTAGTTTTAAGTTGTTCTAGACGTTAAAAAGCATACTTTTCTATATAGATCAAATGTGGGTTTCCCAGTTTGAATCGCACATACTTTGGCGAATTCTGTTCGTTCCAACCTGGCAAAGCTTGTAGGAAGATGACTTTGAAGATAAACACAGCGCTAGTATTTCACAATGTTAATTGTTGTTACATGGCGAATAAGCTTAGTTTTAAGTTTTTGTAGACGGTAAAAAGCATACTTTTCTACGCAGATCATACCTGCATTTCCCAGTCTGAATTGCACATTCTTTGGCGAATTCTGTTCTTTCCAGCTGGCCAAGCTTGTAGGAAGATGACTATGAAGATAAACACAGCGCTAGTGTTTCACAATATGAACTGATGTTACATGGCGAATAAGCTCAGTTTTAAGTTGTTGTAGACGGTAAAAAGCATACTTTTCTACACAGATCATACATGCATTTCCCAGTCTGAATTGCACATTCTTTGGCGAATTCTGTTCTTTCCAAGCTGGCAAAGCTTGTAGAAAGATGAATTTGAAGATAAACACACCTCTAGTGTTTCATAAGGTGAATTGAGGTTACACGGCGAATAAGCTTAGTTTGAAGTTGTTCTAGATGTTAAAAAGCATACTTTTCTATATAGATCAAATGTGGGTTTCCCAGTCTGGATCGCACATTCTTTGGCAAATTCTGTTCCTTCCAACCTGGCAAAGCTTGTAGGAAGATGACTTTGAAGATAAACACAGCGCTAGTGTTTCACTATGTGAGTTGCTCTTACGTGGCAAATAAGCTTAGTTTTAAGTTGTTCTAGACGGTAAAAAGCATACTATTCTACACAGATCATACATGCATTTCCCAGTCTGAATCGCACATTCTTTGGCGAATTCTGTTCTTTCCAAGCTGGCAAAGCTTTTAGGAAGATGAAATTGAAGATAAACTCACCGCTAGTGTTTCATTAGGTGAATTGCATTTACACGGCGAATAAGCTCAGTTTTAAGTTGTTCTAGACGTTAAAAAGCATAGTTTTGTATATAGATCAAATGTGGGTTTCCCAGTCTGAATTGCACATTCTTTGGCGAATTCTGCTCCTTCCAACCTGGCAAAGCTTGTAGGAAGATGACTTTGAAGATAAACACAGCGCTAGTGTTTCACTATGTGAATTGCTCTTACGTGGCGAATAATCTTAGTTTTAAGTTGTTCTAGACGGTAAAAAGCATACTTTTCTACACAGATCATACATGCATTTCCCAGTCTGAATCACACATTCTTTGGCGAATTCTGTTCTTTCCAAGCTGGCAAAGCTTGTAGGAAGATGAATTTGAAGATAAACACACCGCTCGTGTTTCATTAGGTGAATTGCAGTTACACGGCAAATAAGCTTAGTTTTAAGTTGTTCTAGACCTTAAAAAGCATACTTTTCTATATAGATCAAATGTGGGTTTCCCAGTCTGAATTGCACATTCTTTGGCGAATTCTGTTCCTTCCAACCTGACAAAGCTTGTAGGAAGATGACTTTGAAGATAAACACAGCGCTAGTGTTTCACTATGTGAATTGCTCTTACGTGGCGAATAAGCTTAGTTTTAAGTTGTTCTAGACAGTAAAAAGCATACTTTTCTACACAGATCATACATGCATTTCCCAGTCTGAATCACACATTCTTTGGCGAATTCTGTTCTTTCCAAGCTGGCAAAGCTTGTAGGAAGATGAATTTGAAGATAAACACACCTCTAGTGTTTCATAAGGTGAATTGCAGTTACACGGCGAATAAGCTTAGTTTTAAGTTGTTCTAGACGTTAAAAAGCATACTTTTCTATATAGATCAAATGTGGGTTTCCCAGTCTGAATCGCACATTCTTTGGCGAATTCTGTTCCTTCCAACCTGGCAAAGCTTGTAGGAAGATGACTTTGAAGATAAACACAGCGTTAGTGTTTCACAATATTAATTGTTGTTACATGGCGAATAAGCTTAGTTTTAAGTTGTTGTAGACGGTAAAAAGCATACTTTTCTATGCAGATCATACCTGCATTTCCCAGTCTGAATTGCACATTCTTTGGCGAATTCTGTTCTTTCCAAGCTGGCAAAGCTTGTAGGAAGATGACTCTGAAGATAAACACAGCGCAAGTGTTTCACAATATGAACTGATGTTACATGGCGAATAAGCTCAGTTTTAAGTTGTTGTAGACGGTAAAAAGCATACTTTTCTACACAGATCATACATGCATTTCCCAGTCTGAATCGCATATTCTTTGGCGAATTCAGTTCGTTCCATGCCGGCAAAGCTTGTAGGAAGATGACTTTGAAGATAAACACAGCGCTAGTGTTTCACTATGTGAATTGCTCTTACATGGCGAATAAGCTTAGTTTTAAGTTGTTCTAGACAGTAAAAAGCATACTTTTCTACACAGATCTTACGTGCATTTCCCAGTCTGAATCGCACATTCTTTGGCGAATTCTGTTCTTTCCAAGCTGGCAAAGCTTGTAGGAAGATGAATTTGAAGATAAACACACCTCTAGTGTTTCATAAGGTGAATTGCAGTTACACGGCGAATAAGCTTAGTTTTAAGTTGTTCTAGACGTTAAAAAGCATACTTTTCTATATAGATCAAATGTGGGTTTCCCAGTCTGAATCGCACATTCTTTGGCGAATTCTGTTCCTTCCAACCTGGCAAAGCTTGTAGGAAGATGACTTTGAAGATAAACACAGCGCTAGTGTTTCACAATATTAATTGTTGTTACATGGCGAATAAGCTTAGTTTTAAGTTGTTGTTGACGGTAAAAAGCATACTTTTCTATGCAGATCATACCTGCATTTCCCAGTCTGAATTGCACATTCTTTGCCGAATTCTGTTCTTTCCAAGCTGGCAAAGCTTGTAGGAAGATGACTCTGAAGATAAACACAGCGCAAGTGTTTCACAATATGAACTGATGTTACATGGCGAATAAGCTCAGTTTTAAGTTGTTGTAGACGGTAAAAAGCATACTTTTCTACACAGATCATACATGCATTTCCCAGTCTGAATCACACATTCTTTGGCGAATTCTGTTCTTTCCAAGCTGGCAAAGCTTGTAGGAAGATGAATTTGAAGATAAACACACCGCTCGTGTTTCATTAGGTGAATTGCAGTTACACCACGAATAAGCTTAGTTTTAAGTTGTTCTAGACGTTAAAAAGCATACTTTTCTATATAGATCAAATGTGGGTTTCCCAGTCTGAATTGCACATTCTTTGGCGAATTCTGTTCCTTCCAACCTGGCAAAGCTTGTAGGAAGATGACTTTGAAGATAAACACAGCGCTAGTGTTTCACTATGTGAATTGCTCTTACGTGGCGAATAAGCTTAGTTTTAAGTTGTTCTAGACGGTAAAAAGCATACTTTTCTACACAGATCATACATGCATTTCCCAGTCTGAATCACACATTCTTTGGCGAATTCTGTTCTTTCCAAGCTGGCAAAGCTTGTAGGAAGATGAATTTGAAGATAAACACACCTCTAGTGTTTCATAAGGTGAATTGCAGTTACACGGCGAATAAGCTTAGTTTTAAGTTGTTCTAGACGTTAAAAAGCATACTTTTCTATATAGATCAAATGTGGGTTTCCCAGTCTGAATCGCACATTCTTTGGCGAATTCTGTTCCTTCCAACCTGGCAAAGCTTGTAGGAAGATGCCTTTGAAGATAAACACAGCGCTAGTGTTTCACAATATTAATTGTTGTTACATGGCGAATAAGCTTAGTTTTAAGTTGTTGTAGACGGTAAAAAGCATACTTTTCTATGAAGATCGTACCTGCATTTCCCAGTCTGAATTGCACATTCTTTGGCGAATTCTGTTCTTTCCAAGCTGGCAAAGCTTGTAGGAAGATGACTCTGAAGATAAACACAGCGCAAGTGTTTCACAATATGAACTGATGTTACATGGCGAATAAGCTCAGTTTTAAGTTGTTGTAGACGGTAAAAAGCATACTTTTCTACACAGATCATACATGCATTTCCCAGTCTGAATCGCATATTCTTTGGCGAATTCAGTTCGTTCCATGCCGGCAAAGCTTGTAGGAAGATGACTTTGAAGATAAACACAGCGCTAGTGTTTCACTATGTGAGTTGCTCTTACGTGGCGAATAAGCTTAGTTTTAAGTTGTTCTAGACGGTAAAAAGCGTACTTTTCTACAGAGATCATACATGCATTTCCCAGTCTGAATCACACATTCTTTGGCGAATTCTGTTCTTTCCAAGCTGGCAAAGCTTGTAGGAAGATGAATTTGAAGATAAACACACCGCTCGTGTTTCATTAGGTGAATTGCAGTTACACGGCGAATAAGCTTAGTTTTAAGTTGTTCTAGACGTTAAAAAGCATACTTTTCTATATAGATCAAATGTGGGTTTCCCAGGCTGAATCGCACATTCTTTGGCGAATTCTGTTCCTTCCAACCTGGCAAAGCTTGTAGGAAGATGACTTTGAAGATAAACACAGCGCTAGTGTTTCACTATGTGAATTGCTCTAACGTGGCGAATAAGCTTAGTTTTAAGTTGTTCTAGACGGTAAAAAGCATACTTTTCTACACAGATCATACATGCATTTCCCAGTCTGAATCACACATTCTTTGGCGAATTCTGTTCTTTCCAAGCTGGCAAAGCTTGTAGGAAGATGAATTTGAAGATAAACACACCTCTAGTGTTTCATAAGGTGAATTGCAGTTACACGGCGAATAAGCTTAGTTTTAAGTTGTTCTAGACGTTAAAAAGCATACTTTTCTATATAGATCAAATGTGGGTTTCCCAGTCTGAATCGCACATTCTTTGGCGAATTCTGTTCATTCCAACCTGGCAAAGCTTGTAGGAAGATGACTTTGAAGATAAACACAGCGCTAGTGTTCAACTATGTGAATTGCTTTTACGTGGCGAATAAGCTTAGTTTTAATTTGTTCTAGACGGTAAAAAGCATACATTTCTACACAGATCTGACGTGCATTTCCCAGTCTGAATCACACATTCTTTGGCGAATTCTGTTCTTTCCAAGCTGGCAAAGCTTGTAGGAAGATGAATTTGAAGATAAACACACCTCTAGTGTTTCATAAGGTGAATTGCAGTTACACGGCGAATAAGCTTAGTTTTAAGTTGTTCTAGACGTTAAAAAGCATACTTTTCTATATAGATCAAATGTGGGTTTCCCAGTTTGAATCGCACATACTTTGGCGAATTCTGTTCGTTCCAACCTGGCAAAGCTTGTAGGAAGATGACTTTGAAGATAAACACAGCGCTAGTATTTCACAATGTTAATTGTTGTTACATGGCGAATAAGCTTAGTTTTAAGTTTTTGTAGACGGTAAAAAGCATACTTTTCTACGCAGATCATACCTGCATTTCCCAGTCTGAATTGCACATTCTTTGGCGAATTCTGTTCTTTCCAGCTGGCCAAGCTTGTAGGAAGATGACTATGAAGATAAACACAGCGCTAGTGTTTCACAATATGAACTGATGTTACATGGCGAATAAGCTCAGTTTTAAGTTGTTGTAGACGGTAAAAAGCATACTTTTCTACACAGATCATACATGCATTTCCCAGTCTGAATTGCACATTCTTTGGCGAATTCTGTTCTTTCCAAGCTGGCAAAGCTTGTAGAAAGATGAATTTGAAGATAAACACACCTCTAGTGTTTCATAAGGTGAATTGAGGTTACACGGCGAATAAGCTTAGTTTGAAGTTGTTCTAGATGTTAAAAAGCATACTTTTCTATATAGATCAAATGTGGGTTTCCCAGTCTGGATCGCACATTCTTTGGCAAATTCTGTTCCTTCCAACCTGGCAAAGCTTGTAGGAAGATGACTTTGAAGATAAACACAGCGCTAGTGTTTCACTATGTGAGTTGCTCTTACGTGGCAAATAAGCTTAGTTTTAAGTTGTTCTAGACGGTAAAAAGCATACTATTCTACACAGATCATACATGCATTTCCCAGTCTGAATCGCACATTCTTTGGCGAATTCTGTTCTTTCCAAGCTGGCAAAGCTTTTAGGAAGATGAAATTGAAGATAAACTCACCGCTAGTGTTTCATTAGGTGAATTGCATTTACACGGCGAATAAGCTCAGTTTTAAGTTGTTCTAGACGTTAAAAAGCATAGTTTTGTATATAGATCAAATGTGGGTTTCCCAGTCTGAATTGCACATTCTTTGGCGAATTCTGCTCCTTCCAACCTGGCAAAGCTTGTAGGAAGATGACTTTGAAGATAAACACAGCGCTAGTGTTTCACTATGTGAATTGCTCTTACGTGGCGAATAATCTTAGTTTTAAGTTGTTCTAGACGGTAAAAAGCATACTTTTCTACACAGATCATACATGCATTTCCCAGTCTGAATCACACATTCTTTGGCGAATTCTGTTCTTTCCAAGCTGGCAAAGCTTGTAGGAAGATGAATTTGAAGATAAACACACCGCTCGTGTTTCATTAGGTGAATTGCAGTTACACGGCAAATAAGCTTAGTTTTAAGTTGTTCTAGACCTTAAAAAGCATACTTTTCTATATAGATCAAATGTGGGTTTCCCAGTCTGAATTGCACATTCTTTGGCGAATTCTGTTCCTTCCAACCTGACAAAGCTTGTAGGAAGATGACTTTGAAGATAAACACAGCGCTAGTGTTTCACTATGTGAATTGCTCTTACGTGGCGAATAAGCTTAGTTTTAAGTTGTTCTAGACAGTAAAAAGCATACTTTTCTACACAGATCATACATGCATTTCCCAGTCTGAATCACACATTCTTTGGCGAATTCTGTTCTTTCCAAGCTGGCAAAGCTTGTAGGAAGATGAATTTGAAGATAAACACACCTCTAGTGTTTCATAAGGTGAATTGCAGTTACACGGCGAATAAGCTTAGTTTTAAGTTGTTCTAGACGTTAAAAAGCATACTTTTCTATATAGATCAAATGTGGGTTTCCCAGTCTGAATCGCACATTCTTTGGCGAATTCTGTTCCTTCCAACCTGGCAAAGCTTGTAGGAAGATGACTTTGAAGATAAACACAGCGTTAGTGTTTCACAATATTAATTGTTGTTACATGGCGAATAAGCTTAGTTTTAAGTTGTTGTAGACGGTAAAAAGCATACTTTTCTATGCAGATCATACCTGCATTTCCCAGTCTGAATTGCACATTCTTTGCCGAATTCTGTTCTTTCCAAGCTGGCAAAGCTTGTAGGAAGATGACTCTGAAGATAAACACAGCGCAAGTGTTTCACAATATGAACTGATGTTACATGGCGAATAAGCTCAGTTTTAAGTTGTTGTAGACGGTAAAAAGCATACTTTTCTACACAGATCATACATGCATTTCCCAGTCTGAATCGCATATTCTTTGGCGAATTCAGTTCGTTCCATGCCGGCAAAGCTTGTAGGAAGATGACTTTGAAGATAAACACAGCGCTAGTGTTTCACTATGTGAATTGCTCTTACATGGCGAATAAGCTTAGTTTTAAGTTGTTCTAGACAGTAAAAAGCATACTTTTCTACACAGATCTTACGTGCATTTCCCAGTCTGAATCGCACATTCTTTGGCGAATTCTGTTCTTTCCAAGCTGGCAAAGCTTGTAGGAAGATGAATTTGAAGATAAACACACCTCTAGTGTTTCATAAGGTGAATTGCAGTTACACGGCGAATAAGCTTAGTTTTAAGTTGTTCTAGACGTTAAAAAGCATACTTTTCTATATAGATCAAATGTGGGTTTCCCAGTCTGAATCGCACATTCTTTGGCGAATTCTGTTCCTTCCAACCTGGCAAAGCTTGTAGGAAGATGACTTTGAAGATAAACACAGCGCTAGTGTTTCACAATATTAATTGTTGTTACATGGCGAATAAGCTTAGTTTTAAGTTGTTGTTGACGGTAAAAAGCATACTTTTCTATGCAGATCATACCTGCATTTCCCAGTCTGAATTGCACATTCTTTGCCGAATTCTGTTCTTTCCAAGCTGGCAAAGCTTGTAGGAAGATGACTCTGAAGATAAACACAGCGCAAGTGTTTCACAATATGAACTGATGTTACATGGCGAATAAGCTCAGTTTTAAGTTGTTGTAGACGGTAAAAAGCATACTTTTCTACACAGATCATACATGCATTTCCCAGTCTGAATCGCATATTCTTTGGCAAATTCAGTTCGTTCCATGCCGGCAAAGCTTGTAGGAAGATGACTTTGAAGATAAACACAGCGCTAGTGTTTCACTATGTGAATTGCTCTTACATGGCGAATAAGCTTAGTTTTAAGTTGTTCTAGACAGTAAAAAGCATACTTTTCTACACAGATCTTACGTGCATTTCCCAGTCTGAATCGCACATTCTTTGGCGAATTCTGTTCTTTCCAAGCTGGCAAAGCTTGTAGGAAGATGAATTTGAAGATAAACACACCTCTAGTGTTTCATAAGGTGAATTGCAGTTACACGGCGAATAAACTTAGTTTTAAGTTGTTCTAGACGTTAAAAAGCATACTTTTCTATATAGATCAAATGTGGGTTTCCCAGTCTGAATCGCACATTCTTTGGCGAATTCTGTTCCTTCCAACCTGGCAAAGCTTGTAGGAAGATGACTTTGAAGATAAACACAGCGCTAGTGTTTCACAATATTAATTGTTGTTACATGGCGAATAAGCTTAGTTTTAAGTTGTTGTTGACGGTAAAAAGCATACTTTTCTATGCAGATCATACCTGCATTTCCCAGTCTGAATTGCACATTCTTTGCCGAATTCTGTTCTTTCCAAGCTGGCAAAGCTTGTAGGAAGATGACTCTGAAGATAAACACAGCGCAAGTGTTTCACAATATGAACTGATGTTACATGGCGAATAAGCTCAGTTTTAAGTTGTTGTAGACGGTAAAAAGCATACTTTTCTACACAGATCATACATGCATTTCCCAGTCTGAATCGCATATTCTTTGGCGAATTCAGTTCGTTCCAAGCTGGCAAAGCTTGTAGGAAGATGAATTTGAAGATAAACACACCTCTAGTGTTTCATAAGGTGAATTGCAGTTACACGGCGAATAAGCTTAGTTTGAAGTTGTTCTAGATGTTAAAAAGCATACTTTTCTATATAGATCAAATGTGGGTTTCCCAGTCTGAATCGCACATTCTTTGGCGAATTCTGTTCCTTCCAACCTGGCAAAGCTTGTAGGAAGATGACTTTGAAGATAAACACAGCTCTAGTGTTTCACTATGTGAGTTGCTCTTACGTGGCGAATAAGCTTAGTTTTAAGTTGTTCTAGACGGTAAAAAGCATACTATTCTACACAGATCATACATGCATTTCCCAGTCTGAATCGCACATTCTTTGGCGAATTCTATTCTTTCCAAGCTGGCTAAGCTTTTAGGAAGATGAAATTGAAGATAAACTCACCGCTAGTGTTTCATTAGGTGAATTGCATTTACACGGCGAATAAGCTCAGTTTTAAGTTGTTCTAGACGTTAAAAAGCATAGTTTTGTATATAGATCAAATGTGGGTTTCCCAGTCTGAATTGCACATTCTTTGGCGAATTCTGCTCCTTCCAACCTGGCAAAGCTTGTAGGAAGATGACTTTGAAGATAAACACAGCGCTAGTGTTTCACTATGAAAATTGCTCTTACGTGGCGAATAAGCTTAGTTTTAAGTTGTTCTAGACGGTAAAAAGCATACTTTTCTACACAGATCATACATGCATTTCCCAGTCTGAATCACACATTCTTTGGCGAATTCTGTTCTTTCCAAGCTGGCAAAGCTTGTAGGAAGATGAATTTGAAGATAAACACACCGCTCGTGTTTCATTAGGTGAATTGCAGTTACACCACGAATAAGCTTAGTTTTAAGTTGTTCTAAACGTTAAAAAGCATACTTTTCTATATAGATCAAATGTGGGTTTCCCAGTCTGAATTGCACATTCTTTGGCGAATTCTGTTCCTTCCAACCTGGCAAAGCTTGTAGGAAGATGACTTTGAAGATAAACACAGCGCTAGTGTTTCACTATGTGAATTGCTCTTACGTGGCGAATAAGCTTAGTTTTAAGTTGTTCTAGACGGTAAAAAGCATACTTTTCTACACAGATCATACATGCATTTCCCAGTCTGAATCACACATTCTTTGGCGAATTCTGTTCCTTCCAACCTGGCAAAGCTTGTAGGAAGATGACTTTGAAGATAAACACAGCGCTAGTGTTTCACTATGTGAGTTGCTCTTACGTGGCGAATAAGATTAGTTTTAAGTTGCTCTAGACGGTAAAAAGCATACTATTCTACACAGATCATACATGCATTTCCCAGTCTGAATCGCACATTCTTTGGCGAATTCTGTTCTTTCCAAGCTGGCAAAGCTTTTAGGAAGATGAAATTGAAGATAAACTCACCGCTAGTGTTTCATTAGGTGAATTGCATTTACACGGCGAATAAGCTCAGTTTTAAGTTGTTCTAGACGTTAAAAAGCATAGTTTTGTATATAGATCAAATGTGGGTTTCCCAGTCTGAATTGCACATTCTTTGGCGAATTCTGCTCCTTCCAACCTGGCAAAGCTTGTAGGAAGATGACTTTGAAGATAAACACAGCGCTAGTGTTTCACTATGTGAATTGCTCTTACGTGGCGAATAAGCTTAGTTTTAAGTTGTTCTAGACGGTAAAAAGCATACTTTTCTACACAGATCATACATGCATTTCCCAGTCTGAATCACACATTCTTTGGCGAATTCTGTTCTTTCCAAGCTGGCAAAGCTTGTAGGAAGATGAATTTGAAGATAAACACACCGCTCGTGTTTCATTAGGTGAATTGCAGTTACACCACGAATAAGCTTAGTTTTAAGTTGTTCTAGACGTTAAAAAGCATACTTTTCTATATAGATCAAATGTGGGTTTCCCAGTCTGAATTGCACATTCTTTGGCGAATTCTGTTCCTTCCAACCTGGCAAAGCTTGTAGGAAGATGACTTTGAAGATAAACACAGCGCTAGTGTTTCACTATGTGAATTGCTCTTACGTGGCGAATAAGCTTAGTTTTAAGTTGTTCTAGACGGTAAAAAGCATACTTTTCTACACAAATCATACATGCATTTCCCAGTCTGAATCACACATTCTTTGGCGAATTCTGTTCTTTCCAAGCTGGCAAAGCTTGTAGGAAGATGAATTTGAAGATAAACACACCTCTAGTGTTTCATAAGGTGAATTGCAGTTACACGGCGAATAAGCTTAGTTTTAAGTTGTTCTAGACGTTAAAAAGCATACTTTTCTATATAGATCAAATGTGGGTTTCCCAGTCTGAATCGCACATTCTTTGGCGAATTCTGTTCCTTCCAACCTGGCAAAGCTTGTAGGAAGATGCCTTTGAAGATAAACACAGCGCTAGTGTTTCACAATATTAATTGTTGTTACATGGCGAATAAGCTTAGTTTTAAGTTGTTGTAGACGGTAAAAAGCATACTTTTCTATGAAGATCGTACCTGCATTTCCCAGTCTGAATTGCACATTCTTTGGCGAATTCTGTTCTTTCCAAGCTGGCAAAGCTTGTAGGAAGATGACTCTGAAGATAAACACAGCGCAAGTGTTTCACAATATGAACTGATGTTACATGGCGAATAAGCTCAGTTTTAAGTTGTTGTAGACGGTAAAAAGCATACTTTTCTACACAGATCATACATGCATTTCCCAGTCTGAATCGCATATTCTTTGGCGAATTCAGTTCGTTCCATGCCGGCAAAGCTTGTAGGAAGATGACTTTGAAGATAAACACAGCGCTAGTGTTTCACTATGTGAGTTGCTCTTACGTGGCGAATAAGCTTAGTTTTAAGTTGTTCTAGACGGTAAAAAGCGTACTTTTCTACAGAGATCATACATGCATTTCCCAGTCTGAATCACACATTCTTTGGCGAATTCTGTTCTTTCCAAGCTGGCAAAGCTTGTAGGAAGATGAATTTGAAGATAAACACACCGCTCGTGTTTCATTAGGTGAATTGCAGTTACACGGCGAATAAGCTTAGTTTTAAGTTGTTCTAAACGTTAAAAAGCATACTTTTCTATATAGATCAAATGTGGGTTTCCCAGTCTGAATTGCACATTCTTTGGCGAATTCTGTTCCTTCCAACCTGGCAAAGCTTGTAGGAAGATGACTTTGAAGATAAACACAGCGCTAGTGTTTCACTATGTGAATTGCTCTTACGTGGCGAATAAGCTTAGTTTTAAGTTGTTCTAGACGGTAAAAAGCATACTTTTCTACACAGACCATACATGCATTTCCCAGTCTGAATCACACATTCTTTGGCGAATTCTGTTCCTTCCAACCTGGCAAAGCTTGTAGGAAGATGACTTTGAAGATAAACACAGCGCTAGTGTTTCACTATGTGAGTTGCTCTTACGTGGCGAATAAGCTTAGTTTTAAGTTGCTCTAGACGGTAAAAAGCATACTATTCTACACAGATCATACATGCATTTCCCAGTCTGAATCGCACATTCTTTGGCGAATTCTGTTCTTTCCAAGCTGGCAAAGCTTTTAGGAAGATGAAATTGAAGATAAACTCACCGCTAGTGTTTCATTAGGTGAATTGCATTTACACGGCGAATAAGCTCAGTTTTAAGTTGTTCTAGACGTTAAAAAGCATAGTTTTGTATATAGATCAAATGTGGGTTTCCCAGTCTGAATTGCACATTCTTTGGCGAATTCTGCTCCTTCCAACCTGGCAAAGCTTGTAGGAAGATGACTTTGAAGATAAACACAGCGCTAGTGTTTCACTATGTGAATTGCTCTTACGTGGCGAATAAGCTTAGTTTTAAGTTGTTCTAGACGGTAAAAAGCATACTTTTCTACACAGATCATACATGCATTTCCCAGTCTGAATCACACATTCTTTGGCGAATTATGTTCTTTCCACGCTGGCAAAGCTTGTAGGAAGATGAATTTGAAGATAAACACACCGCTCGTGTTTCATTAGGTGAATTGCAGTTACACGGCGAATAAGCTTAGTTTTAAGTTGTTCTAGACGTTAAAAAGCATACTTTTCTATATAGATCAAATGTGGGTTTCCCAGTCTGAATCGCACATTCTTTGGCGAATTCTGTTCCTTCCAACCTGGCAAAGCTTGTAGGAAGATGACTTTGAAGATAAACACAGCGTTAGTGTTTCACAATATTAATTGTTGTTACATGGCGAATAAGCTTAGTTTTAAGTTGTTGTAGACGGTAAAAACCATACTTTTCTATGCAGATCATACCTGCATTTCCCAGTCTGAATTGCACATTCTTTGGCGAATTCTGTTCTTTCCAAGCTGGCAAAGCTTGTAGGAAGATGACTCTGAAGATAAACACAGCGCAAGTGTTTCACAATATGAACTGATGTTACATGGCGAATAAGCTCAGTTTTAAGTTGTTGTAGACGGTAAAAAGCATACTTTTCTACACAGATCATACATGCATTTCCCAGTCTGAATCGCATA
Source organism: Rattus norvegicus (assembly GCF_021556685.1). NCBI lineage: Eukaryota > Metazoa > Chordata > Mammalia > Rodentia > Muridae > Rattus > Rattus norvegicus. The sequence goes on from NC_141552.1 coordinate 37,701,864, forward strand.
TTCTTTGGCGAATTCAGTTCGTTCCATGCCGGCAAAGCTTGTAGGAAGATGACTTTGAAGATAAACACAGCGCTAGTGTTTCACTATGTGAATTGCTCTTACATGGCGAATAAGCTTAGTTTTAAGTTGTTCTAGACAGTAAAAAGCATACTTTTTACACAGATCTTACGTGCATTTCTCAGTCTGAATCGCACATTCTTTGGCGAATTCTGTTCTTTCCAAGCTGGCAAAGCTTGTAGGAAGATGAATTTGAAGATAAACACACCTCTAGTGTTTCATAAGGTGAATTGCAGTTACACGGCGAATAAGCTTAGTTTGAAGTTGTTCTAGATGTTAAAAAGCATACTTTTCTATATAGATCAAATGTGGGTTTTCCAGTCTGAATCGCACATTCTTTGGCGAATTCTGTTCCTTCCAACCTGGCAAAGCTTGTAGGAAGATGACTTTGAAGATAAACACAGCTCTAGTGTTTCACTATGTGAGTTGCTCTTACGTGGCGAATAAGCTTAGTTTTAAGTTGTTCTAGACGGTAAAAAGCATACTATTCTACACAGATCATACATGCATTTCCCAGTCTGAATCGCACATTCTTTGGCGAATTCTATTCTTTCCAAGCTGGCAAAGCTTTTAGGAAGATGAAATTGAAGATAAACTCACCGCTAGTGTTCCATTAGGTGAATTGCATTTACACGGCGAATAAGCTCAGTTTTAAGTTGTTCTAGACGTTAAAAAGCATAGTTTTGTATATAGATCAAATGTGGGTTTCCCAGTCTGAATTGCACATTCTTTGGCGAATTCTGCTCCTTCCAACCTGGCAAAGCTTGTAGGAAGATGACTTTGAAGATAAACACAGCGCTAGTGTTTCACTATGTGAATTGCTCTTACGTGGTGAATAAGCTTAGTTTTAAGTTGTTCTAGACGGTAAAAAGCATACTTTTCTACACAGATCATACATGCATTTCCCAGTCTGAATCACACATTCTTTGTCGAATTCTGTTCTTTCCAAGCTGGCAAAGCTTGTAGGAAGATGAATTTGAAGATAAACACACCGCTCGTGTTTCATTAGGTGAATTGCAGTTACACCACGAATAAGCTTAGTTTTAAGTTGTTCTAGACGTTAAAAAGCATACTTTTCTATATAGATCAAATGTGGGTTTCCCAGTCTGAATTGCACATTCTTTGGCGAATTCTGTTCCTTCCAACCTGGCAAAGCTTGTAGGAAGATGACTTTGAAGATAAACACAGCGCTAGTGTTTCACTATGTGAATTGCTCTTACGTGGCGAATAAGCTTAGTTTTAAGTTGTTCTAGACGGTAAAAAGCATACTTTTCTACACAGATCATACATGCATTTCCCAGTCTGAATCACACATTCGTTGGCGAATTCTGTTCTTTCCAAGCTGGCAAAGCTTGTAGGAAGATGAATTTGAAGATAAACACACCTCTAGTGTTTCATAAGGTGAATTGCAGTTACACGGCGAATAAGCTTAGTTGTAAGTTGTTCTAGACGTTAAAAAGCATACTTTTCTATATAGATCAAATGTGGGTTTCCCAGTCTGAATCGCACATTCTTTGGCGAATTCTGTTCCTTCCAACCTGGCAAAGCTTGTAGGAAGATGACTTTGAAGATAAACACAGCGCTAGTGTTTCACTATGTGAGTTGCTCTTACGTGGCGAATAAGCTTAGTTTTAAGTTGTTCTAGACGGTAAAAAGCATACTATTCTACACAGATCATACATGCATTTCCCAGTCTGAATCGCACATTCTTTGGCGAATTCTGTTCTTTCCAAGCTGGCAAAGCTTGTAGGAAGATGACTCTGAAGATAAACAGAGCGCTAGTGTTTCACAATGTGAACTGCTGTTACATGGCGAATAAGCTCAGTTTTAAGTTGTTGTAGACGGTAGAAAGCATACTTTTCTACACAGATCGTACATGCATTTTCCAGTCTGAATCGCACATTCTTTGGCGAATTCTGATCGTTCCATGCCGGCTAAGCTTGTAGGAAGATGACTTTGAAGATAAACACAGCGCTAGTGTTTCACTATGTGAATTGCTCTTACATGGCGAATAAGCTTAGTTTTAAGTTGTTCTAGACAGTAAAAAGCATACTTTTCTACACAGATCTTATGTGCATTTCCCAGTCTGAATCGCACATTCTTTGGCGAATTCTGTTCTTTCCAAGCTGGCAAAGCTTGTAGGAAGATGAATTTGAAGATAAACAAACCTCTAGTGTTTCATAAGGTGAATTGCAGTTACACGGCGAATAAACTTAGTTTTAAGTTGTTCTAGACGTTAAAAAGCATAGTTTTGTATATAGATCAAATGTGGGTTTCCCAGTCTGAATTGCACATTCTTTGGCGAATTCTGTTCCTTCCAACCTGGCAAAGCTTGTAGGAAGATGACTTTGAAGATAAACACAGCGCTAGTGTTTCACTATGTGAATTGCTCTTACGTGGCGAATAAGCTTAGTTTTAAGTTGTTCTAGACGGTAAAAAGCGTACTTTTCTACACAGATCATACATGCATTTCCCAGTCTGAATCACACATTCTTTGGCGAATTCTGTTCTTTCCAAGCTGGCAAAGCTTGTAGGAAGATGAATTTGAAGATAAACACACCGCTCGTGTTTCATTAGGTGAATTGCAGTTACACGGCGAATAAGCTTAGTTTTAAGTTGTTCTAAACGTTAAAAAGCATACTTTTCTATATAGATCAAATGTGGGTTTCCCAGTCTGAATTGCACATTCTTTGGCGAATTCTGTTCCTTCCAACCTGGCAAAGCTTGTAGGAAGATGACTTTGAAGATAAACACAGCGCTAGTGTTTCACTATGTGAATTGCTCTTACGTGGCGAATAAGCTTAGTTTTAAGTTGTTCTAGACGGTAAAAAGCATACTTTTCTACACAGATCATACATGCATTTCCCAGTCTGAATCACACATTCTTTGGCGAATTCTGTTCTTTCCAAGCTGGCAAAGCTTGTAGGAAGATGAATTTGAAGATAAACACACCTCTAGTGTTTCATAAGGTGAATTGCAGTTACACGGCGAATAAGCTTAGTTTTAAGTTGTTCTAGACGTTAAAAAGCATACTTTTCTATATAGATCAAATGTGGGTTTCCCAGTCTGAATCGCACATTCTTTGGCGAATTCTGTTCCTTCCAACCTGGCAAAGCTTGTAGGAAGATGACTTTGAAGATAAACACAGCGCTAGTGTTTCACAATATTAATTGTTGTTACATGGCGAATAAGCTTAGTTTTAAGTTGTTGTAGACGGTAAAAAGCATACTTTTCTACACAGATCATACATGCATTTCCCAGTCTGAATCACACATTCTTTGGCGAATTCTGTTCTTTCCAAGCTGGCAAAGCTTGTAGGAAGATGAATTTGAAGATAAACACACTTCTATTGTTTCATAAGATGAATTGCAGTTACACGGCGAATAAGCTTAGTTTTAAGTTGTTCTAGACGTTAAAAAGCATACTTTTCTATATAGATCAAATGTGGGTTTCCCAGTCTGAATCGCACATTCTTTGGCGAATTCTGTTCGTTCCAACCTGGCAAAGCTTGTAGGAAGATGACTTTGAAGATAAACACAGCGCTAGTGTTCAACTATGTGAATTGCATTTACGTGGCGAATAAGCTTAGTTTTAAGTTGTTCTAGACGGTAAAAAGCATACATTTCTACCCAGATCTGACGTGCATTTCCCAGTCTGAATCACACATTCTTTGGCGAATTCTGTTCTTTCCAAGCTGGTAAAACTTGTAGGAAGATGAATTTGAAGATAAACACACCTCTAGTGTTTCATAATGTGAATTGCAGTTACACGGCGAATAAGATAGTTTTAAGTTGTTCTAGACGTTAAAAAGCATACTTTTCTATATAGATCAAATGTGGGTTTCCCAGTTTGAATCGCACATACTTTGGCGAATTCTGTTCGTTCCAACCTGGCAAAGCTTGTAGGAAGATGACTTTGAAGATAAACACAGCGCTAGTATTTCACAATGTTAATTGTTGTTACATGGCGAATAAGCTTAGTTTTAAGTTTTTGTAGACGGTAAAAAGCATACTTTTCTACGCAGATCATACCTGCATTTCCCAGTCTGAATCACACATTCTTTGGCGAATTCTGTTCTTTCCAAGCTGGCAAAGCTTGTAGGAAGATGAATTGGAAGATAAACACACCTCTCGTGTTTCTTTAGGTGAATTGCAGTTACATGGAGAATAAGCTTAGTTTTAAGTTGTTCTAGACCTTAAAAAGCATACTTTTCTATATAGATCAAATGTGGGTTTCCCAGTCTGAATTGCACATTCTTTGGCGAATTCTGTTCCTTCCAACCTGGCAAAGCTTGTAGGAAGATGACTTTGAAGATAAACACAGCGCTAGTGTTTCACTATGTGAATTGGTCTTACGTGGCGAATAAGCTTAGTTTTAAGTTGTTCTAGACGGTAAAAAGCATACTTTTCAACACAGATCATACATGCATTTCCCAGTCTGAATCACACATTCTTTGGCGAATTCTGTTCTTTCCAAGCTGGCAAAGCTTGTAGGAAGATGAATTTGAAGATAAACACACCTCTAGTGTTTCATAAGGTGAATTGCAGTTACACGGCGAATAAGCTTAGTTTTAAGTTGTTCTAGACGTTAAAAAGCATACTTTTCTATATAGATCAAATGTGGGTTTCCCAGTCTGAATCGCACATTCTTTGGCGAATTCTGTTCCTTCCAACCTGGCAAAGCTTGTAGGAAGATGACTTTGAAGATAAACACAGCGCTAGTGTTTCACAATATGAACTGATGTTACATGGCAAAAAAGCTCAGTTTACAGTTGTTGTAGACGGTAAAAAGCATACTTTTCTACATAGATCATACATGCATTTCCCAGTCTGAATCGCACATTCTTTGGCGAATTCTGTTCTTTCCAAGCTGGCAAAGCTTGTAGGAAGATGAATTTGAAGATAAACACACCGCTAGTGTTTCATTAGGTGAATTGCAGTTACACGGCGAATAAGCTTAGTTTTAAGTTGTTCTAGACGTTAAAAAGCATACTTTTCTATATAGATCAAATGTTGGTTTCCCAGTCTGAATCGTACATTCTTTCGCGAATTCTGTTCGTTCTAACATAGCAAAGCTTGTAGTAAGATGAATTTGAAGATAAACACACCGGGAGTGCTTCATAAAGTGAATTGCAGTTACCTGGCTTAGTTTTAAGTTGTTCTAGACGGTAAAAAGCTTACATTTGAATATAGATCAAACTTGCGTTTCCCAGTCTCAATCGCACATTCTTTGGCGAATTCTGTTCGTTCCAAGCCGCCAAAGCTTTTAGGAAGATGACTCTGAAGATAAACACAGCGCTAGTGTTTCACAATGTGAACTGCTGTTACATGGCGAATAAGCTCAGTTTTAAGTTGTTTTAGACGGTAAAAAGCATACTTTTCTACACAGATCATACATGCATTTCCCAGACTGAATCGCATATTCTTTGGCGAATTCAGTTCGTTCCATGCCGGCAAAACTTGTAGGAAGATGACTTTGAAGATAAACACAGCGCTAGTGTTTCACTATGTGAATTGCTCTTACATGGTGAATAAGCTTAGTTTTAAATTGTTCTAGACAGTAAAAAGCATACTTTTCTACACAGATCTTATGTGCATTTCCCAGTCTGAATCGCACATTCTTTGGCGAATTCTGTTCTTTCCAAGCTGGCAAAGCTTGTAGGAAGATGAATTTGAAGATAAACACACTTCTATTGTTTCATAAGATGAATTGCAGTTACACGGCGAATAAGCTTAGTTTTAAGTTGTTCTAGACGTTAAAAAGCATACTTTTCTATATAGATCAAATGTGGGTTTCCCAGTCTGAATCGCACATTCTTTGGCGAATTCTGTTCGTTCCAACCTGGCAAAGCTTGTAGGAAGATGACTTTGAAGATAAACACAGCGCTCGTGTTCAACTATGTGAATTGCATTTACGTGGCGAATAAGCTTAGTTTTAAGTTGTTCTAGACGGTAAAAAGCATACATTTCTACCCAGATCTGACGTGCATTTCCCAGTCTGAATCACACATTCTTTGGCGAATTCTGTTCTTTCCAAGCTGGCAAAACTTGTAGGAAGATGAATTTGAAGATAAACACACCTCTAGTGTTTCATAAGGTGAATTGCAGTTACACGGCGAATAAGATAGTTTTAAGTTGTTCTAGACGTTAAAAAGCATACTTTTCTATATAGATCAAATGTGGGTTTCCCAGTTTGAATCACACATACTTTGGCGAATTCTGTTCGTTCCAACCTGGCAAAGCTTGTAGGAAGATGACTTTGAAGATAAACACAGCGCTAGTATTTCACAATGTTAATTGTTGTTACATGGCGAATAAGCTTAGTTTTAAGTTTTTGTAGACGGTAAAAAGCATACTTTTCTACGCAGATCATACCTGCATTTCCCAGTCTGAATCACACATTCTTTGGCGAATTCTGTTCTTTCCAAGCTGGCAAAGCTTGTAGGAAGATGAATTGGAAGATAAACACACCGCTCGTGTTTCATTAGGTGAATTGCAGTTACACGGCGAATAGGCTTAGTTTTAAGTTGTTCTAGACCTTAAAAAGCATACTTTTCTATATAGATCAAATGTGGGTTTCCCAGTCTGAATTGCACATTCTTTGGCGAATTCTGTTCCTTCCAACCTGGCAAAGCTTGTAGGAAGATGACTTTGAAGATAAACACAGCGCTAGTGTTTCACTATGTGAATTGGTCGTACGTGGCGAATAAGCTTAGTTTTATGTTGTTCTAGACGGTAAAAAGCATACTTTTCTACACAGATCATACATGCATTTCCCAGTCTGAATCACACATTCTTTGGCGAATTCTGTTCTTTCCAAGCTGGCAAAGCTTGTAGGAAGATGAATTTGAAGATAAACACACCTCTAGTGTTTCATAAGGTGAATTGCAGTTACAGGGCGAATAAGCTTAGTTTTAAGTTGTTCTAGACGTTAAAAAGCATACTTTTCTATATAGATCAAATGTGGGTTTCCCAGTCTGAATCGCACATTCTTTGGCGAATTCTGTTCCTTCCAACCTGGCAAAGCTTGTAGGAAGATGACTTTGAAGATAAACACAGCGCTAGTGTTTCACAATATTAATTGTTTTTACATGGCGAATAAGCTTAGTTTTAAGTTGTTGTAGACGGTAAAAAGCATACTTTTCTATGCAGATCATACCTGCATTTCCCAGTCTGAATTGCACATTCTTTGGCGAATTCTGTTCTTTCCAAGCTGGCAAAGCTTGTAGGAAGATGACTCTGAAGATAAACACAGCGCAAGTGTTTCACAATATGAACTGATGTTACATGGCGAATAAGCTCAGTTTTAAGTTGTTGTAGACGGTAAAAAGCATACTTTTCTACACAGATCATACATGCATTTCCCAGTCTGAATCGCACATTCTTTGGCGAATTCTGTTCTTTCCAAGCGGTAAAGCTTGTAGGAAGATGAATTTGAAGATAAACACACCGCTAGTGTTTCATCAGGTGAATTGCAGTTACACGGCGAATAAGCTTAGTTTTAAGTTGTTCTAGACGTTAAAAAGCATCTTTTCTATATAGATCAAATGTGGGTTTCCCAGTCTGAAACGCACATTCTTTGGCGAATTCTGTTCGTTCTAACCTAGCAAAGCTTGTAGTAAGATGAATTTGAAGATAAACACACCGGGAGTGCTTCATAAAGTGGTTTGCAGTTACCTGGCTTAGTTTTAAGTTGTTCTAGACGGTAAAAAGCTTACATTTGTATATAGATCAAACGTGCGTTTCCCAGTCTCAATCGCACATTCTTTGGCGAATTCTGTTCGTTTCAAGCCGGCAAAGCTTGTAGGAAGATGACTCTGAAGATAAACACAGCGCTAGTGTTTCACTATGTGAATTGCTCTTACGTGCGAATAAGCTTAGTTTTAAGTTGTTCTAGTCGGTAAAAAGCATACTTTTCTACACAGATCATACCGCATTTCCCAGTCTGAATCGCACATTCTTTAGCGAATTCTGTTCGTTCCAAGCTGGCAAAGCTTGTAGGAAGATGACTCTGAAGATAAACACAGCGCTAGTGTTTCACAATATGAACTGATGTTACATGGCAAATAAGCTCAGTTTAAAGTTGTTGTAGACGGTAAAAAGCATACTTTTCTACACAGATCATACATGCATTTACCAGTCTGAATCACACATTCTTTGGCGAATTCTGTTCTTTCCAAGCTGGCAAAGCTTGTAGGAAGATGACTTTGAAGAGAAACACAGCGCTAGTGTTTCAAAATGTTAATTGGTGTTACATGGCGAATAAGCTTAGTTTTAAGTTGTTCTAGACGTTAAAAAGCATACTTTTCTATATAGATCAAATGTGGGTTTCCCAGTCTGAATCGCACATTCTTTGGCGAATTCTGTTCGTTCTAACCTAGCAAAGCTTGTAGTAAGGTGAATTTGAAGATAAACACACCGGGAGTGCTTCATAAAGTGAATTGCAGTTACCTGGCTTAGTTTTAAGTTGTTCTAGATGGTAAAAAGCTTACATTTGTATATCGATCAAACGTGCGTTTCCCAGTCTCAATCGCACATTCTTTGGCGAATTCTGTTCGTTCCTAGCCGGCAAAGCTTTTAGGAAGATGACTCTGAAGATAAACACAGCGCTAGTGTTTCACAATGTGAACTGCTGTTACATGGCGAATAAGCTCAGTTTTAAGTTGTTGTAGACGGTAAAAAGCATACTTTTCTACACAGATCATACATGCATTTCAAGTCTGAATCACACATTTTTGGCGAATTCTGTTCTTTCCAAGCTGGCAAAGCTTGTAGGAAGATGAATTTGAAGATAAACTCAGCGCTAGTGTTTCATTAGGTGAATTGCAGTTACACGGCGAATAAGCTTAGTTTTAAGTTGTTCTAGACGTTAAAAAGCATACTTTTCTATATAGATCAAATGTGGGTTTCCCAGTCAGAATCGCACATTCTTTGGCGAATTCTGTTCCTTCCAACCTGGCAAAGCTTGTAGGAAGATGACTTTGAAGATAAACACAGCGCTAGTGTTTCACAATGTTAGTTGGTGTTACATGGCGAATAAGCTTAGTTTTAAGTTGTTGTAGACGGTAAAAAGCATACTTTTCTACACAGATCATACCTGCATTTCCCAGTCTGAATCGCACATTCTTTGGCGAATTCTGTTCGTTCCATGCCGGCAAAGCTTGTAGGAAGATGACTTTGAAGATAAACACAGCGCTAGTGTTTCACTATGTGAATTGCTCTTACATGGCGAATAAGCTTAGTTTTAAGTTGTTCTAGACAGTGAAAAGCATACTTTTCTACCCAGATCTTACGTGCATTTCCCAGTCTGAATCGAACATTCTTTGGCGAATTCTGTTCTTTCCAAGGTGGCAAAGCTTGTAGGAAGATGAATTTGAAGATAAACACACCTCTAGTGTTTCATAAGGTGAATTGCAGTTACACGGTGAATAAGCTTAGTTTTAAGTTGTTCTAGACGTTAAAAAGCATACTTTTCTATATAGATCAAATGTGGGTTTCCCAGTCTGAATCGCACATTCTTTGGCGAATTCTGTTCCTTCCAACCTGGCAAAGCTTGTAGGAGGATGACTCTGAAGATAAACACAGCGCTAGTGTTTCACAATGTTAATTGGTGTTACATGGCGAATAAGCTCAGTGTTAAGTTGTTGTAGACGGTAAAAAGCATACTTTTCTACACAGATCATACATGCATTTTCCAGTCTGAATCGCACATTCTTTGGCGAATTCTGTTCTTTCCAAGCTGGCAAAGCTTGTAGGAAGATGAATTTGAAGATAAACACACCGCTAGTGTTTCATTAGGTGAATTGCAGTTACACGGCAAATAAGCTTAGTTTTAAGTTGTTCTAGACGTTAAAAAGCATACTTTTCTATATAGATCAAATGTGGGTTTCCCAGTCTGAATCGCACATTCTTTGGCGAATTCTGTTCCTTTCAACCTGGCAAAGCTTGTAGGAAGATGACTTTGAAGATAAACACAGCGCTAGTATTTCACAATGTTAATTGTTGTTACATGGCGAATAAGCTTAGTTTTAAGTTTTTGTAGACGGTAAAAAGCATACTTTTCTACGCAGATCATACCTGCATTTCCCAGTCTGAATCACACATTCTTTGGCGAATTCTGTTCTTTCCAAGCTGGCAAAGCTTGTAGGAAGATGAATTGGAAGATAAACACACCTCTCGTGTTTCTTTAGGTGAATTGCAGTTACACGGAGAATAAGCTTAGTTTTAAGTTGTTCTAGACCTTAAAAAGCATACTTTTCTATATAGATCAAATGTGGGTTTCCCAGTCTGAATTGCACATTCTTTGGCGAATTCTGTTCCTTCCAACCTGGCAAAGCTTGTAGGAAGATGACTTTGAAGATAAACACAGCGCTAGTGTTTCACTATGTGAATTGGTCTTACGTGGCGAATAAGCTTAGTTTTAAGTTGTTCTAGACGGTAAAAAGCATACTTTTCAACACAGATCATACATGCATTTCCCAGTCTGAATCACACATTCTTTGGCGAATTCTGTTCTTTCCAAGCTGGCAAAGCTTGTAGGAAGATGAATTTGAAGATAAACACACCTCTAGTGTTTCATAAGGTGAATTGCAGTTACACGGCGAATAAGCTTAGTTTTAAGTTGTTCTAGACGTTAAAAAGCATACTTTTCTATATAGATCAAATGTGGGTTTCCCAGTCTGAATCGCACATTCTTTGGCGAATTCTGTTCCTTCCAACCTGGCAAAGCTTGTAGGAAGATGACTTTGAAGATAAACACAGCGCTAGTGTTTCACTATGTGAATTGCTCTTACATGGCGAATAAGCTTAGTTTTAAGTTGTTCTAGACAGTGAAAAGCATACTTTTCTACCCAGATCTTACGTGCATTTCCCAGTCTGAATCGAACATTCTTTGGCGAATTCTGTTCTTTCCAAGGTGGCAAAGCTTGTAGGAAGATGAATTTGAAGATAAACACACCTCTAGTGTTTCATAAGGTGAATTGCAGTTACACGGTGAATAAGCTTAGTTTTAAGTTGTTCTAGACGTTAAAAAGCATACTTTTCTATATAGATCAAATGTGGGTTTCCCAGTCTGAATCGCACATTCTTTGGCGAATTCTGTTCCTTCCAACCTGGCAAAGCTTGTAGGAAGATGACTTTGAAGATAAACACAGCGCTAGTGTTTCACAATGTTAATTGGTGTTACATGGCGAATAAGCTCAGGGTTAAGTTGTTGTAGACGGTAAAAAGCATACTTTTCTACACAGATCATACATGCATTTTCCAGTCTGAATCGCACATTCTTTGGCGAATTCTGTTCTTTCCAAGCTGGCAAAGCTTGTAGGAAGATGAATTTGAAGATAAACACACCGCTAGTGTTTCATTAGGTGAATTGCAGTTACACGGCAAATAAGCTTAGTTTTAAGTTGTTCTAGACGTTAAAAAGCATACTTTTCTATATAGATCAAATGTGGGTTTCCCAGTCTGAATCGCACATTCTTTGGCGAATTCTGTTCCTTTCAACCTGGCAAAGCTTGTAGGAAGATGACTTTGAAGATAAACACAGCGCTAGTATTTCACAATGTTAATTGTTGTTACATGGCGAATAAGCTTAGTTTTAAGTTTTTGTAGACGGTAAAAAGCATACTTTTCTACGCAGATCATACCTGCATTTCCCAGTCTGAATCACACATTCTTTGGCGAATTCTGTTCTTTCCAAGCTGGCAAAGCTTGTAGGAAGATGAATTGGAAGATAAACACACCTCTCGTGTTTCTTTAGGTGAATTGCAGTTACACGGAGAATAAGCTTAGTTTTAAGTTGTTCTAGACCTTAAAAAGCATACTTTTCTATATAGATCAAATGTGGGTTTCCCAGTCTGAATTGCACATTCTTTGGCGAATTCTGTTCCTTCCAACCTGGCAAAGCTTGTAGGAAGATGACTTTGAAGATAAACACAGCGCTAGTGTTTCACTATGTGAATTGGTCTTACGTGGCGAATAAGCTTAGTTTTAAGTTGTTCTAGACGGTAAAAAGCATACTTTTCAACACAGATCATACATGCATTTCCCAGTCTGAATCACACATTCTTTGGCGAATTCTGTTCTTTCCAAGCTGGCAAAGCTTGTAGGAAGATGAATTTGAAGATAAACACACCTCTAGTGTTTCATAAGGTGAATTGCAGTTACACGGCGAATAAGCTTAGTTTTAAGTTGTTCTAGACGTTAAAAAGCATACTTTTCTATATAGATCAAATGTGGGTTTCCCAGTCTGAATCGCACATTCTTTGGCGAATTCTGTTCCTTCCAACCTGGCAAAGCTTGTAGGAAGATGACTTTGAAGATAAACACAGCGCTAGTGTTTCACAATATGAACTGATGTTACATGGCAAAAAAGCTCAGTTTACAGTTGTTGTAGACGGTAAAAAGCATACTTTTCTACATAGATCATACATGCATTTCCCAGTCTGAATCGCACATTCTTTGGCGAATTCTGTTCTTTCCAAGCTGGCAAAGCTTGTAGGAAGATGAATTTGAAGATAAACACACCGCTAGTGTTTCATTAGGTGAATTGCAGTTACACGGCGAATAAGCTTAGTTTTAAGTTGTTCTAGACGTTAAAAAGCATACTTTTCTATATAGATCAAATGTTGGTTTCCCAGTCTGAATCGTACATTCTTTCGCGAATTCTGTTCGTTCTAACATAGCAAAGCTTGTAGTAAGATGAATTTGAAGATAAACACACCGGGAGTGCTTCATAAAGTGAATTGCAGTTACCTGGCTTAGTTTTAAGTTGTTCTAGACGGTAAAAAGCTTACATTTGAATATAGATCAAACTTGCGTTTCCCAGTCTCAATCGCACATTCTTTGGCGAATTCTGTTCGTTCCAAGCCGCCAAAGCTTTTAGGAAGATGACTCTGAAGATAAACACAGCGCTAGTGTTTCACAATGTGAACTGCTGTTACATGGCGAATAAGCTCAGTTTTAAGTTGTTTTAGACGGTAAAAAGCATACTTTTCTACACAGATCATACATGCATTTCCCAGACTGAATCGCATATTCTTTGGCGAATTCAGTTCGTTCCATGCCGGCAAAACTTGTAGGAAGATGACTTTGAAGATAAACACAGCGCTAGTGTTTCACTATGTGAATTGCTCTTACATGGTGAATAAGCTTAGTTTTAAATTGTTCTAGACAGTAAAAAGCATACTTTTCTACACAGATCTTATGTGCATTTCCCAGTCTGAATCGCACATTCTTTGGCGAATTCTGTTCTTTCCAAGCTGGCAAAGCTTGTAGGAAGATGAATTTGAAGATAAACACACTTCTATTGTTTCATAAGATGAATTGCAGTTACACGGCGAATAAGCTTAGTTTTAAGTTGTTCTAGACGTTAAAAAGCATACTTTTCTATATAGATCAAATGTGGGTTTCCCAGTCTGAATCGCACATTCTTTGGCGAATTCTGTTCGTTCCAACCTGGCAAAGCTTGTAGGAAGATGACTTTGAAGATAAACACAGCGCTCGTGTTCAACTATGTGAATTGCATTTACGTGGCGAATAAGCTTAGTTTTAAGTTGTTCTAGACGGTAAAAAGCATACATTTCTACCCAGATCTGACGTGCATTTCCCAGTCTGAATCACACATTCTTTGGCGAATTCTGTTCTTTCCAAGCTGGCAAAACTTGTAGGAAGATGAATTTGAAGATAAACACACCTCTAGTGTTTCATAAGGTGAATTGCAGTTACACGGCGAATAAGATAGTTTTAAGTTGTTCTAGACGTTAAAAAGCATACTTTTCTATATAGATCAAATGTGGGTTTCCCAGTTTGAATCACACATACTTTGGCGAATTCTGTTCGTTCCAACCTGGCAAAGCTTGTAGGAAGATGACTTTGAAGATAAACACAGCGCTAGTATTTCACAATGTTAATTGTTGTTACATGGCGAATAAGCTTAGTTTTAAGTTTTTGTAGACGGTAAAAAGCATACTTTTCTACGCAGATCATACCTGCATTTCCCAGTCTGAATCACACATTCTTTGGCGAATTCTGTTCTTTCCAAGCTGGCAAAGCTTGTAGGAAGATGAATTGGAAGATAAACACACCGCTCGTGTTTCATTAGGTGAATTGCAGTTACACGGCGAATAAGCTTAGTTTTAAGTGGCTCTAGACCGTAAAAAGCATACTTTTCTATATAGATCAAATGTGGGTTTCCCAGTCTGAATTGCACATTCTTTGGCGAATTCTGTTCCTTCCAACCTGGCAAAGCTTGTAGGAAGATGACTTTGAAGATAAACACAGCGCTAGTGTTTCACTATGTGAATTGGTCGTACGTGGCGAAAAAGCTTAGTTTTAAGTTGTTCTAGACGGTAAAAAGCATACTTTTCTACACAGATCATACATGCATTTCCCAGTCTGAATCACACATTCTTTGGCGAATTCTGTTCTTTCCAAGCTGGCAAAGCTTGTAGGAAGATGAATTTGAAGATAAACACACCTCTAGTGTTTCATAAGGTGAATTGCAGTTACAGGGCGAATAAGCTTAGTTTTAAGTTGTTCTAGACGTTAAAAAGCATACTTTTCTATATAGATCAAATGTGGGTTTCCCAGTCTGAATCGCACATTCTTTGGCGAATTCTGTTCCTTCCAACCTGGCAAAGCTTGTAGGAAGATGACTTTGAAGATAAACACAGCGCTAGTGTTTCACAATATTAATTGTTTTTACATGGCGAATAAGCTTAGTTTTAAGTTGTTGTAGACGGTAAAAAGCATACTTTTCTATGCAGATCATACCTGCATTTCCCAGTCTGAATTGCACATTCTTTGGCGAATTCTGTTCTTTCCAAGCTGGCAAAGCTTGTAGGAAGATGACTCTGAAGATAAACACAGCGCAAGTGTTTCACAATATGAACTGATGTTACATGGCGAATAAGCTCAGTTTTAAGTTGTTGTAGACGGTAAAAAGCATACTTTTCTACACAGATCATACATGCATTTCCCAGTCTGAATCGCACATTCTTTGGCGAATTCTGTTCTTTCCAAGCGGTAAAGCTTGTAGGAAGATGAATTTGAAGATAAACACACCGCTAGTGTTTCATCAGGTGAATTGCAGTTACACGGCGAATAAGCTTAGTTTTAAGTTGTTCTAGACGTTAAAAAGCATCTTTTCTATATAGATCAAATGTGGGTTTCCCAGTCTGAAACGCACATTCTTTGGCGAATTCTGTTCGTTCTAACCTAGCAAAGCTTGTAGTAAGATGAATTTGAAGATAAACACACCGGGAGTGCTTCATAAAGTGGTTTGCAGTTACCTGGCTTAGTTTTAAGTTGTTCTAGACGGTAAAAAGCTTACATTTGTATATAGATCAAACGTGCGTTTCCCAGTCTCAATCGCACATTCTTTGGCGAATTCTGTTCGTTTCAAGCCGGCAAAGCTTGTAGGAAGATGACTCTGAAGATAAACACAGCGCTAGTGTTTCACTATGTGAATTGCTCTTACGTGCGAATAAGCTTAGTTTTAAGTTGTTCTAGTCGGTAAAAAGCATACTTTTCTACACAGATCATACCGCATTTCCCAGTCTGAATCGCACATTCTTTAGCGAATTCTGTTCGTTCCAAGCTGGCAAAGCTTGTAGGAAGATGACTCTGAAGATAAACACAGCGCTAGTGTTTCACAATATGAACTGATGTTACATGGCAAATAAGCTCAGTTTAAAGTTGTTGTAGACGGTAAAAAGCATACTTTTCTACACAGATCATACATGCATTTACCAGTCTGAATCACACATTCTTTGGCGAATTCTGTTCTTTCCAAGCTGGCAAAGCTTGTAGGAAGATGACTTTGAAGAGAAACACAGCGCTAGTGTTTCAAAATGTTAATTGGTGTTACATGGCGAATAAGCTTAGTTTTAAGTTGTTCTAGACGTTAAAAAGCATACTTTTCTATATAGATCAAATGTGGGTTTCCCAGTCTGAATCGCACATTCTTTGGCGAATTCTGTTCGTTCTAACCTAGCAAAGCTTGTAGTAAGGTGAATTTGAAGATAAACACACCGGGAGTGCTTCATAAAGTGAATTGCAGTTACCTGGCTTAGTTTTAAGTTGTTCTAGATGGTAAAAAGCTTACATTTGTATATCGATCAAACGTGCGTTTCCCAGTCTCAATCGCACATTCTTTGGCGAATTCTGTTCATTCCTAGCCGGCAAAGCTTTTAGGAAGATGACTCTGAAGATAAACACAGCGCTAGTGTTTCACAATGTGAACTGCTGTTACATGGCGAATAAGCTCAGTTTTAAGTTGTTGTAGACGTTAAAAAGCATACTTTTCTACACAGATCATACATGCATTTCCCAGTCTGAATCACACATTCTTTGGCGAATTCTGTTCTTTCCAAGCTGGCAAAGCTTGTAGGAAGATGAATTTGAAGATAAACTCAGCGCTAGTGTTTCATTAGGTGAATTGCAGTTACACGGCGAATAAGCTTAGTTTTAAGTTGTTCTAGACGTTAAAAAGCATACTTTTCTATATAGATCAAATGTGGGTTTCCCAGTCAGAATCGCACATTCTTTGGCGAATTCTGTTCCTTCCAACCTGGCAAAGCTTGTAGGAAGATGACTTTGAAGATAAACACAGCGCTAGTGTTTCACAATGTTAGTTGGTGTTACATGGCGAATAAGCTTAGTTTTAAGTTGTTGTAGACGGTAAAAAGCATACTTTTCTACACAGATCATACCTGCATTTCCCAGTCTGAATCGCACATTCTTTGGCGAATTCTGTTCGTTCCATGCCGGCAAAGCTTGTAGGAAGATGACTTTGAAGATAAACACAGCGCTAGTGTTTCACTATGTGAATTGCTCTTACATGGCGAATAAGCTTAGTTTTAAGTTGTTCTAGACAGTGAAAAGCATACTTTTCTACCCAGATCTTACGTGCATTTCCCAGTCTGAATCGAACATTCTTTGGCGAATTCTGTTCTTTCCAAGGTGGCAAAGCTTGTAGGAAGATGAATTTGAAGATAAACACACCTCTAGTGTTTCATAAGGTGAATTGCAGTTACACGGTGAATAAGCTTAGTTTTAAGTTGTTCTAGACGTTAAAAAGCATACTTTTCTATATAGATCAAATGTGCGTTTCCCAGTCTGAATCACACATTCTTTGGCGAATTCTGTTCCTTCCAACATGGCAAAGCTTGTAGGAAGATGACTTTGAAGATAAACACAGCGCTAGTGTTTCACTATGTGAATTGCTCTTACGTGGCGAATAAGCTTAGTTTTAAGTTGTTCTAGACGGTAAAAAGCATACTTTTCTACACAGATCTTACGTGCATTTCCCAGTCTGAATCGCACATTCTTTGGCGAATTCTGTTCTTTCCAAGCTGGCAAAGCTTGTAGGAAGATGAATTTGAAGATAAACACACCTCTAGTGTTTCATAAGGTGAATTGCAGTTACACGGCGAATAAGCTTAGTTTTAAGTTGTTCTAGACGTTAAAAAGCATACTTTTCTATATAGATCAAATGTGGGTTTCCCAGTCTGAATCGCACATTCTTTGGCGAATTCTGTTCGTTCCAAGCTGGCAAAGCTTGTAGGAAGATGACTCTGAAGATAAACACAGCGCTAGTGTTTCACAATATGAACTGATGTTACATGGCGAATAAGCTCAGTTTTAAGTTGTTGTAGACGGTAAAAAGCATACTTTTCTACACAGATCATACATGCATTTCCCAGTCTGAATCGCACATTCTTTGGCGAATTCTGTTCTTTCCAAGCTGGCAAAGCTTGTAGGAAGATGAATTTGAAGATAAACACACCGCTAGTGTTTCATTAGGTGAATTGCAGTTACACGGCGAATAAGCTTAGTTTTAAGTTGTTCTAGACGTTAAAAAGCATACTTTTCTATATAGATCAAATGTGGGTTTCCCAGTCTGAATCGTACATTCTTTCGCGAATTCTGTTCGTTCTAACCTAGCAAAGCTTGTAGTAAGATGAATTTGAAGATAAACACACCGGGAGTGCTTCATAAAGTGAATTGCAGTTACCTGGCTTAGTTTTAAGTTGTTCTAGACGGTAAAAAGCTTACATTTGAATATAGATCAAACTTGCG